>NC_041392.1:184922054-184981999 GCF_002162155.2 Triticum dicoccoides | reverse complement strand
GTCGAGAGGCCTCGGGGACGGCTTAAATAGCCAGCGGGGGAGGAGGCCGAGCTCGTGGACAAGAGGGGAAGAAGCCGAACGCAATAAATGCCCGGTCGGCACTGTGTGCTCGTGGACGCACGACGTCTTGCATCGGTGAGGAAGAGGACGAAGGGGGAGAGGGGTCCAGGAGAACGGCGACGACGCGGGCTAGCTATGGGACAAGCTCACGAGCTCGAAGACGCCGAGATGAGGAAGGGGTCCAGCACAAACAGCCACTGGACGCCCGCACTGCACATAGAGCGCGTGCACAGACACGCCATTGTCGTGGTCACCATGTGCAATGGCATGTAGTGGTAGAAATAGGTTGTAAATTGTTGTCTAGGGGTAAGCCTCTCCTGGTTAAGTGGTAACTAAGGTGGTAGATCGGTTAAAAGTGACATGGTTAAATGGCAGTTAACCTCTGAAGTTTTTTGAAGTAAACTTGATCGAGCACTGCTGATGCACAGAGACTTGATTGAGGTCAATGGAGTTGTCTGGTAGGTTCAGGGTAAGAAGGACTTACATCCTGGAAATTTTGAGAAGAATTGGACCACTAATTAATATAGTTGCTTTACAACTAAGTAATCTGGTCCAGAATGAAGATCATGATGATGCTCTCAAATGGAGAAGCCACTTGAGCTGAACTTTGGTAAGGCAGGCTTATTTGGCCATATGAATATGCTTCAAAAGGTTTCATACCAATTGGATAAACCAAAATGGTACTTCCTTCACAAACATTTCCACTGACCAAAAACTTGCAAAAATTCCAGAGGACAAATGTCTTGATGAAACATGCCGAAAATGGGTGTAGGTATGTTATATAGATAATAGAAGGCCTAGAAAAATTGACAGCCATAATGGAGCAAGATACAATATACTTGCTTCACAAACTAAATTTTTTGACGGAATCAAAGAATTGATGGTGAGCTCACATGGAGGCATGAAATGATCTCTACTTCGATGGAGAGTGATGATTTGGTTATATGAAGGGCCATGCAAAATTACAACTCATTTGGATATGCCTAGCTTGTACTTCGTTCACAACCACTTCCCTCAGACATGAACTTTGGAAAAATCATAATTAAATAATTACTAGGAAAATGAGGTTTCACTTTGGCATGTGGCAATGATATGGACAAGAAAAGGTGTCCAAGGAGTTTGAGGTCAATTGGGAAAATATAAATGGCACTTGCTTCACAATGTGCCATTTAGAGCAGAATAGGAAATGAATTATTTGATCATGATGGGGAACATGGCAAATGCAATATTTTTCCATATTTGAGAAAGATGTGACACAAAAAATTTATGAGAATTACTTGGGAATTTTAGGAGTGATGGAAATAAAGGTTGCTTCACAACCTAGGGCAAATTGGGTTATTCCTTTAATAGAAAAGGAATATTCCCAATAAAAATGAATATTGGGATTTGGGCTAGGATGAAAATGACAGGGTCTAGGGAAGGATTTGGGAATGACAAGACACTCTGGAAGCAAAGAAGAGGGCATCTTCTTCAGTTTCCAGACCACAAAGCCACGAAAAAAGAAAACTCAAGCAAAAACCTCAAAAAAACAAAAGAAAAAGAAAGGGCCAAAAATTAGGCTGTCACATGCCCCCCTCTCGGACCAGCCAGATACACCCATGCCCCCTGACCCGATGACTGGCATTGCAGTCGGTACCTGGAAACCCTCATCGTGGCCTCTCTGTATGGTGTGTGTGCAGGGAAAGGGGTTAACAACTTACTGAACCGTACCCTGCCTGTGGTAGGGACAAGTGGTAGCACGAAACAAGTATGGGGGTTACCGGAACAAGACTCGACCTACGGTCAATCCAGGAGGTTTAAGTTTTCCTACAGTGATTAGCACATACAATTCCTTGGTAGTACCCAACAGGGTCACCACCTAGTATGTCTCAACATACCCTCACCGATCATTCTCGTCACAACGAGATTTCAGTCTCACGGTCACTTATCTCGTGACCGATTCTTCCCTGCAGATTAGCTTGGACCAACACAGGCATGTATGGCACGTGAAAATAACCATACTCACACATACCTCATGTTTAAATGAAAATTCCGTCCAGGGGGGTCATGCATGTATGAACAATACTATGCAAATTTCATATGAGTTGAATATATTCATAAATCAATTCTACATGCAAACAAACACTATGCATTCACCATATCATGTGTTCAAGATGCTTGCCTTGAGCATGCAGAAAGATTAGGCGCACTCCAAAACTTTGAAAACTATATCTCCCCTCCATTTTCTATTTTCAAAATATTATAATCACCACATAAATCCAAAACAGTGCTAAAAAGTTGTTTGGAAATTTTTAAAATAAATACTACAATAAACTAGATGAAATTTGAGAAATAACAGAAAAAGAATCAAGTCATTTGGAGCTCATATGATTTTCCTATGGATTTACTAAGCTGGAATAATCAAGGAAATGGACTATTTAGTAGATCCAGCAAAAACCAGGCCTAGGAAAAATGTTCACCCTATCTGGATAAATAGAGCATGAAGTTAGAAGTAGGTAGAAATTTGAATCTTCAAATTTGGATGTGAAATGGCTGCTGCGGATTTATTTGAAATCCGCTGGAAAGAAAATATGAAAGTGCAAAGATGTACCCTGGGCAATGTTTAGCCGTCTGGCGTTATTGGGCCAAGCCCAGCTGCTCAGCCGCGAGGAAGAGCTGATGACGTCAAAGGCGTATTCACCTGGTACGTCTTCCCCGCGCGAAGGTGTCGATGCAACAGACCCTGGGTATGTTGACCAACCGTGCACATGCACAAGATGAAGACTGAAGCACCAGCTCAAGCCAGAGATTGGAGAATCAAGAGATTTGAAGTACCAATATACAACCCAGAGAGACCAAGGATGAGCCGGTAGAACAAGATATCTATAGGGAAAGGGCCTCCCTTGCCAGGCAGGCGAGCCTGGCAAGGAGCCAGGCTACCACTAGAAGCAAGCAACCAAGATCCCCGGCAGGGCCTGCCGGGGCTTGCAGGGGGCTTAACCACCCCGCCAACTGCGCAAGTACAACCCACGTTGTCAATCAGTTCGGTGTCCAGCCGCAAGATGGTTAAGTGGCAGCATTTGCCACATGGCAGCCGCCTCCTACAAAAGAAGCCCAAGGATGACACCTGTCCAGCGACGTGTCAAGAGCACAGATGCGGAGCTGGCAAGATAAGCCCGGCAGGCCTCCCAGGCACCTAGCGATGTGACATTGAGTGGTGCATTTAATGCACCCTGTCAGCCTGCAGAGTTAGGTATGATAGCACTATTTGCTATCATATCAGTGGGTAATGACCATTTTGCCACTGTGGTAACCCCTTAATGTATAAAAGGAGGCCCATGGCGTTCATAGGAGGGGGTTAGAGGGTTGTAAACTTAAAAAACCCGAGCCACCATACGGGTGTGTGCCACCGTAGCCTTGAGGCAGGCCTTGCTAGGAAAGTGTATCACGCACCACCGCATTCATTTCCACCATCAATCCACCAAAGCAGGAGTAGGGTCTTACGCCTCGCGGTGGACCGAACCTGGGTAAATTGCTTGTGTGCTCTCTGCCATGCTGCCGTGTGCTGATCTGCTCTTTGTGCAACGCGACGTCCCCCACCGAACCAGCAAGGGGCCGCCCGGTCCCATAGGTGGCCGCAGATATCCCGCGACATCTTTGGCGCGCCAGGTAGGGGGCTCGCTTGTGCGAACCTGGAAGCATGTACAACGCATCATCTTCATTGCCATCTTCATCTTCGATGACACCATCGACCATGGTGCCCAAGAAGAAGAAGTCTGGCCCTTCGGCCCAGCCATCCAGCTCGAAGGTTGCGCCACCCGCGACCTCAGATGCCGCGGGGGATGCGGGGATGGACGAGGACGTGAGTGCTGCTGGGGGTGTGGCAGGAGCAGGTGGCACCATCACCACTCCCCCTGGAGCCAACATAGGGGCTGAAGGCGTCGGAGGAGAATAGCTTCAGCAACGTTTCGATGGTCAAGCTCCGCGAGGTGCGGTGTAACGCCCCGAGACCGATGTGCCAGGTGTCCGTCAGTTTTTCGCTGTCGTTGTCATGTCTTTTGCTTGCGTGTTGCATCTTATCATGTCATCATGTGCATTGCATCATCATGTTTTCAAAACTTGCATTCGTCCGGGTTCCCCCGTTCTCTCCGCTGTCCGTTCTGAGCCCAGACACACTTGCACGCTCCCGCGGCACGTCCGAAATATTATTTTATAAGTGGCCGGAAAATGTTCTGGGAATGGAATGAGAGTTGGCGTGCGGTCTTGTCATAGTGTAGGTAGACTGCCTGCCAAATTTCATCGCATTCGGAGTCCGTTTGACGCCCCAACGGATAAATATAGCGACAATAGTAGCCGGTCTAACGTCGGACGTTTTCGGCCTCCGGAAACAGTCGCCGGGCCTCCCTCTCTTCTCTTCTCTCAGTTCGAGACCGTCTACACAGCCCACTACCTACCGCCAGGTCCCACCTAACCTCTCTCGTCAGCCTGCGACCCCTCTCGCGCGCGTCCGAAATTTGTCCCGGACCCGACCCGGGCAGTCGTCACCGTTGGATCCGGATCATCCCCAAACATCTACGAAGCGTCTCCGTTTTCTTAATTGGGCTCCCTAACCCATTTATTCGCACCCACTCGATTTCGATCGGAGGGACCGAATACGCCCTACCTAAAAAACCCACTTACTATATATATACGGACCCAACCCTAGAAACTAGGACATTTGTCCTCCCTAGCCGCCGCCACCTACAGGCTCCCCCCTCCTAGGATCAGCCGCCGCCGCCATCTATCAAATCCATCCATCCACAGCGCCACCCTCCTCCTCGTTTTCAAAACCAGGCCAATCACTTCGCTTTTGATCCACCCATCCCACTAACCGGAGCCTCTCCTATGCTCGATCCCGAGGGGTTCAGGAGCAGCTCGTCCCGGCGACCTCCTCCAGCAGGCCCGTACCACCCCTCTCTTCCCTGCCTCCCATTCCATCTTCCTGTTCTTCTCTCTCTCACCTCCCCTCTCTGACCCGTCGCAGGTTCGCCATGGGCGCCCGATGGAGCACTGCTGCAGGGAACCTCGTCGAAAACCACCAGATCCGGCGGGCCTCCGCTGCCCTTAACCGTTCCTGCCGGATTCCATCGGCTGGGCCCCGTCCCCGACCACCTGTGCCGTCGCCGGCCTCACCTGCTGCTGCCGTTTGTATCCCCTGTCGATCGAACGACCCGACCCCACGCCAAGGCCCAGCTCCTCTTCGCCCAGATCCGCCACCCACTGCTGGGAATCGGTCCCCGACGACCTCGCCTCGCATCCGGTGGTCGTCCCGTTGTTTTTTGTCGCCAGAAGCACCAGCGCCGCCGCCCCTTGACTTCCTGGAACGCGTGCAGCTCCAAGTCCCACTAGCTGTGTCCGTTGACTTCGTCGCCGACCGCGCGTGGGCCTCGAGAGTGCCAAGCCCAGCTCGCCCGCGTGAAGAACCCCCACCTCTGCCGCTTTGCCTGGGCTGCCTTCTCCCCTCGCTGCTCGTCGTGGGCCGCGCGCCTGCCGGCCCAGCTGCGCCTTCTCCCGTCCTAGTCCATCACCGAGCCGGCCCAAGTGCCGTGGTGAGCAGCTCAGTAAAACCCAATGCAGCCCGTCCTATTTTTTTCCTGCTGCTACGAATTTAGCTATTATTCCTGAGACGGTTGTTTTGCAAAAAAGTCCCTAGAGTTCATGCATTTAATATCTAATTAACCGTGCATCGGTTTAAAATAAGTTATATATGAAACATGACTAGAATTTCATCTAGTTTCATACTGTGCCATTTTGATCCATGTTTAACATGTTTAAAATGTTGTTTGATTAATTTTTGCTCTATGTCATGTTAAAATGCTTTCATTCACAACTATTTAACCGTAGCTCCAAACCTAATGAACTTTATATGTAAATGGGGTAGAATTTTGCCTAGTTTAACATGGTGGCATCACTTTGCATGTTTAACAACTCTAAAATTATGTTTAGGGCAGAACAGTACCAAACCTAATATATGCATATGAGGAGTTTCCGGAATTGTTGTTCGTTGCTTCCGGCCTCATTTAAACTTGACTAGATAGGTAGTTTACTTTGCTTCACCCTTGCCATGCTATCAACATTTAATCTTGTTGGGTACGTAAACGAGAGAGAACTAAATAAGTCATGTGGTGTTTTCTTCAATATGCAACTCCGTTGCATATCGAGCTCCACTTAATTTGTAGTGTTGTTTGTTGCATTTTGCCATGCCATGCTTAATTAAACCGGACATGCATCATACTTGATTGTGCATCATGCCATGTTCATGTCGTGGTTGTTTACTATGTTGTGTGCTTCTTTCTGGTATTGCTTCTTCGGGTTGGTTCCATTAACGTCGCGTTTGTGAGGACCCTTTCGTCTACGTCCGTTGTCTTCTTCTTGGACTCGTTCTTCTTCCTTGCGGGATTTCAGGCAAGATGATCATACCCTCGAAATCACTTCTATCTTTGCTTGCTTAGTTGCTCGCTCTTTTGCTATGCCTATGCTGCGATACCTACCACTTGCTTATCATGCCTCCTATATTGTTGAACCAAGCCTCTAACCCACCTTGTCCTAGCAAACCGTTGATTGGCTATGTTACCGCTTTGCTCAGCCCTCTTATAGTGTTGTTAGTTGCAGGTGAAGATTGAAGTTTTGTTCCTCGTTGGAACATGGAGATGTTGTTCCTTATTGGAACATGTTTACTTGTTGGGATATCATAATATATCTTACTTAATTAATGCATCTATATACTTGGTAAAGGGTGGAAGGCTCGGCCTTATGCCTGGTGTTTTGTTCCACTCTTGCCGCCCTAGTTTTCGTCATATCGGTGTTATGTTCCCGGATTTTGCGTTCCTTACGCGGTTGGGTTATAATGGGAACCCATTGACAGTTCGCTTTGAATAAAACTCCTCCAGCAAGGCCCAACCTTGGTTTTACCATTCACCACCTAGCCTCTTTTTCCCTTGGGTTAGGCCAGCCCAAGGGTCATCTTTATTTTAACCCCCCTGGGCCAGTGCTTGTCTAAGTGTTGGTCCGAAATGGGCAGCCTGCGGGGCCACCTCAGGGAAACTTGAGGGCTGGTTTTACTCGTAGCTTGACCTATCCGGTGTTTCCCTGAGACCGAGATATGTGCAGCTCCCGTCAGGATGTCGGCGCATCGGGCGGTTTTGCTGGACTTGTTTTACCATTGTCGAGGATGTCTTGTAGAACCAGGATACCGAGTCTGATCGGAATGTCTCAGGAGGAGGTCTATTCCTTCGTTGATCGTGAGAGCTTGTCATGGGCTAAGTTGGGACACCCCTGCATGGATTTGAACTTTCGAAAGCCGTGCCCGCGGTTATGGGCAGATGGGAATTTGTTAACGTCCGGTTGTAGAAAACCTGAAGTTGACCTTAATTAAAATGCATCAACCGCGTGTGTAACCGTGATGGTCTCTTTCCCGCGAAGTCCGGGAAGTGAACACGGTGTTGGAATTATGTTTGACGTAGGTTGTTCTAGGATCACTTCTTGATCATAGTTGTTCGACCGTGCTTTGCCTTCTCTTCTCGCTCTCATTTGCGTATGTTAGCCACCATATATGCTAGTCGCTTGTTGCAGCTCCACCTCATACCTTTTACCTTACCCATAAGCTTAAATAGTCTTGATCGCGAGGGTGCGAGATTGCTGAGTCCCTGTGGCTCACAGATACTTCCAAAACCAGCTTGCAGGTGCCGATGAGTCCGTGCAGATGATGCAACCCAGCTCAGGAGGAGCTCGATGAAGATCTTGTCCTTTGTGTTGTTTCGTTCTAGTTGATCAGTAGTGGAGCCCAGTTGGGGTTGATCGGGGACTTTGTCGCATTTGGGGTTCTTCTTTTATTTTGGTTCCGTAGTCGGATCTTGATTGTATTTGGATGTTGTAATGCTTTATTCATGTATTTGTGTGAAGTGGCGATTGTAAGCCATATGTATCTCTTTCCCTTATGTATTACATGGGTTGTGTGAAGATTACCTCTCTTGCGACATTGCTTTCAATGCGGTTATGCCTCTAAGTCGTGCTTCGACACGTGGGAGATATAGCCGCATCGAGGGCGTTACAAGTTGGTATCAGAGCCTTCCCCGACCTTAGGAGCCCCCACTGCTTGATCGTTTTTAGTAGCCATTGTCGAGTCTAGAAAAATGTTTTGAGTCATTTAGGAACTATATATATCGGAGAGTTAGGAATTCTTTTTACTCCCCAGTCCCTTCATCGCTCTGGTAAGGCATCCTGACATAGAGTTTTGACTCTTCTCTTCTCAAATTTCACTAAAGAAAAATTTAGGATCACGCGGGTATCTTGGAATTGTTCCGATGGTTTTGTGACGAGAACATTGTCTTGGTGCCTCCTGTCAGGGGTTTTGTGGAAGTGTCCCGAGGAGTTGAGCTCTGAGGTGTTGTCGTCACAATTTTATCGTTGCAGTTCTGGAATACCTGAGTCTAGTACGCCGACATCGAAAATCTCTTTTATGCAGTTCGTTGGTGAGATAACCTCGACGCCACCCAGTACTGGGGCGGGAGTTCGGGAGTATTGCCATAACTTGTATAACGGATGCTTTTCGAAGGTTGAGGTAGATGATTTCCGAAGGTTTCTTGGTTATGTGTTGAAGGATGGATACAGGTGGATGTAGGATTTGCTAGTTTTGGGTGAGATATTATGCTTCCCCTGTATCCCCAACACCTGATTGCATAACCGGAAAATTTCGGTAGTTTGTAAGTGGGAATTCAAGTAGCTTTTAGGATATCTTTCCGACAGATGTATGATATGAAATGGGGGTTCGACGTCTAGTGGTCCGCCTATTCACGGTTGGTTTTACAGTGGTCTCGTTGTGTCTTAAAGAGTCCTTGGCTATGCCGACTCGGGGACGCTTCGTATGTCATGTGCACTGCCTTGTACATGATGGTGCTGTACGATCGAGCCCGTGTAGGCCCCACCATGAAAACTTCGGACGAAATCTCTATCATATGTTTGTTCCGGCTTATTTTGCAAGCCAATCCTTTGTTTTGTTTTGAGTTGT
This sequence comes from Triticum dicoccoides, assembly GCF_002162155.2. Lineage (NCBI taxonomy): Eukaryota > Viridiplantae > Streptophyta > Magnoliopsida > Poales > Poaceae > Triticum > Triticum dicoccoides. The sequence continues at coordinate 184,972,914 of NC_041392.1, read as the reverse complement.
GGTATTCGAGTTGCTTCAATGTCAAATGTTGATTCCATCCCTTGTTTAAGTGGTGTTCTCATATTCCTATGTAAATACTAATCCTTCTCGATCATCGAGTTTGTCATGACAATCCTTTTCACCGCTGTGCTTCTCTTCAAGTGGATCCGATCATTTCAACATCTGCAAGATTCAATCCCAGTTCTTCTCAACGGTGTCTGTTTCATCCGTCTCCAAGTTGCCTTTGTTTTTCCCACCCTCCCTCCCTTGTTTCTTCGAGGACTCAAATGTTTTAATCAAGTATCCTTTTATTCATGTGAAGTCTCGCCATTCTTTTCCTTCATGTTCTTACCCGGTGGTTCTCATGAAGATGCTCTACTAGTTCATCATTCTCCATTCTTTTCCTTCTACGGTGGAGTTACTTCAAGCTTTCGGTGTTGATCATATTCTTTTCCATATTTCAAATGCCTTCTCATGTCGGTGCACCTCACATTTAGTCATTTCTCGCTATTCATTTGTTCCGGAGTGCTGATAATATCTAAGAGGATTTGTGTCTCCATTATCATTACGTCCAAGATATTTTGAGGTTGTTATCTCTTTTCAAGCCATTTTATTTAACCAGTGCAATCTCTCTTTTAAATCGTTCAACGGTGTTTCTTTTGAGTGGGCCCTAACCCACAAGTCTTTTCCCAGGATCTTACCTGACTCTTCTTATTTTCCCGGAGCTATCCTAAATTCCTTTTAAAGTTTGATGTAAGAATGAGTTATCATCAGTCAAATGCCATCTCCTAGATCTTTCACAATTCTTTTCATTGTTGGCTCAACCTTCCATTTTTCATCCCGGAGTGCCTCAACAATTCATGGTGGTGTTTCTCGTCGTCATTCACGGATTTTGAAGACCGAAGAAGAGTTTCTCTTTAATCTTGCTCCATTTTCTTCAAGATTCCTGACTCTAGTTTGTTGCCATCCTCTCGTAATTGTTTTTATCATGAGAATTCTTTTCACTTATCCGGAGCAATTCAAGAGTCTTCTCAGTTTGTTATCCGGAGTCCATCAATTCAGGTTTATTTATCCTCAGCTGTCAGTTATCATTCTCTAATCTTATTGGTGCATCGTTCAAGTGATCTCTAATCAGTTCGTGATCCCTTCATTCTCATGTATCTAGTTTCTCTCAAGCATCTTCGTTCATTTGTAAATTCTTCTCGGTGATTTGTTATCTTTTATTCGTTCTTTCTCAATTATTACGGTGGTTCGTGCAAGATTCCTCTTCTTTTGTTATCTTATCAATTTATTCGTTATTCCAAATTCCACCGGTGTTTCATTGAAGGCATTCTCAAGTTTGCGCTATATCTCTCTTAATCTTTCTACGAGAATAAGTAGTATGCCAAATCCGTTGCTTGTCATCAATTTAATTGGTGAAGGATAAGCATAATGTAATTCTTATTCTTGTTTCTTCCAAGTGATTCAATTTCTTATTCCGAGGTGCATCATATCACATTCTTGGTTCGAGATGTTTTACCTTTTCTTCTCCCGGAGTTCCTAGCTCTCGCAATTACATCACCATGGAGATTCTTTTAAATCATTGCAAGGCTTCAATCTTATTCTTTTCATCCTCCATTTCGATTGATCATTTCTTTTACTACCGGAGTTCTTCATGGAGGTTCTACATGATGGTTCATCAAGGATTTGATTCCTTCTCGAAGTGTTCATCAAGATTCTTTTCAGAGGAGCTCTAGCATTCTTCATCTTGCAATCCGGAGTGCGATTTCTTTCTACCGTATCTTTGGAGGTGGTATTATGTCATTCTTGATAATTGAGTTCATATTTCATGTTCCACATGTTGTTAAGAATGAGGTATTTTAAATCCATCAACCTCTTCTTTGGAGTTATCTTTGGTTATATTTCACCTAAAGCCTTCCCTGAGGATTGTTGCTATTATGGTGCTTGTAAATGACCCAAGTTCTTCATTCATCTTTTTTAGTGCGATATACTTTCTCGTCAATTTGTTCATATCAATCCAATTCTTTTCCCATGAGTGGCAGGTTGTCACCTCATATTTTGAGATGTATTCTATAAGACCATATCAAGCGTACTCTTTTCGTTGTTGGTTTTCCAACAACTCCGTTCTAGCATTTGTTGTAAACGTGCTCCCTCGAGATTTCCCTCGAGATCTTGTTTTCCCTACGTTCATCCCATTCCATTCTTACTTTTGTTCCGGAGGCAGTGTACTGTGATTTCATCAAGTATCTTCTCATCTTATCAAGTTCTTATTTAATTCCTTTTCTTTTCAATCGGAGTGCTTTCAACCTTGTTCTTCCTTGTTCCTCTTTTCTAACGGAGTGTTTACAGCTTCGATCATCTCCTTTGTGTTCTTTTCTCGATTTGGCTTAACCTTTTCAAGGTTCGTGGTTTCACTCGTTTGTCAAAGAAGCAACTTAGTTTTACCTCTTCTCTTTCTCTTCCGTTTGTCCCTCCGGTGCCATTCTAGATCTCGGGACGAGATCCTCTCGTAGTGGTGGAGTGTTGTAACGCCCCGAGACCGATGTGCCAGGTGTACGCCAGTTTTTCGCTGTCGTTGTCATGTCTTTTTCTTGCATGTTGCATCTTATCATGTCATCATGTGCATTGCATCATCATGTTTTCAAAACTTGCATTCGTCTGGGTTCCCCCGTTCTCTCCGCTGTCCGTTCTGAGCCCAGACACACTTGCACGCTCCCGCGGCACGTCCGAAATATTATTTTATAAGTGGCCGGAAAATGTTCTCGGAATGGGATGAGAGTTGGAGAACGGTCTTGTCATAGTGTAGGTAGACTGCCTGCCAAATTTCATCGCATTCGTAGTCCGTTTGACGCCCCAACAGATAAATATAGCGGCAATAGTAGCCGGTCTAACGTCGGACGTTTTCGGCCTCCGGAAACAGTCGCTGGGCCACCCTCTCTTCTCTTCTCTCAGTTCGAGACCATCTACACAGCCCACTACCTACCGCCAGGTCCAACCTAACCTCTCTCGTCAGCCTGCGACCCCCCTCGCGCGCGTCCGAAATTTGTCCCGGACCCGACCCGGGCAGTCGTCACCGTTGGATCCGGATCATCCCCAAACATCTACGAAACGTCTCCATTTTCTTAATTGGGCTCCCTAACCCATTTATTCGTACCCACTCGATTTCGATCGGAGGGACCGAATACCCCCTACCCAAAAAACCCAGTTACTATATATATACGGACCCAATCCTAGAAACTAGGACATTTGTCCTTCCTAGCCGCCGCCACCTACAGGCTCCCCCCTCCTAGGATCAGCCGCCGCCGCCATCTATCAAATCCATCCATCCACAGCGCCACCCTCCTCCTCGTTTTCAAAACCAGGCCAATCACCTCGCTTTCGATCCACCCATCCCACTAACCGAAGCCTCTCCTATGCTCGATCCCGAGGGGTTCAGGAGCAGCTCGTCCCGGCGACCTCCTCCAGCAGGCCCGTACCACCCCTCTCTTCCCTGCCTCCCATTCCATCTTCCTATTCTTCTCTCTCTCACCTCCCCTCTCTGACCCGTCGCAGGTTCGCCATGGGCGCCCGATGGAGCACTGCTGCAGGGAACCTCGTTGAAAACCACCAGATCCGGCGGGCCTCCGCTGCCCTTGACCGTTCCTGCCGAATTCCACTGGATGGGCCCCGTCCCCGACCACCTGTACCATCGCCGGCCTCACCTGCTGCTGCCGTTTGTATCCCCTGTCGATCGAACGACCCGACCCCACGCCAAAGCCCAGCTCCTCTTTGCCCAGATCCGCCGCCCACTGCCGGGAATCGGTCCCCGACGACCTCGCCTCGCATCCGGTGGTCGTCCCGTCGTTTTTTGTCGCCGGAAGCACCAGCGCCGCCGCCCCTTGACTTCCTGGAACGCGCGCAACTCCAAGTCCCGCTAGTTGTGTCCGTTGACTTCGTCGCCGACCGCACGTGGGCCATGAGAGTGCCAGGCCCATCTCGCCCGCGCGAAGAACCCCCACCTCTGCCGCTTTGCCTGGGCCGCCTTCTCCCCTCGCTGCTCGTCGTGGGCCGCGCGCCTGCCGGCCCAGCTGCGCCTTCTCCCATCCTAGTCCATCACCGAGCCGGCCCAAGTGTCGTGGTGAGCAGCTCAGTTCAACCCAATGCAGCCCGTCCTATTTTTTTTCCTACTGCTACGAATTTAGCTATTATTCCTGAGACGGTTGTTTTTCAGAAAAGTCCCTAGAGTTCATGCATTTAATATCTAATTAACCGTGCATCGGTTTAAAATAAGTTATATATGAAACATGACTAGAATTTCATCTAGTTTCATATTGTGCCATTTTCATCCATGTTTAACATGTTTAAAATGTTGTTTGATTAATTTTTGCTCTATGTCATGTTAAAATGCTTTCATTCACAACTATTTAACCGTAGCTCCAAACCTAATGAACTTTATATGTAAATGGGGTAGAATTTTTTCTAGTTTAACATGGTGGCATCACTTTGCATGTTTAACAATTCTAAAATTATGTTTAGGGCAGAACAGTACCAAACCTAATATATGCATATGAGGAGTTTTCGGAATTGTTGTTCGTTGATTCCGGCCTCATTTAAACTTGACTAGATACGTAGTTTACTTTGCTTCACCCTTGCCATGCTATCAACATTTAATCTTGTTGGGTACGTAAACGAGAGAGAACTAAATAAGTCATGTGGTGTTTTCTTCAATGTGCAACTCCGTTGCATATCGAGCTCCACTTAATTTGTAGTGTTGTTTGTTGCATTTTGCCATGCCATGCTTCATTAAACCGGACATGCATCATACTTGATTGTGCATCATGCCATGTTCATGTTGTGGTTGTTTACTAAGTTGTGTGCTTCTTTCCGGTGTTGCTTCTTCGGGTTGGTTCCGTTAACGTCGCGTTTGTGAGGACCCGTTCGTCTACGTCCGTTATCTTCTTCTTGGACTCGTTCTTCTTCCTTGCGGGATTTCAGGCAAGATGATCATACCCTTGAAATCACTTCTATCTTTGCTTGCTTAGTTGCTCGCTCTTTTGCTATGCCTATGCTGCGATACCTACCACTTGCTTATCATGCCTCCTATATTGTTGAACCAAGCCTCTAACCCACCTTGTCCTAGCAAACCGTTAATTGACTATGTTACCGCTTTGCTCAGCCCTCTTATAGCGTTGTTAGTTGCAGGTGAAGATTGAAGTTTTGTTCCTCGTTGGAACATGGAGATGTTGTTCCTTGTTGGAACATGTTTACTTGTTGGGATATCACAATATATCTTATTTAATTAATGCATCTATATACTTGGTAAAGGGTGGAAGGCTCGGCCTTATGCCTGGTGTTTTGTTCCACTCTTGCCGCCCTAGTTTTCGTCATATCGGTGTTATGTTCCCGGATTTTGCGTTCCTTGCGCGGTTGGGTTATAATGGGAACCCATTGACAGTTCGCTTTGAATAAAACTCCTCCAGCAAGGCCCAACCTTGGTTTTACCATTCACCACCTAGCCTCTTTTTCCCTTGGGTTAGGCCAGCCCAAGGGTCATCTTTATTTTAACCCCCCTGGGCCAGTGCTTGTCTAAGTGTTGGTCCGAAATGGGCAGCCTGCGGGGCCACCTCGGGGAAACTTGAGGGCTGGTTTTACTCGTAGCTTGACCTATCCGGTGTTTCCCTGAGAACGAGATATGTGCAGCTCCCGTCAGGATGTCGGCGCATCGGGCGGTTTTGCTGGACTTGTTTTACCATTGTCGAGGATGTCTTGTAGAACCAGGATACCGAGTCTGATCGGAATGTCTCGGGAGGAGGTCTATTCCTTCGTTGATCGTGAGAGCTTGTCATGGGCTAAGTTGGGACACCCCTGCAGGGATTTGAACTTTTGAAAGCCGTGCCCGCGGTTATGGGCAGATGGGAATTTGTTAACGTCCGGTTGTAGAAAACCTAAAGTTGACCTTAATTAAAATGCATCAACCGCGTGTGTAACCGTGATGGTCTCTTTCCGGCGAAGTCCGGGAAGTGAACACGGTGTTGGAGTTATGTTTGATGTAGGTTGTTCTAGGATCACTTCTTGATCATAGTTGTTCGACCATGCTTCGCCTTCTCTTCTCGCTCTCATTTGCATATGTTAGCCACCATATATGCTAGTCGCTTGCTGCAGCTCCACCTCATACCTTTTACCTTACCGATAAGTTTAAATAGTCTTGATCGCGAGGGTGCGAGATTGCTGAGTCCCTGTGGCTCACAGATACTTCCAAAACCAGCTTGCAGGTGCCGATGAGTCCATGCAGATGACGCAACCCAGCTCAGGAGGAGCTCGATGAAGATCTTGTCCTTTGTGTTGTTTCGTTCTAGTTGATCAGTAGTGGAGCCCAGTTGGGGTCGATCGGGGACTTTGTTCCATTTGGGGTTCTTCTTTTATTTTGGTTCCGTAGTCGGACCTTGATTGTATTTGGATGTTGTAATGCTTTATTCATGTATTTGTGTGAAGTGGCGATTGTAAGCCAACTATATATCTCTTTCCCTTATGTATTACATGGGTTGTGTGAAGATTACCTCTCTTGCGACATTGCTTTCAATGCGGTTATGCCTCTAAGTCGTGCTTCGACACGTGGGAGATATAGCCGCATCGAGGGCGTTACATACGGACGGGAGGGTGACTCCGCTTGCACCCCCTCCTCCCACCGGCGGGCGCAGCCACAGCAACGACGCTCGGTCCGGGGTGAGCCACCGCCCTCCGGCCGTCCCTACCACCGGGGTGGTCATGGCACGTGAATCCCCTCACGGGCGAGCCGACCCAACTACTGCGCCCGACGGAGCCGCGGACCCTCGAGCACCATCGCCGTGTGACCCCCCTGCCCAGGTGGCCGCCCCAACGCAGCGCTGGCGCGCCACCACCGCCGCCACCGCAGGCACCTTCAGGAGCCAGGCGATGGTGCGGTCGATATCATCAACTTCCATGCCAAGCACAGCCACGAAGGCTATGGTGCGGGCCCAGCTGCTGCGAAGGTTCCTGCCAGTAGTCGAGCAGATGGGTGAGTGGTGTGCCACCATCTAGAGTCTGCTCGGTTTTGCTGAGGCTGGGGGCTCGCGACGCGCTAGCCCACCACGACCTCCCCATGTGAAGACGACCGTCTGCACTGCTGGCCGAACGGAGGGGGCCGTCCCCACCGCGCAGTCCCCACCACGGCAACAAACGTGAGCGCTACAAGATCAAGATCCCAACAATGTCTCGATGGCCGCTTCCGACCCTCGAGCGCGTTAGGGCCAGCGGCGAACCCCGGAGGATAGGCGGGGGGAGATGTGCGAGTTCTCTTGGGATGGCCTCTTGACGACCCCCTCTAGACCGACGGGTGCGGTAGCCCCAATGTCGACGAGCCTGCATTCGGTGTTGGCGGGTGCCTATATTTCAAGGTCGGCTACCTGCCTTTACATGCGAGCTACGGCAAGTCTGTTGGCCGTCCGTTCGCACATTCAAGCCAGAGATCCCCGAGAAGTACGACGGGAGACTGAATCCGGCAGAGTTCCTGAGCATCTACACCATCGCTATTCAGGCTGCCGGGGGAAGAGACGAGAAGGTGTTTGCCAACTACTTCCCGTTGGCTCTCAAGTCCAACGTGAGATCTTGGCTCATGCACCTGTCGGAGAACTCCATTTCGCCATGGGCTAACCTATGCCACGAGTTCATCGGTGCCTTCACCGGTGGCCACCAGGAGCCCGGCAGGCCCAGCGACCTACAACTTCTCCAGTAGAAGGAAGGAGAAACTCTCCATAAGTATTTACAAAGATTCAGTAAAGTTCATAGGAATATTCCAAATATCCATCCAGCAGTTGTTATAGTAGCCTTCCATTCCAATGTGCGCAACCGTCACATTCATTTTAAGATGAATGTATGGTTGCCCAAGACTGTGAAGGAGCTGTACACCCTAGTGGATAAGTGCTCTCAGATAGAGGAAGGAAGGAAGTTGCCCGGGGAGGAGGATTGCATCAATATTGATTCAGAGGATGAAGATGAATCAACCGGTCAGAGAAAGGGCAAGAAGCATAACAAGAAACCAAGAGATAAGGCAATGATGACCGCAGAAGGTTCTAGCACGCCAAGTACTGGCAAGAAGGCCAAGGATGAGGCCCCCGGCAAGGAACTTGCTGCGTGCACTGCCTGCCAGGACGCCGCTATTGCGGAAAAAGCTGGGAAAGGTGATGGGTCGTACTGCAAGATCCACCAGACCAAGGGCCACGACCTCTATGAATGTTATCAAGTGGAGCAGCTTGTCAAGAGATAGAGGGCAGAGTATGATAGGCGTGATAAGGAGAAAGGTCGGAATGCTGCTGGTGGAAAGGGCCGAGGCAGTGAAGCAAACCGCCCGGCAAACCCTTTCGGAACCAAGGAAAACCCGCCAGGGGCCAAGAGAAGAAATCTGTGATGATTTGAGTGATGGAGGGAATGAAGAGGAAACTAGTGAGCAGGAATTTCAGAGGGCCACTAACGCCCTATGCATTGATTGGGGTGCGTCTTTGCACTCCTCCCACCACCAGCTCAAGCGATGGGCATGAGAAGTTAATGTTGTGGAGCCAGCGCCAGAGCCCCGGAAGGTGCTCAAATGGTCCCGCATGCCCATCAATTTTGATGAGGAGGACCACCCTTGCTGCATCATTGCGGTAGGGTGTTTGTCATTGTTGGTCTACCCAACAATCCGCAACCTCAAAGTCACGAAGATGTTAGTGGATGGCGGGGCCGGGTTGAACCTGATTTCCCCAACAGTCATTAACAAACTTCAGATAGGAGAGGAAGAGCGGGAGGTTACCAGCATGTTTCAAGGAGTCAATCCCGACAGGATCCGTCCCAAGGGAAAGATTACATTGCCGGCGACGTTCAGGGGAGAGCTGTACTATAGGACTAAGAAGATTGTGTTCGATGTGGTTGAGCTTCCCCTGCCGTACAATGGGATTCTGGGATGACTGGCCTTGGCCAAGTTCATGGCAGAATCCCACTATGCTTACAAAAGTTTGAACATGCCTGGGCAGTTGGGAGTCATCACCATCCCATCGGATGAGAAGGATGCGATTATCTTGTGGACAAGATGTATCGGGATGCCGTTGCGGCAGAGGCCGCGGTGGCAACGGTCCCCACCAAGGAAAGCAAAGGAAAGAAGAGGGCCTGTAGGACCTCTGGCAAGGAGTCCGGGAAGCGTGCCCCCTCCGAGTGCATGGCGCCCATTGACGACGTGCCGGAGTGTTCCAACAACAAGAGATCCAAGGTTGCAGCACCCCAAGTGAAGAAGGTCCCGGTAGGGCTGGCTGGTGTTGATGATACTTTCACCATCAGCGCCACCCTCGACGACAAATAGGAAAGCGTGCTCATTGCCTTCTTGTGGGCGAATACCGATGTGTTTGCCTGGCAACCATCCATAGCCCCGGTGTTCCCAGGGAGGTAATTGAGCACCACCTTACTGTCTGTCCACATGCCCGACCCGTCAATCAGAAAGTTAGGAAGCAAACCTTGGAGCGACAACAGTTCATTGCCGAGGAGATCAAGAAGTTAGAGGAAGCTAGATTGGTCAGAGGAGTACTGCACCCTACATGGTTGGCGAACCCAGTGGTAGTCCGAAAGGCGAATGGGAAATGGAGGCTTTGCATTGATTTCACAGATCTCAATAAGGCTTGCCCAAAGGACCCGTTCCCCTTGCCGTGAATTGATCAGATTGTGGATTCCACTTCAGGTTATGATCTACTTTCCTTTTTGGATGCTTACTCCGGATATCACCAGATCTTCATGTCCAAAGAGGATGAGGAGAAAACATCATTCATCACTCCGTGTGGTACATACTATTTTGTCCGCATGCCTTTCGGATTGAAGAGTGTCTGGTCTACTTTTGCAAGAGCAGTCCAGATCGGTTTTGAACCACAACTACACAGAAACATAGAAGCCTATATGGATGACATTGTGGTCAAGACCAAGGATAAGGCCACCCTTATCCAGGATTTGGAGGAGACATTTGCTAATTTGCGCAAAATTAACTTGAAGCTCAACCCAGAGAAGTGTGTCTTCCGTGTTCCCTCCACTACTAGGGAAAACCTTATACACAGAACTTTAGCAGTAGCGCTTGTTAAAAAAGGGCGCTAGTGCTAAATATCAGTAGTGCATGCAGGATAAACGCGCTATAGATATAAACGCAACAATAGTGCGTGCAGGATAAACGCGCTACAGATATAAACGCAACAGTAGCGCGTCTAACTTTAAACGTGCTACTACTAAAGTTCTCACTACTTAGCCGATAGGCTACACATAGTAGTCGCTTGATAACCCACAAGTATAGGGGATCGCAACAGTTTTCGAGGGTAGAGTATTCAGCCCAAATTTATTGATTCGACACAAGGGGAGCCAAAGAATATTCTCAAGTATTAGTAGCTGAGTTGTCAATTCAACCACACCTGGAAACTTAATATCTACAACAAAGTATTTAGTAGCAAAGTAATATGATAGTAGTGGTAACGGTGGCAAAAGTAACGGTAACAGTTTTGGTTTTATAGTGATTGTAACAGTAGAAACGGAAAAGTAAATAAGCGAAGAACAATATATGAAAAGCTCGTAGGAAATGGATCGGTGATGGATAATTATGTCGGATGCGATTCCTCATGCAATAGTTATAACATAGGGTGACATAGAACTAGCTCCAGTTCATCAATGTAATGTAGGCATGTATTCCGAATATAGTCATACGTGCTTATGGAAAAGAACTTGCATGACATATTTTGTCCTACCCTCCCGTGGCAGCGGGGTCCTATTGGAAACTAAGGGATATTAAGGCCTCCTTTTAATAGAGTACCGGACCAAAGCATGAACACATAGTGAATACATGAACTCCTCAAACTACGGTCATCACTGGTAAGTATCCCGATTATTATCACTTCGGGGTTAACAGATCATAACACATAATAGGTGACTATAGACTTGCAAGATAGGATCAAGAACTCACATATATTCATGAAAACATAATAGGTTCAGATCTGAAATCATGGCACTCAGGCCCTAGTGACAAACATTAAGCATAGCAAAGTCATAGCAACATCAATCTCAGAACATAGTGGATACTAGGGATCAAACCCTAACAAAACTAACTCGATTACATGATAAATCTTATCCAACCCATCATCGTCGAGCAAGCCTACGATGGAATTACTCACGCACAGCGGTGAGCATCATGAAATTGGTGATGGAGGAAGGTTGATGATGGTGATGGCGACGGATTCCCCTCTCCGGAGCCTCGAACAGACTACAAACTAGCCCTTCCGAGAGAGATTAGGGCTTGGCGGCGGCTCCATATCGTAAAACACGATGAATCCTTCTCTATTATTTTTTTTCTCCCCGAACACGAATATATAGAGTTGGAGTTGAGGTCGAAGGAGCAGCAGGGGGCCCACAAGGTAGGGCACGCCCCCAGGGGGTAGGCGCCCCCACCCTCGTGGACAGGGTGTGGGCCCCCTGGCGTTGATTCTTTTGCTAGTATTTTTTAATATTTTCCAAAAATAATCTCCGTTGATTTTCAGGTCATTCCAAGAACTTTTATTTCTGCACAAAAATAACACCATGGCAATTCTGCTGAAAACAACATTAGTCCGGTTTAGCTATTCAAATCATGCAAGTTAGAGTCCAAAACAAGGGCAAAAGTGTTTGGAAAAGTAGATACGATGGAGACGTATCAACTCCCCCAAGCTTAAACCTTTGCTTGTCCTCAAGTAATTCAGTAGACAAACTGAAAGTGATAAAGAAAAACTTTTACAAACTCTGTTTGCTCTTGTTGTTGTAAATATGTAAAGCCAGCATTCAAGTTTTCAGCAAAGATTATGAACTAACCATATTCGCAATAACATTTAGGTCTCATGTTTACTCATATCAATGGCATAATCAACTAGCGAGCAATAATAATAAATCTCGGATGACAACATTTTCTCAAAACAATCATAATATGATATAACAAGATGGTATCTCACTAGCCCTTTCTGAGACGCAAAACATAAATGTAGAGCACCCCTGAAGATCAAGGGCTGACTGGAGATTGTAATTCATGGTAAAAGAGATCCAGTCAAGTCATACTCAATGTAAACTAACAATAATACATGCAAATGACATCGGTGCTCTCCAACTGGTGCTTTTTAATAAGAGGATGATGACTCAACATAAAAGTAAATGGATAGGCCCTTCGTAGAGGGAAGCAGAGATTTGTAGAGGTGCCAGAGCTCGTTTTGAAATAGAGGTGAATAATATTTTGAGCAGTATACTTTTGTTGTCAACGTAACAACCGAGAGATCTCGATATCTTCCATGCTACACACATTATAGGCGGTTCCCAAGCAGAATGGTAAAATTTATACTCCCCCACCACTAACAAGCATCAATCCATGGATTGCCCGAAACAACGTGTGCCTCCAACTAACAACAATCCCGGGGGAGTTCTGTTTGCAATTATTTTGATTAGATTTGGGCATGGGACTAGGCATCCCGGTGACCAGCCATTTTCTCGTGAGTGAGGAGCAGAGTCCACTCCTCTTGAGAATAACCCGCCTAGCATGGAATATACAGACAACCCTAGTTGATACATGAGCTATTCGAGCATACAAAACGGAATGTTTATTTGAAGGTTTAGAGTTTGGCACATACAAATTTACTTGGAATGGTAGGTAGATACCATATATAGGAAGGTATGGTTGACTCATATGGAATAACTTTTTGGTGTATGGAGTTGGATGCACAAGCAGTATTCCCGCTTAGTACAAGTGAAGGCTAGAAAGAGACTGGGGAGCGACCAGCCAAAGAGCGACAACAGTCATGAACATGCATTAAAATTAATCAACACCGAATGCAAGCATGAGTAGGATATAATTCACCATGAACATAAATATCGTGGAGGCTATGTTGATTTTGTTTCAACTACATGCGTGAACATGTGCCAAGTCAAGCCACTCGAATCGTTCAAAGGAGGATACCACCCTATCGTACCACATCACAACCATTTTAATAGCATGTTGGCACGCAAGATAAACCATTATAAACTCCTAGCTACTTAAGCATGGCATGAGTAACTATAATCTCTAATTGTCATTGCAAACATGTTTCATTCATAATAGGCTGAATCAGGAACGATGAACTAATCATATTTACAAAAACAAGAGAGGTCGAGTTCATACCAACTTCTCTCATCTCAATCAGTTCATCATATATCATCATTATTGCCTTTCACTTGCATGACCGAATAGTGTGGATAATAATAATAGTGCACGTGCATTGGACTAAGCTGGAATCTGCAAGCTTTCAATTCAAGGGAGAAGACAAGGTAATATGGGCTCTTTGTTAGATCAACAATAATGCATATGAGAGCCACTCAACATTTTAATTATGGTCTTCTCCTATTGACCCCCAAGAAAAGAAAAGAAACAAAACTATTTACACGAGAAAGCTCCTAACAAGCAAAAGAAGAAAGAGAAATATTTTTGGGGTTCCTTTTTAATTACTACTACAAGCATGGAAAGTAAACTAGCTAAAAGCTACAACTAATTTTTTTGGTTTTTCTTAATTTTTTCAAACACACAAAAAGAAAGCTTAAAAAGAAATTAAACTAGCATGGATGATACAATGAAAAAGTATGAGCACCGACAACTGGCATGAGTGTGTTAACATGAATGTAATGTCGGTGAGAAATACGTACTCCCCCAAGCTTAGGCTTTTGGCCTAAGTTGGCCTGTGCCACAGATCAAAACTGTAGCTGGTGTCATACTGAGATGAAGTGGCAATTGCCTCATGAGCTGCAGCTTGGAGGCGAGCCGCCTCCATCCTCCTCTCCTACTCGCTCGCCTCCTCCCTGGCTATAACATATCTCCCTTTTGTCTGAAAATCAAAGAAAGCAGGAGCAGGGAGAGCAACGTGGACGGTGCGCCGTCTGTCAAAGATTAGTCAGTATTGGAGGAACTGATCATTCCTCTCAACAAACTGATGACGAACCATAGCATTATAATCTAGATAAGCAGGAGGCAACTCAATATCATATCCATGTATGGGTACCTCAAGAAAATTAGCTAAATGGGTTGCGTAAATTCCACCAAACAAATCTCCATTAATACTGTTATTATGCAACCTACGTGCAACAATGGCCCCCAAGTTGTATTGTTTATCTCCTAATACAGCACTCTTGAGAACACTAAGATCAGGAACACACATGTGACATGCCTCATCCTTATTGTTAATGCATCTACCCACGAAGAGAGCAAAATAAAGATGGCAAGAAAATGAATGCTCCGTATGGTAGCTTGTGTTATTTCTCTAGATTCCCCCACAGTGATACTAGCAAGAAATTCTTGAAATTCAGATTTGCGAGGTTCACTAGCACTAGCCCACTGCGAGAGTTTACAAGCAGTATTAAAATCTTCTAAGTCCATGGTATAAGATTTATCATAAAGATTAAATAGGACATTGTGAGAGTTGCACGAGGATGTAAATTTAAACCTTCTCACAAATGAATCAGTTAAATAGAGGTATTGTCGGCACTTATCTGCCTCGAAGCTCTCAAGATCAGCGTTACGCACATATGCGCCAAATTCTTCCTTGATGCCTGCTTGGATCATGAAACCCTCTGACGGCCATTCACAAGGCCGCACTTGAGCCTCCCTTGGTAGTTCATTGTCCGGCTTGCGTATTGCGGGCCTTGGGCCTTGCTTCCTTGAGGAGCCACCTTGGTACATTTTCCTAAACATATTTCTTCCTCTGAAAATTTTTCTGAATTTTTTAGTAACTTAAAATAAAAGTGGACCAAACTCAACAAAATTGATAGCAACTACTCCTACAAGTGTTTAGAGGCTATATCATGCATTAAAACTACTTTTGACCACATAGATTTGACATGCAAGCTCAAGAACAGGGTCACCTAAGCAGCAAAAATTTGCAATAAATAAAGCACAAGAACAAAAACTAATTGGACCATTGGAGGAGTCACATACCGAAGAACAATCCCCCAAAGCAGTTTTATGAATGGAGCTTTGAGCAAGGAGATCGAAAATGGCAGCAAGATGAGCTAGAACTTGGGTTTGAGCTGGTGGGTGATTTTTTCTGGAGGAAGACGAAGTGTGTGGGTGCAAGAATAAGTGGAGAGGACCCATGTGGGGTCCACGAAGCAGGGGGTGCGCCCAGGGGGGTAGGGCGCTGACGTAGGGTAGAACCCTAGTGGCCCAATCTTTCATGAAAGGAACGGATCCCGCGAAGAACACGAGGAACACGAGGGGGAAAACGGGGGAAATCACGAGGGGAAACATGAGAGAATCACTCAACCAACAAGAAATAGTCACACATGTGCTAGATCCTCAAAACACAAAGAGATACACGATCCAAATCCAACAAAGGATGATACATAGGGTAACTCGTTCTTCTCCGTGAGGAGGTCTTGAATCCACAAGGGGATCTTCCCGTAAAGGGGTCTCAAATCCAAGGTGGATCTTCTCCGAAGAGGGGCCGCGGTCTCTCTCAAGGAGTAGATCCGATATGGATGAGCGAAGCTCTATCTCTCAAATGAGCTATCACAACGCTAACCCTAGAAAGGAGGAGGTGGAGGAGTATATATAGTCTAGGTCCACGAAGGGGTAAGTGAGGGGCGAAAGGGTACATGGGCTTCGGCCCGAGTGTCTGCGTGCAGGCAGGGCCGGAAGTTCCGGGGACGACTGGAAGGTCCGGGGCTGGAGGTTCCGGGCGAAGGTCCGGGCAGGGTCTGGGCTATCCAGAGAGTTGGCACACTCTCGGACAGTTTCGGTGCAGCAGGGCCGGAAGCTCTGGGATGGCCGGAGGTTCCGGTGGCCGGAAGTTCCGGGCTTTCCAGAAGCTTGTCCAGGCTTCTTCTTCCTTCTCTTCCATGCTTCCCTCGCGGATGGTGTAGGTGATCCTTGGCGCTTGCACTCCTCCTCGTCATCCGTGAAGCTCCAACAATGCCTATGCATGCATGATGGAGGGTCAAGTAGTATACCATCCTTGAAGGGGTCAAGTGAGCACGTGTAAAGGAGAGGATTCACCTTTATGTATGTGAAGTAGATGTCGCACGTGTCACTTGCCGAATGAACTCTTGACATGGTGATGTCCATAGGATGCTCCGCATCAGGCGCGCCCTCCACCCTCGTGGGCACACTACAAAAAAAGACACATCCGTGACATTTTGGGCCGAACGAATTTTTTTCTGTCATACATATGACACTTCAATGATGATAATTGTGAAAAAAACCCGGTATCATCATAGATGTGGTGGGCTCCTACTTCTATGACAAAAAATCATGACAGAAAATGGGCTTTTCGTCCTGGGCGGGCCGGAGACGCAGCTGCATGACATTCTTTGGGCCGTCCATGACGGAAAAAACCATGGTAGAAGCGAGGGGGAGGAAAATTTCGGGGAGTTCCCGGTTACGGTGGGAGGTCAGGGCCCGAGCGATGCGCGTTTCTCTCGTACACATACGCGCGTGTGTGCGAGGCGTTGGCTCTAACTGAACCCGAGCGAGGCGTTGGGCTCTAACTGAACCCGAGCGATTGCACTGCAGGCTACACGTTATTGAACCCGAGCGATCAATCGATGGCTGTTAACTGAACCCGATCGAGCGATTCCTTCGCTACTGCTGCTAACTGAAGCCGATCGATGCAGCCTCTAGATGAACAGTTCTCGATGGGGGTGGATGAATAGGACCCCGTGGTGTTGCCTCTGGATGAACAGGACCCCGATCGATCGAGCCGGTTGGGGCTGGATGAACAGGACCCCATGGAGGGCTGGATGAACAGGACCACCCCGTGGAGGGCAGGATGAACAGTAGACGGTGGAGGGCAGGATGAACAGTAGCCCGTGGAGGGGTGGTTGAACAGGAGCCCGTGGAGAGGGCTGGTTGAATAGTAGCCGATGGAGTAGCGCGGGGTGGAGGCTGGATGAACAGGAGCCCGTGGATGAACAGTCGCAGGTGGAGGCCGGAGGAGGTGGATGGTGGATGAACAATAGCTCGTGGAGGCTGGAGGGGGTCGACGGTGGAGATGAACAGTATCTTGTGGAGTCCTGTTTTGCTGTACGCCACACCCCTTCCTATGAACATGACCCCCGTTTCGACCGTAGCGCTCCAACACAAGTCCGTTCCGTCCATTTTGCGGTACGCCACACCCCTCCCGATCAACAGGACCCCCGTTTCGACCGTAGGAGGTCCGTTTCCTCCGTTTTGCGGTACGCCAGACCCCTCCCGATCAACAGGATCCCATTTCGAACGTGGGCGGTCGAACACAAGGACGTTTCCTCCGTTCTGTGGTACGCCAGGCCTCGTTTCCATCGCTTGTTCCGTCCAAGCCCTCCCGATGAACACGACGCATTCCGTTGCCTCCCCATGAACACGGCGCATTCCGTTGCCTCCCCATGAACACAACGACGACGCCGTTTCTCCGTTCCGACCCAGCCATGTACACGAGCCCTAGCCGTACATATGCGCGAGTAGGCGTTCGAGACCCCGCCCGTATGTACACATACGTGGCCGTATTTTCTTTCTTGCACCCTGGCGGCTGTACTTACGTGTACATGCTACGTGCGCGCCTCTACTACGACACGTGCGCGCCTCTACTACGACACGTGCGCGCCTCTACATCGACCAGTATGTACGTACACGTTCGCGACTAGAATGACAATGCTACGTACGCTTCGACCAGGTGGGTCCTGACTGTCAGGCACTTCCTTGCCTGCGAAGATGTATCTGGTGGGTCCCAGCAGTCAGGGGCAAATCATTTTTTTGCCCAGACGCACTTGCTTGCGTGCGAAGATGTAGCTGGTTGGTCCCAGCAGTCATCGGAAATGTTTTTTCGTGAAATACAGTGGCCCGTCCGGTGGGTCCCAGCTGTCAGGTGGAGGAATCATTATTTTCCACGTAATAAGGAGGAACTTCCTTGCTGCGGCCGTGGACCCAACTGTCAGCCTCTCCACGTACAGTCCACGTCCGATTGAAGTCGTTCCTTGACCACGTTGACCACGCCGCACCGAGAGCACCAGGGTGATGGACGACGGTGAGGCCTAGGAAGGGGACGACACGGAGGCGGGGAAGACTCGGCAGTTGTTTCCCACACAGAGGGGAGTACGACTGTACGAGGGTTTACTAGTTCATCTGCCGTCGCCGGAGAATAACAGCAGGTGTGGGTGAGTAGAGGGATGGCTAGGCCAGCGATGGGAGTACGGTCGGGCAGTGAGGCCTGCATGGCAGCATAGCCGGCCACGAGGAGGAGGGAGCAGGCAGTCCCGCCGGTGCTTGTTTGAGCGGCTGGAGCAGGAAGAGCAGAGATTGAAGAAGCATGACGACTGTTGGATGGACATCCAACAGTCAGTGCTTGTGCGTCAACCTTTTTTAGGAAAGCCTCAAATCTGTGGAAAACAGCATATAACCCATCTGCCATTATTTCTAATAATTTATAGCCCATTTGCTAATTCTTAAGGTTTTTTTGGAGCCCATATTCTTTTTGTTAGCATTACAGCCCATAGTTAAAAAATTATACGAAATTTTGCATATTTCGGTGCGGTCTGAACTGTTTTTAATCCCGAAATTTCGACTCACATTCAAACTGAGTTTAAAAATAAATGTATATCAATATAAAATCCAACAAATTCTCCACACATAAAAATTAATGTAATTTAAAATCTTGAAATGAAAAAAAGATATTTGAAACTAATTGCTGGTTTGATGTGTTTTAAAAATGTACAGCCCATTTCTCATTACTGATGGGCCATTTTCTCGGCCAGCCGAATGAAAGCTCTCCTCGTCTTGAAAGATTTGCAGCCCAACAGGCGTGACAAAGTGACTTACTTGGCAAATCACAAAAAAACTGTGCTGTGGCCGTGGACCCAGCTGTCAGCCTCTCCACGTACAGTACTCTTCTGATGGAAGTTGTTCCTTGACCACGTTGACCACGCCGCGCGGAGAGCACCACAGTGGTGGACGACGGCGAGGCCTAAGAAGGGGACGACGCGACAGTGGAAGCCCATGCGGAGAGGACTACGAGGGTTCACTGGTTCGGCTGCGGTGTGAGGCTGTCGTCGCCGCAGGGCCTGGCCAGCGGTGGGAATAGTAGGGGGCGGTGAGGCCTTTGCGGCAGCACAGCCGACCACGGGAGGCAGGAGCATGCGGCACGACCGGCGCTGCTTTGGGCGGCTGGAGCAAGAAGACCAGAGGTTGAAGAATCACTACGGCCGCTGGATGGACATCGTACGGTCACTGGAGCTAGAATCATTCATATTGACTAAGTTGACAAAGCCCTTCGTCCCCGTCAACTTAGTAGGCCCACAAGTCAGCCTCCCAGCAAGGTGGGTCCCAGCTAGCCGGGGGAGTATTCATTTTTTTGTGCGTAATAAGGAGGCACTTCCGGTGGGTCCGAGCTGACAGCGGGGGGAACGTTTTTTTTCGCGAAATATGGTGGCCCGTCCGGTGGGTCCCAGTAGTCAGGGGGAAACGATTTTTTCCGCAAAATACTGGTGGCCCGTCCGGTGGGTCCCTGCTGTCAGGTGGAGGAATCATTATTTTCGGCGTAATAAGGAGGCACTTCCTTGCTGCCGCCGTGGACCCAGCTGTCAGCCTCTCCACGTACAATCCATGTCCGATGGAAGTCGTTCCTTCCACGTTGACCATGACGCGCCGAGAGCACCTGGGCGGTGGACAACGGCGAGGCCTAGGAAGGGGAGGCGCGGAGCCGGTGAAGACACGGCAGTGGATGCCCACGTGGAGAGGAGTATGAGGGTTCACTCGTTCGGTTGCGGTGTGAGGCTGTCGTCGCCGCAGGGCCTGGCCAGCGGTGGGAATAGTAGGGGGCGGTGAGGCCTCCACGGCAGCACAGCCGGCCACGGAAGGCAGGAGCAGGCGGCACGACCGGCAGTGCTTTGGGCGGCTGGTGCAAGAAGACCAGAGGTTGAAGAAGCACTACGGCCGTTGGATGGACATCGTACGGTCACTGCAGCTAGAATCGTTTCTATTGACTAAGTTGACAAAGCCCTTGGTACGTCAACTTAGTAGGCCCACAGGTCAGCTTCCGAAACGCTGTGCCCCAGATGTCAGGGGGAGGAATCATTTTTTGGGCGGGTGAAGCTAGAATATCCGAGATTGAAGAAGAAGCACGACATCCTTTGGATGGACATCCAATGGCCACTGCTGCTAGAACCGCGTGTTGACTATAAGTTGACAAAGCCTTGCATACGCGTCAACTCTGTTTTTTTAGGGGACGCGTCAACTTAGTAAGGCCAGAAGTGTGTGGCAGAGAACTTATAGCCCATTTGAGATTTGTAAGAATGTTTACACCATTTTTGAATTCTAATGGAATTTACTACAGCCCATTTACATTTTGTTAAAAGTACAACCCATTTCAACCAACCGTTCAAAACAGAATTCAATAAAATTTCCCACATTTTGATGGGATCCGAAATATTTTTATCCCGAAATTTCTAGTCAGATTAAATACAATTTCAATATAAATTTATATTACATAAAAATCCAACGAAACATTGCGCTCGCAACAATTAATGAAATTAAAATTTTCAATATCCAAAAATAATATTTTATAAAGTAATCACGTGTTTGGTGCATTTTTTATAGTTACTGCCCAGTTTTTATAATTACATCCCATTTATTATTTCTTAAAGCCCATTTTCTTGTTAAGCCTAATGCATCCCTCCTAGGAAAGATTTGCAGCCCAGCGGGGCGGAGAATAACAACTTGACCTTGCCTGGGTATTCCTAAAAAAAAGTATAGCTGGGCTAGCCATTTTCAGCTTGAAAAAAAGTAATATCTGGGCTGGATATCTGGCCTGGGCTAGACGGGCCACAGCCCGCCCAGTTAATACCTGCAGCGATGTTTTCATTGTTGTTCAGAGGAAAAAATTAATATCTGGGCTAAACATCGAAAAACTCTGCAGTGCTCACACCTCAAAAACACAAATACTGCTCGAGCTGCTTGGTCCCAGCTGTCGGCCGCTTCTTGTGCAATTCTCTCATTTATTGACTAGTACTACATAGGTTGACAATGGTGTGGGACCGTGATGTCAGAAAACCAGGGGGAAGCAAAATAAATAACTCCAACGAGCGCTTCCACCTCTGCCTCGTTGTCTCTCGTGGAAACCCCTTTCCTCCCTTTATTTTGCTCGGGCAAGGACCAATGCATGCAGCACGTCCATGCAGTTATTAGGCAATAAATGAAAGCGCTCTGCATGCTATGAATTACGATGGCCTGCATGGGTAGCTAATAAGGCATCCTCTTAACTGCTGTGATTAAATGTTGTGTTTGGAAGAGAGAAATATTATTCTTTTCCACCAATCTGCTTGCACCTAGGTCGTGATGCACCTTCTAATACGACTTATTCACCTAGACGGAGGGAGTATAGTTTTATACATATATATAATAAGGAGGCACTTGCGTACGTGAGGCTATGGACCTGGTGGGTCCCCATTGTCATCCTCTCCAAGTAAAGTCATCTCCTCGCCCGCGCACGCTTTCTGCCTGAAACAGTCAGCGCCGCCCGCCCCGCTTCCCGGTGCAGGTGATTGCTCCGCCTTCAAATGACACAAGTGCCGTCTGTCTGTCCATCTGCCGCCCACATTAATGATACACGGTTGCCGAGGCGGCTACTCCGGCGCCACACATCCGCCCCTCCGCCCGCCCACCATTGCTATATAAACTGCTGCGCCGGCCAAAGCCGCAGTCATCCGCATCCATTCCCTTTCTCCTGTCCACACCACTACTGCCCACCATGGCTTCCTTGTGCTCCAGCGCTCTTCAGGACGGGCGGACGACGGACCACAAGGAGATGGCATCCATTGCCGCCGACCGGCTGGCCGGAGGACGACGACGTCCCAATGGAGAACATGGTAGTCGACGATCCGGCGCCAACCCCCTCCTCCGCGCCATCCTCGCTGGTGCATTGCACCATGACCATCAGCGAGGCACGTGCCCAATATATGGACAGTGTGAGGCAGATGCGTCAGGAGCAGTTTTGGGAGGCGCAGGCCGATGCCGCCTACAACCACCATCTCCTCCAGGAGCATCTGCGGGCGGAGGAGCAGATCACCGCGGAGCGGGCAGAGCAGGAGGCGCTGCTCGACTCGTACCGCTCCGCCCGCAAGGGCCGCCTCGAGCGCTGGCGGGAGCGCATGCGGGTGGCAGAGGCTGCAGCCGCCTACAAAGAGGCTAGCAAAGAGGGCGATGAAGCGGGCGAGGTGTTGTTTGGTGAGACCGAGCACGAGGCAGAGGACAATGCCGGCTCCGACGAGTCCCCGCTCCGCTGGCGTCGATGAGGCCCTGCTCCGCCGAGGCCCCGCGGCGCCAACAACGAGGCAGAGGACACCGCCGGCTCCGCCGAGGCCCCACCCCGCCAACAACGAGGTAGAGGACATCATCGGCTCAGCCGAGGCCCCACCTTGCCGGCAACGCGGGGGAGGATTTCCACCGCTCTGCTGAGGCGCCGCCCGCCGGCAACGAGACGGAGGACATCGCCGGCTCTGCCGAGGCCCTGCCCCACTGCCAACGAGGCCGCGCCACACAGAAAACAAGGAAGAGTAGAACACGGTAGGTCGCCGCCGCTCGGGTCCAAGTAAGGCCACCGCTGCTACCCTCCTATTGAAGCCAAGCTAGGCGGGTTGACCATTGACGGTCGGTTAGCTTCTTGGCGGCGACATGGAGTCGAGGAGTTCTGCTGGAGAGTAACGCTGCTTCTACTTAACTGCTGGTGCAGTTGGCTGACTGACACGTGGGCCCAACAGGCCACATGTCAGTTACGCAACTGCACCTGCAGTTAAGTCACTGAAGCTTCTGTTCGGCTCAGCGGGACATAGGTGGGTAGCTTTGGTTAATTAATTATACCTCTAGCGCACCCCTTTTTAGTTGAAGAATGCATGAAATGTAATGAAATCTAGCATGTTTATATGAAATCCGACCGTGTATGAATGAATTTATTTCGATTAGTTCGAATTCCTGTATCACTTGCATTGGATGAACATGCAAAACAATATGTACTAGCATTATTCCCAGGGTGATCACCTCGTTTGCAGCAGTTTCACATGTACTCCCTCCGGTCCTTTCGAGTCCGCATACAAGTTTTGTCTGCAGTCAAAGTATCTCTACTTTGACCAATCTTATACAAAAAAGTATGCACTTTCACAATGTGCGAAGTAAAAAGGAACAGAAGGAGTACAAAGAGTTTGAGCAGGTTTTTAGCGTTTCTGTACATTACAATAAAACACACAGGCCTGGGAATTCATAGAGAACATTCAAAACAATCGATGATTATGCATCTCAGTGACTCACATGTCAGAGGCAATATTTACTTCACAACTAAAGAATAAAGAAAAAAAATTGATCGACGCTGCTGATAGCAAGGGCGTCCCATTCGAAAATATCAAACGCATGTCTTGCTAAAATCAATGAGCAAAATTTGACAAGGTTGTCCCATTCCAAAATATCAAATGCCTACGATTGTGGAATTGGCAGGGTTTGCCATCAGTTTGGACATTGACATGGCACCTCGTGCTAAATAAACCAGTTGTTCTTTTTGTGTAGTTCCACCAAAATCAACCAAATTGGCGCATAGCTTGTGTGATTTCGCCCTTATATGTTGCAACGCCTTGAACTTATCGGCACCTCCTTTCTTGTGGTGGAAATGAATGATTCGATGTATTCATGAACATTTTGTGCAGTTCCCATTGAAATCAAGCTGAGCACCCCTGTTTGCACAAATACAAAAAAGTGATTAGTATAGAGCAAACTGTACTATGAATTGATAGTTTCAACAGGCACATACATGGTCCATGTAGAGCACACTTTTAGAAAAATGGAACTCATCAGAAAGAATCCTAGAACAACATTGTACTCGCACATCACAGCAAAAAATGGAGATTTTGTTAGTCCTTCTGAGCTGAAGTTAGTTTGGTCTTGTGGGGAGTAATGTAACCATCTTTCAATTGCTCCTTCTGATGATAAGATAGACAGAGCTTCTTCATCCTGGCATAATCGGAACTAGTCACTTCACGTACTCCATATTCTTCTTTAGGGGAAGATGATCCTGTTGTGCAAAGACAAGAGGACTACTAAATGCTAGCATCACTGTTTGCTCGAAAAAAAGGAAAGGAATTATTTAAAACAACACAGGTGAAGCACTTCTCAAGGACAATACCACTTTTTCATGACAGCACCGGGAGTTGATTTTTGTTTTTCTTCCCCTTGTTCTTCCCCTTCATCACTTGGTTCAATAACAAACAAGCTTCACCTTCAATGCAAGATTTGGCATGTCAATTAGGGAGCACAATTATAGTACTAAACTTAATTTTCTGATGAAAGTGGCAAAATACAGGCCATCAGTTGTGAAATATCCTTATCTTACCTCAATGGGATATTACGGTGCACATACAGATTGGAAGTCTTGTCTCCATTTGTGCAGTTCACTAAAATCAAGCAACATTATCGTACAAGTAGCACAAATGAATGCACACTACAGAATCATGTGAAAGAAGGCTAGTATT
Organism: Triticum dicoccoides; assembly: GCF_002162155.2. Classification (NCBI taxonomy): domain Eukaryota; kingdom Viridiplantae; phylum Streptophyta; class Magnoliopsida; order Poales; family Poaceae; genus Triticum; species Triticum dicoccoides. Next base: position 184,948,425 of record NC_041392.1, on the reverse strand, counting down.
GACCTCTCATGATGCGGAATTCAAACAAGTCACAAGAAGAAGATCTGAACCAAATTCGCCTTAACGGATAGGAAGTAAGATCTCCTCTTGTGCAGTTCCACTAAGATCAAGCAATCAAGCAATGTTGTCGCTGTGAAATTTTGGTTGAACTGCACAAAACACTCTTAAAACAAAAGTGTTTTGTGTAGTGAAACAAAAGGTCACAATGGCAACGAGGTGAAGCAGATAATCCTGTTTACACAGAGGTGCAAAGGAAACAATTAGTGGTCAATAACGGTGGATGACATAGAAGCCAAAAAAAGAAGCATCTACCTTATCTAAATGGGAAAGAAAGCAAGACAGTAGCATTTCTCAAATGGTGGCATTGATTAATATTAACATAGAGATTATATTAACAATAAAATTCGTTAAACATGTAGTTTGCTTTTAACTGTGGCATTGCATCAATTTTCCAGCGGCATTATTAGAGGGTGTTTGTTTATAGGGACATTTTGGTGTAGGGACTAAAACTACTCCGTGTCAGTCCCATCTAAACCAAAGAGGAGGGACTTTTAGGGACTAAAAGTGGGCATTTGGGACTAAAGAAAGAAGACCCCGAGGGAGTCTTTTTGGGACTTTTTCCAACAGTTGCCCCTGCCACGCATCGCACCTTGTCTCTATTAGTTCATTACTAGGGGTAACATGGTCTTTTAGCTTGTCATTTAATAACCTCTAGTCCATGTTTAGTCTCTGGAACCCAGCAGGTAGTGACTAGGGAGTTTTTAACCAAACAGGGCCTTAGATTAACAACAGCTAATGAGTTGCACGGGACAGTGGACGCACCAGCACCATGTGCATCTACCGATGTACTGTGGTCATGCACAGTCTGTTGCAACAAAGAACAAGCAACCAAGGAGCATATTTGTGTTGGTCGCAGTTTTGTTATCTTTAGACGCCTTTTCCCTATGTGAGTGCAGCAAATCTAGTCCTGCTCAAACTCTACAGCCTTGTCCCTTCCTTTCCTTTTTGAACTAGTACTTTCACCCCTTCCTTTCCTCTTTGAACCACGTCCTAGATTTATGTGATACAACTTTCCCCACTACTTTCCCCCATCCCTTTCCTCTTTGAACCACGTCCTAGATTAATGCTATACAACTTTCCCCCTTCATTTCCTCTTTGAACCATGTCCTAGATTCATGATATATACAACTTTTCCCACAACTTTCCCCCACTCCTTTCCTCTTTGAACCACGTCCTAGATTCATAGTATACATGTAGATAGAGCAATGCATGTGGAGTAAGTAAATTATACCTTAAGGTTCTTGGGGCGTGGTTCAGTGGGCAACGGGACGACGGCGAAGAAGAAGGGGTCGGAGGCCCTCCCGTGCCACCGCTGGGTGAAAAGTGAACAACTGCGCCAGTAGTCCCTCGCCGACGACGACAGCGTTAAGCCTCCTTCCCTTCTGGGCGGACGGATCCTGCGGGCTCTTTGAGCAGCAGTGAGGGGAGAGAGAGGCCAACGAAGTCTTGTTTAGATCTGGAGAGGGCGAGAGAGTGTGAAGAGAGAAACTACAAGCGTTGAGGCTCCAGCGGGAGAGGGCGAGAGAGTGAGCGAACAGGCTAACCAGCTACACAACCCTTCCGTTATATTCAACGAGAGGGAAATAACCTTTTATACATTCCTGCATGCCGTGTTTTGTGTGTGTGTGTGTGGGAGTCATTGAGATTTCAATCATAATCGTGTCATGTGGCTTTGGTGGTAAGACTATCCACAGTGGTGCAGAAATAATGCAGCCTTAGTCACCTTACCTCTCTCCACGTAGTACGTTGGGTCCCACCAGTCAGAGGGTGAAGCAAACAAATTAATAAGAAAAATTAAAAACGCCAGCGGTGTATCTTACCTCACACATCTCGCTACTGCTCGGGAACACTGTCCAATTGATCCCTATGTTCGCTCACGTACTATTTTAAGTGAATCCTTATTATAACATGCACACAAATTTGGCCTCTTATATTCGACTTAAGTTAGTGTGCCACCGTATCTCATATACTTACTACCCCTCCGTCTAGGTGTAATAAGTCATGTTAGAAGGTGCAACGGGACCAAGGTGCGTGCGTGTGCGTGCGTGCGTGTGTGTGTGTGAAAGTGCAACTATCCCTAGGTGGTTTTGGTAATTCATAACAACATATAGCTCATTGAGCTAATGCTATTCCAAGATGATTATTTCAAGAAAGCTCAATGATTGGCATGGCATGGATGTGAAAGTGGAACCCTCAAAATGCTAAGGACAAAGGATTGGCTCAAGCTCAAAAGCTCAAGACTCTTCATTTTCTATTTTAGTGATCCAAGATCACATCGAGTCTTTAGGAAAAGCCAATACTATCAAGGAGGGATGAGGTGTTGCTTAATGAGCCTCTTGCTTCATGTGCTTAGTGATATGCTCCAAAACCCTCAACTACTTTCCCATATCCACATATGACCTAAACCCTAAGCCAAACTCGGTCCTACCGATTCTTCCTATCCGGCGCCACCGAGTTTCACTTGTCATAAGCCACTGCCAAACCCTAGCATTTCGGTTCTACCGATAGGGATCTCGATCTCACTGAGATGGGATTGCAAACTCTCTGTTTCCCTTTCGTAACTTTTCGGTCTCACCGAAAGAGCGAATCGGTCCCACCGAGATTGCAATGTAAATTCAGTGTTTCCTTTTTGTAACTTTTCGGTCTCACCGAAAGAGCAAATCGGTCCCACCGAGTTTGCCTGACCAACTCTCTGGTTAGCTAATTACCAAATTCGGTCCCACCGAGTTTGTGTAATCGGTCTCACCGAGATTACATTATGCCCAAACCCTAACCATATCGGTCCTACCGAGTTGCATGTCAGTCCCACCGAAAATCTCTAACGATCACTAGGTTTACATTTTCGGTCCGACCGAGTTTGTTGATTCGGTCCCACCGAGATTGGAAAACTGTGTGTAACGGTTGGATTTTGTGTGGAGGCTATATATACCCCTCCACCTCCTCTTCATTCGTGGAGAGAGCCATCAGAACACATACACAGTTCCAACTCATATGTTCTGAGAGAGAACCACCTACTCATGTGTTGAGATCAAGACATTCCATTCCTACCATATGAATCTTGATCTCTAGCCTTCCCAAGTTGCTTTCCACTCAAATCTTCTTTCCACCAAATCCAAATCCTATGAGAGAGAGTTGAGTGTTGGGGAGACTATCATTTGAAGCACAAGAGCAAGGAGTTCATTACCTACACACCATTTGTTACTTCTTGGAGAGTGGTGTCTCCTAGATTGGCTAGGTGTCACTTGGGAGCCTCCGACAAGATTGTGGAGTTGAACCAAGGAGTTTGTAAGGGCAAGGAGATCGCCTACTTCGTGAAGATCTACCGCTAGTGAGGCAAGTCCTGTGTGGGCGATGGCCATGGTGGGATAGACAAGGTTGCTTCTTCGTGGACCCTTTGTGGGTGGTTGCTTCTTCGTGGACCCTTCGTGGGTGGAGCCCTGTGTGGACTCACGCAACCGTTGCCCTTGGGTGGAGCCCTCTGTGGACTATCGCAACCGTTACCCTTTGTGGGTTGAAGTCTCCATCAACGTGGATGTAGGATAGCACCACCTATCCGAACCACGGGAAAAACATCCGTGTCTCGAATTGCGTTTGATTTCTCCAAACCCTTCCCTTTACATTCTTGCAAGTTGCATGCTTTACTTTCCGCTGCCAATATACTCTTTGCATGCTTGCTTGAATTGTGTGATGATTGCTTGACTTGTCCTATAATAGCTAAAATCTGCCAAGAACTAAAATTGGGAAAATGTTAAGTTTTTATTTGGTCAAGTAGTCTAATCACCCCCCCTCTAGACATACTTTCGATCCTACAGTGTGTGTGTGTGTGTGTGTGTGTGTTTAACACCATGTCTGTGTTAGAGAGAGCGACAGATCGACCTACTCCTACAGAGAGATGTTGTGTAGTGTACGATTTTAGCCGCGAGAGTCGGTGCATCCTCTCGTTTCCGGGCGTGTCCGGTAGGGACATGCAGACAACTGCCACGCCCGCTCCTGACCATCCTGGCCCACCGAAAGCCCCTCCATCGCCCGCGCGCGCTTTCTGCCCGAAACGGTCAGCGCCGCTCCAAAGAATCGGTGCTGCATTCATGCCAGGGCAGAGCGGACAAGAGTGATGGTTGCTTCGTCCGTCCAACTTACTGCTAGGTCTATGTGATTTGACGGCTCATTGGTATTTATTACTGAGGTGGTAGGACTGCTGGATGTCCCACGCTTTCGGCGAAAGGAGGTATACTACTACTACTAGATTACAATTTTCTCCATTCTTACAGCGGAGGCATCCAAGAGCAGTGAACACACGCAGGCTCAGTGATTACATAGCCCACCTCACACTACTATCACCGTGCGACACCTAACTCTTTACATATTACTCCCTCTGTTCCTAAATATTACTAGATGAGTCCCCGCGCGTTGGCGCGGAACAGCGGTATATCTCTCTGCGCAAAATTATCGATTTCATAGAACAAAAAAAACTCTATAACCGCATGACAAATGTGGTAGCCAAACTAAATAAACTCCCATCATCATTTAGATCATCCCACGTAAGGAAAAAAGATCAGCCAACTCCTGAACTCCTACTGCATAATGGGATTATATTTTCTCTTTTGACATGTTAATGCGACTGAAAAGCTCACTTACATGCATGCTACCGGTGCATGCTTGCATGCAGACATGTTGATGTGATTTAAAACCCACTCACATGCATGTGGCACGGTATTTCTGCATGCTTGCATGTGGCTTAGTGCGGAGCCTCTCAACGTCAAGATCAGACGGCTATTATGGACTGATTTACTTCATCTAATGGCTACATCAATTTTGATGACGTGGCTCAAGGAGAGGATAGAGAATTCCTAGTAGTGGGGGCTAGCTATTACTAGTAGATATAAGTCTTTGTAGAGATTCCACTACATACGGAACAAAATGAATGAATCTACACTTAAAATGCATCTGTATACATCTGCATGTGGTTCATGGTGAAATCTCTACAAAGACGTATATTTAGGAACGGATGAAGTACTAGTATAGTGTAACACCCCGGATGTAATTTACCTTATATGTACTCTAACTCTTGCCGTTTCCGGCGCTAAGTTATTTTATTTCCTTGGGTTCGGGTTTTTGTCTCCGTGTGTTGTTGTCGTTGTCATGCATCTCATATCATGTCATCATGTGCATTGCATTTGCACACGTGTTCGTCTCATGCATCCGAGCATTTTCCCCGTTGTCCGTTTTGCACTCCGGCGCTCCTATCTCCTCCGGTGGTCCTTTCTACCTTCTTTTCGTGTGTGGGGGTTAAACATTTCCAGATTGGACCGAGACTTGCCATGCGGCCTTGGTTTACTACCGGTAGACCGCCTGTCAAGTTTCGTACCATTTGGACTTCGTTTGATACTCCAATGGTTAACCGAGGGACCGAGAAGGCCTCGTGTGTGTTGCAGCCCAACACCCTTCCATTTTGGCCCAAAACCCACCAAAACTCTGTCCATCATCTAGAGTGTTCGATCACGATCGCGTGGCCGAAAACCGCACCTCATTTGGACTCTCCTAGCTCCCTCTATGTCTATTTAAAGAACCCCCTCCGAAATTCACGGTTCTTCTCCCCCAAACCCTAAAAATCGCCTCGCGCCACGCCGGACATGTCCGTACCTGGCCGGACGCTTCGCGCCGCCGCCCCGGTCCACTAGCTGCACGCCACGTGTCGCCGCCGGGTCACCCCTGCCGCCGGCCCGCTCGGCCCGGGGAGAGCCCCCGAGGCCCGCGCGCTTCGCGCCGCCCTTTGCCTCACCGTGCCGCCTCTCCCTCAAGTCCGGACGCCGGCGCCGCCGCGAGCCATGGCCGGATCTTCGCCGCCCCGCTCCGCCCCAACGTCGTCGGTCGCCGCCCGCTGCGAACGCTCCGCCGCCGACCTCGCAGCTCCTCGACGTCCGCGCCCGCGCCGCTCGGATCTCGCCGGTCCCCGAGTCCGGCGACCCCGCGTCCTTCTCCGGCGAGAGGTCCGGCCGTCCCCGCCTTACCCGGCGACTCCGAGCTCCCCCGATGATCCTCCTTTTCCGCGTGCGCCATATCTGGATCGGGTCAAACCCTAGGTTGACCCCGAGATATTTTTCTAAGTCATTTTTCTGTAGTACTTTATGCCATGTTCATCGCATCGTAACTTTGCATCTGTAGCTCCACTTTGCGCGTATATCAACGTGTTCGTCCCAGAGAGTACATCATTTCATCTCATTGCATCATTTTTATTTGAGCTCATCTTGATGCCCGAAATGCTGTTGGAAGAGAGCTATTTGAGTTAATTGTCAGATCTGCTGCACCAAATAGCTATTTGTCATTTTTGCCATGATTAATGTGTGCATGATATGCTCCTAAGCTCTACATGTGTTTTGTTATATGCCATGCCATCTTTACATAGGTGCTATCCATGTATTTTTGTGATTTGTGTGGTGACTAGTACAAGCTTGCAAAGTGGTGCATTCGTTAATGCTGATTTCAGGGACTTAGAAATTTCACTAAGTCCTTGATCTGTTTTTATCAATATGCCATATGTTCATATTGTTTCCTAGTGATCCGCGCATCTTTTGAGGATGATCAGTAAGGATGCTTTGTTAATATTGTGGTGCTCTATCCATCCATGTCTTTGTTTGCATTTATGGACCACCCTAGCTTGAGTCAATCGAGCTCTACTTTTGCTATTTCGTGAATCCTGGCAGATTGTCTACTTGTTAGCGATTTTGCCGAGGATGTTGTTGTTGTTCCGTGCATGCTATGTTGTTGTTCTTGCCATGTCTAGCTTCTATAACATGTATTATTGATGGGTGTATGCTTAGTTTTTCATGCCTTGCTCTGTAGTGAGTGCATCGAGCTCGTAAACATGCCTACTCATTAACATATTTGCATGCTCCAGTTTTTCTCTAAGTCTGAGATATGATTATGTTTTTGCCATGTTCACATGCTTGCAATTGTATTTTCTGATCCCTTTTGGCTCAAGGTCACTAAAGGACTTTTGTTAAGCTCTTTAAGTAGCTCCATTCCATGCCTTGCTTTGCCATATTAAGTTCCTGTAGCATATAGTTTTCATGCTCCAAAGTGTGCTACCTGACCTGAAATTCCAGACTAGTGTTAATTTCACGAAGTCTGAAACCTGTTTATCAATTGCACGTTTGCCATGTTTGTTTGAACCTGTTATTGGATGAATTGGCCGTAGCTCAGTGTTCATATTTTGTCAAGCATCCTGAGTGGATCCCTGCCATGTATTTTGTTGTCATGTTTGAGTGCTATAGCATATTTAACTTGATGCATTTAGATGGCTACTTGTTGTTTATCGCAGACCGGTGCCATATTTGTTTTGCTTGCCATTTCCAAACCGTGCATCCGATTCCGGTGATCTTTATATCGATTTTAACCGAAATCACCTCACCTTTCCAGTATCACTCTTGGATTTCCAAGTTGAGGCCAGGTTCTTTCATTCCTTGTTAAATCTTGCATATGCATCACATATCGCATCCCGCATAGCATACCATGTTTGCATCATGTTGTTTGAGCTTTGCACGTGGTTGATTGTGTTCCTTTTGCTTGTTTGTCTTGTTTGGGTAGAGCCGGGAGACGAGTTCGATAACAAGGAGCCCGTTGAGTTTGCTCTCGAGGATCCAGTCAACTCTGACAACTTTGTAGGCAAGATGATCATACCCTCGAAATCACTTCTATCTTTGCTTGCTAGATGCTCGCTCTTTTGCTATGCCTATGCTACGATGCCTAACACTTGCTTATCATGCCTCCAAAATTGCGATGTCAAAGCTCTAACCCACCATGTCCTAGCAAACCGTTGATTGGCTATGTTACCGCTTTGCTCAGCCCCTCTTATAGCGTTGCTAGTTGCAGGTGAAGATTGGAGATCGTTCCTTGTTGGAACATTGTTTATTTGTTGGGATATCATTATATTATCTTGTTATCTTAATGCATCTATATACTTGGTAAAGGGTGGAAGGCTCGGCCTTTTGCCTAGTGTTTTGTTCCACTCTTGCCGCCCTAGTTTCTGTCATATCGGTGTTATGTTCTCGGATTTTGCGTTCCTTACGCGGTTGGGTAATAATGGGCACCCCTTGACAGTTCGCCTTGAATAAAACTCTTCCAGCAATGCCCAACCTTGGTTTTACCATTCGCCACCTAGCCCCTTTTTCCCTTGGGTTTCCGGAGCCCGAGGGTCATCTTATTTTAAACCCCCCTGGGCCAATGCTCCTCTGAGTGTTGGTCCGACTGAGCTGCCCGCGGGGCCACCTCGGGGCAACTTGAGGTTTGGTTTTACTCGTAGCTAGTCTCATCTGAGTGTGCCCTGAGAATGAGATATGTGTAGTTCCTATCGGGATTTGTCGGCACATTCGGGCGGTGTTGTTGGACTTGTTTTACCTTGTCGAAGTTGTCTTATAGAACCGGGATGCCGAGTCTGATCGGAATGTCTCGGGAGAAGGTATATCCTTCGTTGACCATGAGAGCTTGTCATGGGCTAAGTTGGGACTCCCCTGCAGGGACTTGAACTTTCGAAAGCCGTGCCCGCGGTTATGGGCAGATGGGAATTTGTTAATGTCCGGTTGTAGATAACTTGAACCTTAACTTAATTGAAATGAATCAACTTCGTGTGTTACCATGATGGTCTCTTCTCGGCGGAGTCCGGGAAGTGAACACGGTGTTGGAGTAATGTTTGCCGTATGTTGTTCTCTAGTTCTTCGTTCGTGCTTTGCCTTCTCTTCTCGCTCTCTTTTGCGAACAGGTTAGCCACCATATATGCTAGTCGCTTGCTGCAGCTCCACATATTACCTTGCCTTTCCTATAAGCTTAAATAGTCTTGATCGCGAGGGTGCGAGATTGCTGAGTCCCCGTGGCTCACATATTACTTCCAAACTAGATGCAGGGCCCGATGACTCCATTCCAAATGATGCGCTTGAGCTCAAGTGGGAGTTCGACAAAGACTCACGCCGTTACTATGTGTCTTTCCCTGATGATCAGTAGTGGTGCCCAGTTGGGGCGATAGGAACAATGTCGCATGTTGGGGTTGATCTTTTATTTTGGTACCGTAGTCGGACCATGATTGTATTGGCTGATGTAATGCTATTTATGTACTCTGTGTGATGTGGCGAGTGTAAGCCAACTATGTACCTTTCCCCTTATTATCTATTACATGGGATGTTGTGAAGATTACCTTACTTGCGACATTGCTTTCAATGCGGTTATGCCTCTAAGTCGTGCTTCGACACGTAGGAGATATAGCCGCATCGAGGGCGTTACAACTTGGTAATCAGAGCCTTCCCCGACCTTAGGAGCCCCACTGCTTGATCGAATTAGCGGACGAGTTGAGTCTAGAAAAATGTTTTGAGTCTTTTAGGAATTATATATCAGAGAGTTTAGGAATTTGTTTACTCCCCAGTCCCCTCATCGCTCTGGTAAGGCATCCCGACGTAGAGTTTTGACTCCTCTCTTCTCAAATTTCACAAAAAAAATTAGGATCACGCGGGTATCATGGAATTGTTCTGATCGATTTGTGACGAGAACATTGTTCTTGGTGCCTCCTGTCATTTAGGGGTTGTGACAGTGTCCCGGGGAGTTGAGCTCCGAGGTGTTGTCGTCACAATTTTATCGTTGCAGTTCTGGAATACCTGAGTTTAGTTCGCCGACATCGAAATTCTCTTTTATGCAGTTGTTGGTGAGATAACCTCGACGCCACCCAGTACTGGGGCGGGAGTTCGGGAGTATTGCCATAACTTGTATAACGGATGCTTTTTGAAGGTTGAGGTAGATGATTTCCGAAGTTTTTTCTCGGTTATGTGTTAAAGGATGGATACAGCTGGATGTAGGATTTGCTAGATTTGGGTGAGATATTATGCTTCCCCTGTATCCCCAACACCTGATTGCATAACCAGAAAGGTTCGAGAGTTTCATAGGTGGGAATTCTTGTAGCTCTAGTTCTTCTTCCACGGATATTTGGGTGATCCTTACCGAGTATTCGTTCTTGCTCCGTACCTTGTTGATTTTACTCCTCTACCTAAATTCTACTCAATTTATGGATATATGACCATTTCTATTGGAATGCATTCGTTCATTTTGTTCGGATGTGAAGACTATATGTTGCAATTTCTACCCATTTGGTTCAGCTTCTGTAATTGCCTATCAATGTGCTAATGGATGTCAACCTCTTCAGGATGGCTCCTCCAATGCGCACAACTCCGAATCCTGATCCGCCACCACCACCTCCACCTCCGAAGGCATGGCAAGCTGTGATGGCTGCTACCAATGCAAACACGCAGTTGATCATGCAAATTCTTCAAGAGCGCAACCAAGCGAACCAAGGAAACCAAGGCAACCAAGGCAACAATCAGAATCACTTTGCTACACTCAACCAGTTCCTTGCTAACCAGCCAAAGACTTTCAGCAATTGTCTTGAGGCAACTGACGCTGATGATTGGCTCGTGGACTTGTGCAAGCATTTCGAGTGCAGTAATGTCAGGTCTGAGGACTTTGTCAAGTTCGCTTCCTTCCAACTCAAAGACCAAGCTGCAAAATGGTTTCAGCAGTACAAAGATTCCAGAGGAGGCCGTGTGATTACCTGGGATGAATTCCGTCAAGACTTCAAAGCTCATCATATTCCTCAGAGCGTGGTTGAAAGCAAGCGTGAGGAATTCCGCAACCTGAAGCAAGGCTCTATGTCTGTCCATGACTACAACAAGTTGTTTCAGAAGCTCGCCCGCTTTGCTAAGCAGGACGTCCCTGACGAGAAGAGCATGATATACTAGTTCAGGGGTGGTCTCAGAGAAGAAATCCAGCTAGCTCTTGTTCTCTTTGAGCCCTTGAGGTACGACGAGTTTTACAACATGGCATTGAAGCAAGAGGCTGCTCAACTGAAGTGTGATGCTTCCAAGAAGCGAGTCAGAGATGCTACTCCTTCTTCCTCTACTCAAGTGGCTAAGCAGCAGAAGTATTGGCTTCCTCCTCCTCCGTCCCGTCTGCAGTATCAACAGGAAAGCAAAGGTGGCAGTGGATCTTCCCACCCACCCAACCCTGGCTTTCAGAACAAGACTTTGTCTCAAGCTCCAAGATCGAGTGCTCCGTATCACCGTCCGCTTTCAGAGGTCACGTGCAACAAGTGCCAACAAAAGGGTCACTATGCCAACAAATGCTTCAATCAGAGGCGTCTCCCTCCTCCTCCTCCTGTGAGATCGGCAAGCACAGCTGTGGTCAAGCATAATCCCAAGTACGCCAAGGTCAACATGGTGAATGCAGCTCAGGCAGAGGACTCTTCAGATGTCATCATGGGTAACCTTCCTGTTAACGATATTCCAGCTAAAGTACTTTTTGACTCTGGTGCATCGCACTCCTTCATGTCATTCCCATTTGTATCGGAGAACAATATTAGTACTAAGGCTTTACCTAGAGCTCTGCAAGTTGTCTCTCGGGCTAAGCATCTGAGTTCTAGTATGATGGTTCCGGATATTTCTATCATGATGGGTGATTTCAAGTTTCTGGCTTCTCCAATGGTCCTTGGTAACTCGGATATTGATCTTATTCTTGGAATGGACTGGCTTTCTAAGCACAAGGCTCAGCTTGATTGTGCAGCCAGGCAGATTCAATTAACTCATTCGTTTGAGGATGTAATTGTCTTTGCCGCTCGGGATAATACAATCCGTCTATTTTCTCTCAATGGGAAGGGTGAACTGGATGCCATCTCTCAAATTCCAGTCGTCTTTTAATATCAAGACGTCTTTCAAGAAGAGCTTCCAGGAATGCCTCCGCAACGGCCAGTTGAATTCATCATCGATCTTGAGCCTGGCATGGAACCGGTGTGCAAACGTCCTTACAAGCTCAGACCTGAAGAGTTGAAGGAGCTGAAGAAGCAACTCGATATTCAAGAGCGAATGGGTCTCATCCGACCTAGTTCTTCTCCGTGGGGTTGTGGAGTACTTTTTGTGAAGAAGAAGGATAGAACGGACCGACTTTGTGTTGACTACCGTCCATTGAACAAGAAGACTATCAAGAACAAGTACCCACTTCCCAACATCAACGAGCTATTCGAACAACTCAAAGGTGCCCAAGTATTCTCCAAGCTTGATCTCCGTATGGGTTATCACCAAATTCGGATCCGTGAGCAAGATATTCCCAAGACGGCTTTCAGAACAAGCTATGGTTTATATGAATACACTATCATGTCTTTTGGCCTCGTCAACGCTCCTCTGACTTTCTCTCGCATGATGAACTTCATCTTCAACGCCTACACAAATGACTTCGTTTTGGTCTATGTCGACGACATTCTAGTCTTTTCGAAGAACAAGGAAGATCATGCCAAGCACTTGCGTTTTGTGCTCAATAAGCTCAGGGAACATAAGTTCTACGCCAAGTTCTCAAAGTGCGAGTTTTGGCTCAATGAGTTTCTTTATCTTGGGCATATCATCTCTGCCATGGGCATTGCGGTGAATCCTGAGAAGGTGTCTGCAATCGTGAATTGGGAACCACCTCAGAACATGAAGCAACTCCGTAGCTTCCTCGGTCTCGCAAGCTACTGTCGAAGGTTCATTGAGAACGTTTCAAAGATCGCGAAGCCCCTTTCAAACCTTCTCCAGAAGCACGTCAAGTACGTTTGGTCTCCAGAATGTGACATCGCTTTCAACACCTTGAAAGAGAAATTGGTCACTGCTCCAGTTCTGACTCCTCCTGATGAATCCAAACCGTTCGAGGTCTTCTGCGATGCCTCTCTTCAAGGTCTTGGTGCAGTGTTGATGCAAGAGAAGAAAGTTGTGGCTATACCTCTCGCCAGTTGAAGCCCAACGAGAAGAACTACCCCACTCATGACCTCGAGTTGGCGGCAGTTGTGCATGCTCTTTTGACTTGGAGACATCTCTTATTGGGAAGAAAAGTGGACATCTTCACTGACCACAAGAGTCTCAAGTACATCTTCACTCAACCTAATCTCAACCTCAGGCAGACTCGATGGGTCGAAATGATTCAAGAGTATAATCCGAGTATCGAGTATACTCCAGGCAAGGCCAATGTGATTGCTGACGCATTGAGCAGGAAGGCTTATTGCAACAGTCTGATTCTCAAGCCTTATCAACCTGAGCTTTGTGAAGCTTTTCGCAAACTCAATTTGCAAGTTGTTCCTCAAGGTTTCCTCGCCAACCTTCAAGTCTTTCCTACTTTGGAAGACCAGATTTGCGAGGCTCAACTTCTTGATGCTATGGTGAAGAAGGTGAAGATTGGGATTGCCAAGAGTCAACCCAAGTACAAGTGCTACCGCCTTGATGACAAGGATACTCTCTTCTTCAAGGATCGTATTGTTGTGCCCAAAGGTGACCTTCATAAAGTTATCATGAACGAGGCTCACAATTCACTCCTCTCCATCCACCCTGGGAGTACGAAGATGTATCAGGACCTCAAGCAGGCTTATTGGTGGACTCGAATGAAGCGCGAGATTGCTCAGTTCATGAATGAGTGTGATGTCTGCAGAAGAGTGAAGGCAGAACACCAAAGGCCAGCTGGTCTCCTCCAACCTCTTGCCATTCCAGAATAGAAGTTTGACCACATTGAGATGGACTTCGTGACTGGGTTTCCAAAGTCCAAGTGTGGCAATGATGCTATATTCGTTGTCATCGACAAACTCACTAAAGTGGCTCACTTTCTGCCTATCAAAGAGTCTATCACTGCAGCTCAATTGGCGGAGCTGTATACCTCTCGAATTGTCTCTCTGCACGGTATTCCACAGGTGATCTCTTCAGACCGTGGCAGCATATTTACCTCCAAGTTTTGGGATTCTTTTCAGAAGGCCATGGGCACCAACATCCACTTCAGCACAACTTTCCATCCTCAAACTAGCGGTCAAGTCGAGCGTGTCAATCAGATTCTTGAAGATATGCTCAGGGCTTGTGTGATCTCCTTCGACATGAAGTGGGAGGATTGCCTTCCATACGCCGAATTCTCCTACAACAACAGTTTTCAAGCAAGTTCGGGCAAGGCCCCATTCGAAATTCTGTATGGCAGGAAGTTCCGTACTCCTCTCAACTGGTCAGAAACCGGTGAATGTCAACTTCTTGGAAATGACTTGATCACAGAGGCAGAGGAAATGTGCAAAGTCATTCCAGATAACTTCAAAGCAGTGCAATCGCGCCAAAAGAGGTACTATGATAGTAAGCACCGTGATTTGGTTTTCGAGATCGGAGATCATGTTTACCTCTGCGTCTCTCCAATGAAAGGTACTCGTCGCTTCGATATCAAAGGGAAGCTTGCCCCTAGATACGTGGGTCCTTTCAAGATCGTCAGCAAGAGAGGCGATCTCGCCTATCAACTCGAGCTTCCTTCAAACTTTGCAAATGTGCATGACGTGTTCCATGTCTCTCAGCTCCGCAAGTGCTTCAAGACTCCTGACCGCACAGTCAACTTCGAAGACATTGATCTCCAAGAAGATCTCTCTTATCGTGAGCACCCCGTTGCTATTCTTGAAGAGACTGAACGCAAGACTCGCAACAAGTCAATCAAATTCCTCAAAGTCAAGTGGTCACACCATTCCGACCGTGAAGCCACCTGGGAACGCGAGGATCACCTCCGTTCTGAGTACCCGGCGTTCTTCCAGTCCTAGATCTCGGAACGAGATCCTTTCGTAGTGGTGGAGTGTTGTAACACCCTGGATGTAATTTACCTTATATGTACTCCAACTCTTGACGTTTCCGGCGCTAAGTTATTTTATTTCCTTGGGTTCGGGTTTTTGTCTCCGTGTGTTGTTGTCGTTGTCATGCATCTCATATCATGTCATCATGTGCATTGCATTTGCACACGTGTTCGTCTCATGCATCCGAGCATTTTCCCCGTTGTCCGTTTTGCACTTCGGCGCTCCTATCTCCTCCGGTGGTCCTTTCTACCTTCTTTTCGTGTGTGGGGGTTAAACATTTCCAGGTTGGACCGAGACTTGCCATGCGGCCTTGGTTTACTACCAGTAGACCGCCTATCAAGTTTCGTACCATTTGGACTTCGTTTGATACTCCAATGGTTAACCGAGGGACCGAGAAGGCCTCGTGTGTGTTGCAGCCCAACACCCTTCCATTTTTGGCCCAAAACCCACCAAAACTCTCACCATCATCTAGAGTGTTCGATCACGATCGCGTGGCTGAAAACCGCACCTTATTTGGACTCTCCTAGCTCCCTCTATGTCTATTTAAAGAACCCCCTCCGAAATTCACGGTTCTTCTCCCCCCAAACCCTAAAAATCGCCTCGCGCCGCGCCGAACATGTCCGTACCTGGACGGACGCTTCGCACCGCCGCCCCGGTCCACTAGCTGCACGCCACGTGTCGCCGCCGGGTCGCCCCCGCCGCCGGCCCGCTCGGCCCGGGGAGAGCCCCCGAGGCCCGCGCGCTCCGCGCCGCCCTTTGCCTCACCGTGCCGCCTCTCCCTCAAGTCCGGTCGCCGGCGCCGCCGCGAGCCATGGCCGGATCTTCGCCGCCCCGCTCCACCCCAACGTCGCCGGCCGCCGCCCGCCGCGAACGCTCCGCCGCCGACCTCGCAGCTCCTCGACGTCCGCGCCCACGCCGCCCGGATCTCGCCGGTCCCTGAGTCCGGCGACCCCGCGTCCTTCTCTGACGAGAGGTCCGGCCGTCCCCGCCTTCTCCGGCGACTCCGAGCTCCCCCGGCGATCCTCGTTTTCCGCGCGCACCAGATCTGGATCGGGTCAAACCCTAGGTTGACCCCGAGATATTTTTTTAAGTCATTTTTCTGCAGTACTTTATGCCATGTTCATCACATCGTAACTTTGCATCCGTAGCCCCACTTTGCGCGTGTAGTATATCAACATGTTCGTCCCAGAGAGTACATCATTTCATCTCATTGCATCATTTTTATTTGAGCTCATCTTGATGCCCGAAATGCTGTTGGAAGAGAGCTATTTGAGTTAATTGTCAGATCTGCTGCACCAAATAGCTATTTGTCATTTTTGCCATGATTAATGTGTGCATGATATGCTCCTAAGCTCTACATGTGTTTTGTTATATGCCATGCCATCTTTACAGAGGTGCTATCCATGTATTTTTGTGATTTGTGTGGTGACTAGTACAAGCTTGCAAAGTGGTGCATTCGTTAATGCTGATTTCAGGGACTTAGAAATTTCACTAAGTCCTTGATCTGTTTTTATCAATATGCCATATGTTCATATTGTTTCCTAGTGATCCGTGCATCTTTTGAGGATGATCAGTAAGGATGCTTTGTTAATATTGTGATGCTCTATCCATCCATGTCTTTGTTTGCATTTATGGACCACCCTAGCTTGAGTCAATCGAGCTCTACTTTTGCTATTTCGTGAATCCTGGCAGATTGTCTACTTGTTAGCGATTTTGCCAAGGATGTTGTTGTTGTTCCGTGCATGCTATGTTGTTGTTCTTGCCATGTCTAGCTTCTATAACATGTATTATTGATGGGTGTATGCTTAGTTTGTCATGCCTTGCTCTGTAGTGAGTGCATCGAGCTCGTAAACATGCCTACTCGTTAACATATTTGCATGCTCCAGTTTTTCTCTAAGTCTGAGATATGATTATGTTTTTGCCATGTTCACATGCTTGCAATTGTATTTTCTGATCCCTTTTGGCTCAAGGTCACTAAAGGACTTTTGTTAAGCTCTTTAAGTAGCTCCATTACATGCCTTGCTTTGCCATATTAAGTTCCTGTAGCATATAGTTTTCATGCTCCAAAGTGTGCTACCTGACCTGAAATTCCAGACTAGTGTTAATTTCACTAAGTTTGAAACCTGTTTATCAATTGCACGTTTGCCATGTTTGTTTGAACCTGTTATTGGATGAATTAGCCGTAGCTTAGTGTTCATATTTTGTCAAGCATCCTGAGTGGATCCCTGCCATGTATTTTGTTGTCATGTTTGAGTGCTGTAGCATATTTAACTTGATGCATTTAGATGGCTACTTGCTGTTTATCGCAGACCGGTGCCATATTTGTTTTGCTTGCCATTTCCAAACCGTGCATCTGATTCTGGTGATCTTTATATCGATTTTAACCGAAATCACCTCACCTTTCCAGTATCACTCTTGGATTTCCAAGTTGAGGCCAGGTTCTTTCATTCCTTGTTAAATCTTGCATATGCATCACATATCGCATCCCGCATAGCATACCATGTTTGCATCATGTTGTTTGAGCTTTGCACGTGGTTGATTGTGTTCCTTTTGCTTGTTTGTCTTGTTTGGGTAGAGCCGGGAGACGAGTTCGATAACGAGGAGCCCGTTCAGTTTGCTCTCGAGGATCCAGTCAACTCTGACAACTTTGTAGGCAAGATGATCATACCCTCGAAATCACTTCTATCTTTGCTTGCTAGATGCTCGCTCTTTTGCTATGCCTATGCTATGATGCCTAACACTTGCTTATCATGCCTCCGAAATTGCCATGTCAAACCTCTAACCCACCATGTCCTAGCAAACCGTTGATTGGCTATGTTACCGCTTTGCTCAGCCCCTCTTATAGCGTTGCTAGTTGCAGGTGAAGATTGGAGATCGTTCCTTGTTGGAATATTGTTTATTTGTTGGGATATCATTATATTATCTTGTTATCTTAATGCATTTATATACTTGGTAAAGGGTGGAAGGCTCAGCCTTTTGCCTAGTGTTTTGTTCCACTCTTGCCGCCCTAGTTTCTGTCATATCGGTGTTATGTTCCCGGATTTTGCGTTGCTTACGCGGTTGGGTAATAATGGGAACCCCTTGACAGTTCGCCTTGAATAAAACTCTTCCAGCAATGCCCAACCTTGGTTTTACCATTCGCCACCTAGCCCCTTTTTCCCTTGGGTTTCCGGAGCCCGAGGGTCATCTTATTCTAAACCCCCCTGGGCCAGTGCTCCTCTGAGTGTTGGTCCGACTGAGCTGCCTGCGGGGCCACCGCGGGGCAACTTGAGGTTTGGTTTTACTTGTAGCTAGTCTCATCTGAGTGTGCCCTGAGAACGAGATATGTGCAGCTCCTGTCGGGATTTGTCGGCACATTCGGGCGGTGTTGCTGGACTTGTTTTACCTTGTCGAAGTTGTCTTGTAGAACCGGGATGCCGAGTCTGATCGGAATGTCTCGGGAGAAGGTATATCCTTCATTGACCGTGAGAGCTTGTCATGGGCTAAGTTGGGACTCACCTGCAGGGATTTGAACTTTCGAAAGCCATGCCCGCGGTTATGGGCAGATGGGAATTTGTTAATGTCCGGTTGTAGATAACTTGAACCTTAACTTAATTAAAATGAATCAACTACGTGTGTTACCATGATGGTCTCTTCTCGGCGGGGTCCGGGAAGTGAACACGGTGTTGGAGTAATGTTTGCCGTAGGTTGTTCTCTAGTTCTTCGTTCGTGCTTTGCCTTCTCTTCTCGCTCTCTTTTGCGAACAGGTTAGCCACCATATATGCTAGTCGCTTGCTGCAGCTTCACATATTACCTTGCCTTTCCTATAAGCTTAGATAGTCTTGATCGCGAGGGTGCGAGATTGCTGAGTCCCCGTGGCTCACAGATTACTTCCAAACTAGATGCAGGGCCCGATGACTCCGTTCCAGATGATGCGCTTGAGCTCAAGTGGGAGTTCGACGAAGACTCACGCCGTTACTATGTGTCTTTCCCTGATGATCAGTAGTGGTGCCCAGTTGGGGCGATCGGGACCATGTCGCATGTTGGGGTTGATCTTTTATTTTGGTACCGTAGTCGGACCATGATTGTATTGGCTGATGTAATGCTATTTATGTACTTTGTGTGATGTGGCGAGTGTAAGCCAACTATGTACCTTTCCCCTTATTATCTATTACATGGGATGTTGTGAAGATTACCTTACTTGCGACATTGCTTTCAATGCGGTTATGCCTCTAAGTCGTGCTTCGACACGTAGGAGATATAGCCGCATCGAGGGCGTTACATATAGTATGTACTGTAATTTATCAGCGAGATAAATTTGTAGAATGCTATGATGCTTCCAGCTTCTGTTGCATGTATCTTGCGTCCAAGGTTGCCCGTTGCAACATTTCATCAAATACAAAGGAGACTAACATGCATGCCATTGCATCTCAATGATTAACAGATCATAGCAAATATGTACTCCCTCCGTTCCAAAATAAGTTTCTCAACTTTGTGCAAACTTTAGTACAAAGTTGTACTACTACTAAAGTTGACACTTATTTTGGAACAGAGGCAGCTAAAGAAAAAACGATCCATGCAGTCCCTAGCCCTTGAACCGTTTACCCTGACCAGGCTTCAATTAGCTAGCACCGTTCGAGCTTCCTAATAAATGAAGTTTGCAACCTTTTGACCATCGGATCATTTTGTGCAGTTTCACCAAAATCGAGATGAGCATCCCTATGGCAAAGAAATTTAACAAGTGTGATTAGAATAAGATTACTGGGACTAGTTGATGAGACATAAACTCATCACAAATACAGTACGTAGAAGCCAGTAGAGGTATGTGCGGGGCAAAGAAGTAGAGAAATATCCACAGGGAGTGATGTGGGCAGCTGGAGCAGTGGTGCAAGTCGGCTGTAAAGGGAGTTGTACCTAAGGGACGTAGCTCAACCTTGAGGAGGGCGGCGGGAGGCGGCAACTGCCCACGTCGCGGCAGTGAGCAAGGGATGAAGGCAACCTCACCGACTTTGTGAGAGAGAACGGCGGGGACCCCTGATCGGGACGTGCCGACAGTGGGTTTTTGCCGTCGGTGACGGCCACCACATCTACACTAAGCATCCACCCCTTCCCCAAGCGGACGTGATCCACCGGGATGTTAGAGATGTGGCCACAGTCGTTTTGTGAGAGAGAGTGTGAAGAGAGCAACCCCAGCAAGCAACCGTGTAGGCTGGCCC
Source organism: Triticum dicoccoides (assembly GCF_002162155.2). Taxonomy (NCBI): domain Eukaryota; kingdom Viridiplantae; phylum Streptophyta; class Magnoliopsida; order Poales; family Poaceae; genus Triticum; species Triticum dicoccoides. The sequence goes on along the minus strand of NC_041392.1, from coordinate 184,928,538 downwards.
GTCCTGACTATGTACTCCTTTTCTCTCCATATGAACCTATCATATTGCGTACGTGCCACTGAAGAAAAAAAAACTTTATTTATAAATGACGCGGCACCTACTACTCGTTCTCCTATAACCTTGCGCTTGGCATCTCCAAAATATTGACCTTGCGATTGGCTCTTCGCCTCTTCGGGAAGTCGAGCAATAATGGTAGTGCAGTATATATCGTTCTGGCTATATGAGACCGAATGAATTGCTGCACGTCCACCACGTGGGCGAGGGTCGAGGGGCGAGGGAGAGTGCTACATATGGAGCAAAATGAGTGAATCTACACTCTAAAATACGTCTATATACATCAGTGTTTGGAGTATGTACTAGTAGTTCATATTGAAATCTACTAAAGGACATATATATTCCAAACAATATGATATAATCTCTATAACCAAGGTAGTAGGGACGAGGAGTAAACGTAGGGAATAGTAAATTTTTCTCCTCGTCCTGCGAGCCACCGCGCGCATGGGCGAGGGAGCGGGCGTAAGGCGTAGTAAGCAAGCTTCACCTCATCCTGCGAGCCACCGTGCCCGTGAGCGGGGGAGACGGCGTACTAAGAAAGCTTCTCCTCGTTCTACAAGTTGATGGGACACATCAAAAGTACTCAAGTGTATAGATCCTTGCCTCTAAGGTTGGCCCCACATGGTTTGCCTCTTTTTTTAACATAACACGTCAAGTCACAATTTGTTTGTTCACCCGTGGTAGATGATCCTCCCTCCACCAAGTGGACAACCAGTACACGTGCCAAATTACCACGTGGGCTGCCTTTTTCGTACAGAAATGAGCTCCACCGTGTACCCGCGCGGGTGTGGTTGGGAAGAGACGGGAGTACGTGCGCCGTGCATGCACCTCTTCTCTTCGTGCACGTTCCCCGCCTACGTGGGTGTGTGTGAGAGATACAAACTGCGTTCATGAGTTTTTTTTGTTTTGGGGTGGGGGTGGGGTGGGGGTTGATTTCGTAAATTATTTGTGGGAATATGTGTCGATGACATCTCAAACAAAATTTTGCATGCAATGTGTGTGAAATGGAGGCCTATCCATATCATACATAGAGGGTCGGGCAATCCACGAGAATAGAGGGAGGGGTCATAGCTATCGATAGAGTCGAAGAGAGGATCAAGTGGGTGGGTGCGAGATCGATGAAGAGAGCCATCGAAATTGTGTGTGTGTACAGGTCAAAGATATAGGGCGACTGGCCTACCGGAATGTTAGAGGGCACAAGTCAAGTTTGTGTGTGGTAGGGAGACATGACTAGAGCGCTTGATGTATCGGTGTGTGTGGGGGGGAGGGGGTGGTGGGAGGGGTAGGCAGAGGCCTAACTATAGAGGTAGAACGACTCGTATATGTGTTGAGAAGGAGACACCCAGCTATGTCTTGAGGGAGGTCGGTTGACATCCATACATAACTGAAGGACGGGAAATATGATGGGAGAGAGATAGAGGAGAGAGAGGGAGGAAGAGGGGTAGAGTGCTGGATGGGTGATGGAGTTGCTTCTCGAAGATGGTGGGAGAGGCCTACTAGACAAACTGAGGGTGGAACCGCAATGTTATCAATAAGAGTGGGGATGTGTTTCTGTGTGTGCCTGTGCGTGATAGATTTGTTGGGACGCATCCATGGATGATGACGGGGAACCATGTGTTTGGTAAGCAAACCTAACTAGATCGGTAGATCAATTGTTGTTTGTCGGAGGAAGGGAGAGACACAACTAATGAGGTAGATCAATTGACGTGTGGGTAAAAACGAGTTATAAGGACCTAACTAGCTATATGTATAGCGAGAGATCAGTCGGTGTACGTCCATTTGTTAGAGGCTAATAAGGCCCAGGGAGACAGATAGACAGAGAGAATGGAGCTACGAGGTGGTGCGAGAGGCCCAACTACTAGCTAGATAGGGGGAGGAGTGTGCGGTTGTGAGAGAGCGATGAAAAGAGGGGCGAGAGTTTACACGTGTGTCTGACCGTATGAGAGACACAAGGTAAGGACACATAAAGGAGGAGATGGAAGGTGTGTTTGTATGTTGTAGGCAGGCATCGCTGGAGAGGTTTATCGATCGGTGTGTGTCGGAAAGGAGTTGTGGAGACTCTGGGAGAACGACCTAAAGAAAAAAATGAATGTGCCCGGTGGATAGAATGCCGAGGGAGGGGGAGGGCGAGGAGGGCGTGTGCATGCACGAGAGAAAGTTAGTGGTAGCTACAAAGGTTAGAGGATTGTGTGGGTGTAAGAGACTAACAAAGATCATAATTTGATATGAAAGCGGATTCATATATTTGAATAGGATATCATAGTGTTTTAAACATTGCATGCATGATTATAGTGGTGATACACATGCTGTGCACATGTTATACCATAATGTGATAATGCATGGTGTTTGCAACTCACAGGTAAATGCCGAACAATCTAAATCATACTATACATCAAACAATCTCACATTTTATTTGAATTTCTGATAATGTGTGGCGTTTGCAGCTTACAACTAAATATCGAACAATCTAAACAATACTATATATCGAACATTCTCACATTTTATTTGAATTTTTGGTAATGTGTGGTGTTTGCAACTCACATCTAAATACTTGTAGGCGTATGGGACGGGGCACCATACATAATATGATAAACACATTATACATATGAGACATGGTTTAGATTATGAAGATCTAGCTAGAGCTAGAAATGTAATGTGATTTGAAATCAAAATAAAGTGGATTCAGAAAATCTATTTCGAGTTCATATAGTACACATAGTTCATATGTAACTTGAGACTAATCATGTGGTGTGCTGTGAAGATAATACACAAACGATGGTTTAACTTGACAATAATGATGATTGTAGATCTTATTAAAACAGAGAAACGAATTCAAATGCTTTGTCTTCACAACAATCATTACTGTAGATCTTATTCATATAGAGAAACGAATTCAAATTTAGTTCATATTGAAGCGGTAGTATATACGTTTGGAATGCACTAAAACGTTCATTTGAGTAGTAGGTTGCATAACATGAATTCAAAGTTTTGAATGACATTTGTAGGGCGCATTGATTTGGTACAGTACACGTTAGGCTTGTCCGGAAATTTCAACCCGCGCCTTGTTAGCCCGAAATATTTAAGATATATCTTTGTCTCGTTGTGCTTCGACAACTCCCTCCATCTCAACCCGCACCTTGCTATTCCGAAATTACAACGCGCGCGAAAACTCCCACCTCCTGTGAAATCCCGACACGCGAAATGCCCATGGTACCCCTGAACCGAAAGAACCGCCTCAAATCGGTGGGGGTACTTTCGTAACTTACCCCACATTTCGGACAAGCGCGTCTCTAAGCCATGGTTCCCCACTGCCATCCCATCCACCCACCCATTTGTACACCGAGGCCGCGAAAACCCACGACAAAACCCCACACCCTGCTCTGTCCGCCACCCAGCCGGAGCCTCTTCCCCAACGATGTCCTCGACGTCCCTCATCCATCGTACCGAATGAGGATCCGTCGTCGATCTCATTGTCCCGACGGTTCAGCCACACCATCCTCCAGCTCCAAGGAGTTGCCCCGATGTTCCCCTCGTCTTTCGCGCCACCTCCATTCCCACACTGCCGTCTCCAACTGCACCACCGAAAGAGCATCATCATCACCATTTCCTCGGATGAAGCTGCGGCCTAATCGGCGCCACCAAAGAGGTTGTAAACTAATCGCCGCATTTTCTTCTTGATTCGATCTCACGGTGCTGCCGGCGCTCGGTCCCGAGCCGACACGGCGCGGCTCCATCCACGGCGGCGTCGCCGGCCACTTCCTCCATGGCGTCACTCCCTCGGCGGCGACGTCCACATCAGTAGGACCTACTAGTGCTTTAGCTCTCGCTCGCGCTGCTGCTCTGCTCTTGCTCTCGTCCCCTGCCTGGTCTGCTCTTGCTATTGCTCTTGCTCACGCTGCTGCTCTCTCTCTCTTGCTCTTGCTTGCGATGCTGCTCCGATTTAGCTACACTTCACTCCGATGCCGCTGGGGTAAAGGAAGAACCAGCCGTAGTGGGGTGGGGGGCTCGCCGGAGAGGTACCCCACTATCTATCTTAGGGTTCAGGATGGGGGCGGTGGTCGCCGGTGGTGGCGGCGCGTTGGCGGGGCAGTGGCGTGGGGATCGCCGGAGAAAAAGCTCGGCACGGGGGGGGCCTAGAGGGATGGCCGGGGCGGCAGCGGACCGGCGGTGGGGAGTGTTTTCGGGGCGGCGCACCGCCGGCCGCGGGGGGCTGCTGTTTGGCCGGCTCAGGGGGGTGGAGGTTGAAGATGAACCGCAGGCCCTTGATTTCGTATCCAACGGCTGCAAAATCGACTAACCAGAGACGAAAAAGTCAGTCGACCGACGTGTAGCCTCACCTTGCTAGTGCGTTCAGTTTCGACAGCAAAATTCAGTTTCGACAGTTAAGTTCAGTTTCGACAGTTAAGTTCAGTTTCGACAGTTAAATTTAGTTTCGAGAGTTAAGTTCAGAGATGAGCGGCTGATGTATTTTGCATCTAGCACTCTATGGTTATGTATTTTACGTCATGTATTGGAGATGCTATTAGAATTCCACTCAGGATAACGTATTCCGTTGTCTCTCTTGTCCTGCTTCAGCCTTGGCGTTGTACAACTCACCGGAGCTGCTCCAACGACGAAACCCTCCATCACAGCGGAGCAGTACCTCGGGCTCCATCTCCATACGCCTAAGATCTTCTTCCCCTCCTCCAACAGCCAAGTCAGCCGGAGCATCCTCCCCGGCCAACCCAATCACGCTGAGATCGACATGGCTTCGCCAAAGAGGTTGTACACTTGTTGCATCTCTTTTTTACTCTACATGTTATATATATATTGTCCACTTAGCACACGGATTTGTTCCTTTAGTGTCTCCTTGAAAGAAAAAACGTAGGAATTTTAATTTTCACTTGTCCTCCTTTTCAAATTCCTATTCATGAATCACAAGACTAAGAGATAGTAGCATAATGGCCTTATAACCGTACATTTTCTTGTGGTTTGACTTAATCTCACCATGCTTCTTTGCATCCTGTGATCTTCCAATTGTTGTGAATCAAACACCCAGATTGGCAGAAATCCTGTGTTTTTAAATTCTCTATTTTGCACGTGCATTCCTATCATATTCCTGTCTATTTCCTATCCCTGCATTGTTGTAATCCTCCAATTCAAACGAGCCCTTACAGAATTACTTCTCTTACAGATAGTTGTCAAAGAAAACCTTGCGTGGTTTGTCCCGCTCCTGCTGCGCCGTCGTCCACCCCAGCTCAGCTGCTCCAACGACAGAAGGGTCCAGCACAGCAGGGATCCGGCCTCCAGACTGTCTTTCGCTGCCTCAGATCTTCTTCCCCGCCGCTGGCAGCCATGAAAACTGCACTACCATCATCAACCGAGCAGATGACCTCGAGGACTACACGGGTCCGCAAGAGAGGTTGCACTCTTTCGTGTCTGCTTACGTTATGCATCGCTTAATATTACATGCTACTTTATCGTCCTGTTCACCGATTAGACTCTGAGTCAGCTCCAAACTAATGGTCAAACTTGAGTTTTTAAATGGTTGTGGGGTACATATCGGGGCTGCTATCAATAGTATCTATCTACTATCTGGTTAATCTCCGATGTCTACTATGAGTTTCATGTTGGGTGGGAAACAAATAGTAAAGAAGCCATTATCTGTATTTTTTAACTGAAGCCATTATCTACCTGATATTATTGGTTTTGGGTCTATCCACAGGTTGCTACCATCACTCTGGATTTCTGCATGCACTCCTTACATAATCTCACTATGTTTTATTCCTATGCATGACAGTTATTGTAAACAATGGAACTGAACATGTATAGCAAAAGAGACAAGCCTTGTGTGGCAATAAAGTTTCATGCAGACGTCACTCCATGGTAGGCGCAAAGGCAGCCCCCCCCCCCTCCACGCATTTCAGATTGTAATCGAGAGGAAGATATCTGTTCTGAGGGGGATTCAGAAGGAGAAGACAACTCGTATTTACCCCCTGAGGTCTTCGCTCTAACTTGGCATGCTGATGTTGGTTATATCATGCATATGGTGTCTTGCATTGCTTACTTTATACATCAAATATGTCATCTGCTTAGTTTAGACATCCTTTGTGCGAATGCCATCTGTTTAGTTTATTCATTGTTTATGTGAATTATGCAACGCCATCTTGTTTAGCCAGGCATCATATATGTGAATTTTGCAATGCCATCCTGCTTAGCCAGTCATCTTATATGTAAATTATATCAGGCCATCCTTTTTTTCATTACATATTACATTTGCCAACAATGTTATTACATTCAACTGCTCTTCGTGTGCATCAGCCATTTGACACGGTGATGGCAAATTCTGGAGTGAAAACAAGGTCTTCAGAGCAGACTATGCTATCTGACGAAGCGTATATCTCGCTGGTTACGGATAGCTCCTCAGAGGAGGATTCAGAGACAGATGACC
>NC_041392.1:184898722-184921762 GCF_002162155.2 Triticum dicoccoides | reverse complement strand
GGTGTATGCTCTAACTTGGCAGGGTTATGTTGCTCATATCGTGCGTATGGTGTCTCGCATTGCTATGTCATTTGATTAGTTTAGACATGCTTTGTGTGAATGCCACCTGTTCAGTGTCTAATTACAATATATGTGAATTATGCATTGCCATCTTGTTGCAAGACATTATATATGTGAATTATACATTGCCATCTTGTTGCAAGACATTATATATGTGAATTATGCAATGTCATGTTGATTAGCCAATCATCATGTATGTGAATTATATCCTGCTATCATTTTTTGTATTACGTGTTCCATTTGGCGACAACGTTTGTATATTCAACTAGTCTTCCTGTGCATCAGCCATTTGAAGCGGTGATGGAAGTATCTGGAATGAAAAGTAGGTATTCAGAGCAGACAATGCTACCTGCTGAAGCACACATCTTGCTGGTTACAGAGAGCTCCTCGGAGGAGGATTCAGAGACTGATGACCAGTCCTATTTTCCCCCTGAGGTCTATGCTCAAACTTGGTAGGGTTATATTACCCATGTCATGCATGTTGTCTTGCATTGCTTAGTTTTTACATCATATATGGATTGCCATCTGCTTACTTGCTTACTATATAAATCATATATTTGAATTATATCATGCCATCATGTTTACATAGTATATACACATCATCTATCTGAATTATAGCATGGCAACCCATTTAATAAAGACATCATATAGTTATATCATCTCATCCTGTTTAGTGTTTACAGTCATCATATTTTGAATTATGGCATTCTATCCGTGAATGTATGTGAATTATGGCATGCCAACCTATTTAATAAACACATTATATAGTTATGTCATGTCATCCTGTTTACATAGTCTCATATTTTGAACTATGTCTTTCCATCTTTTTTAGTTAGCCATCATAATGTGAAATTGTGTCATGCTATCCTGTTTAGTTAGCCATCATATATGTGAAATTGTGTCATGCTATCCTGTTTGGTTAGACAACATAAATATGAATTATTTAATGCCCTCTTTTATTCCCCACTATCCATTGCACCTGTCTATCATACAATGTATATACTTTCAATTACTTTTCTTGTTTATCAGCCATTTGAATTGGAGAGCGTGATGGTAGTATCTAAGGGAGTAACAACACGGTCTTCAGAAAAGATAGTGCTACCAGTTGATGCAGATAGAACCACGGTTGTACTTGCCCAAGGACCAGATCCACCACACATAACCCATACTCTTGTAGATTGTACCCCTACCTAGTTGGACAGAGAACCAGCTACACCCCTTCTAACCCCAACCCCGGCAGATAGTAACCTAGTTCTAGTTGACACAACACCGTCTCCACCACAGAGCACCCAAACACGAGCAGTTAGTAAGGGAACTGCAGTGCCCAAAGCACGAGGAACACCACTCCGAATCCCAACTCAACGCTTACAGGAGAAGAAGATTTGTTCTCAGGTCAGGTTCTATAGCTATGGTTCATACTCCTTTGCTCTTGCATGACTATATTTACTCATACCAACTATTTTCAAATTTGAAGGATGGAATTGAAACTCCAATGGCGCAATAGGTATGTTTTAAACTTGTTTCTTTAACTGGTTTGCTCTTGTAACCTGCTCTATGTTGATTTCAGTTTCAATTGAATAAACAGTTATGTTCTCATGTCATGTACATTACAAGTGTTGTTATTGCTCTATAGTTACCCACACTTATATTCTGTCTATTTTGCTTTGTCTTGAACAAATATTATTTGAACTGTGTCTCTATCTTGATTTGGCAACAAAAACTAGAATGGTATAGACCATAAAGTGACCATGGTACATAGATATATGTTTGTTTCATGTTGTTATCCTGTCCACTTTACTACTGAACTCATTTACCAAAATGAGTTTCATATACAACATGGTAAACATGTGATGTGTCTGCTTGTTTCTCTTTTAGAATGCGGACAAAATATTGGAGAACAGTACCGCGTTATCCAATGGTAAAGGAAGTAATGCAGATAAGGCTCAAGATAGTGAGACATCCCTGTTGGTCTCCAAGAAAGCTGATAAAAACTATCTTGACGATAGTGAGGGAACCCAAAAGTCCTGTCTTGATGTAGTGTTCGAGTTACTGGCCACTACTGCTGGCACAAGCTCTTCAAACTCGCTGCCTGAATCAGTTCGTCTTCTTGAGACTCAACTTCAAGTTGAAAGATATGGATCAGATGTGCTGCGACAGGAAGCTGAAGGACTGAGGAAGTCCCTACAGAATTCAGATGCATATTTTCTGGTGCAACAACAAGCGCTGGAGGATTTAAGCGCCAAACAAGAGAAAGTTAATAAGCTTGCTAAGCATCTTGCCAGCATTATGGGTACCCAGGATATTGTTTCTTGAGATCTTCTGAAGTGGTTTCAGTTCTGGATTTGTTTTGCTGCGGCGTTTATTTGCGCTGGTCGCCAACTTTGATAACCAGTGTATATGATATGCTGCTTTGTTCCCTATATTTGCACTGGTGGAGAACTTTGATGCCCAGTGGATGTAATATGTGTAATGGCCGTGATAGCCTAGCGTTAGTTGCTTGCTTATTTATTTCCTTGTTGTCTTGTTTATTTGTTTGCTTGTAATCATTGCAGTTCTTTTTCCACGGTTAGCTAGTGGCTACAATAACCTATTTTTTTAAAACTAGGCCACAATAACCATGGGCTAATATTTACTGTAGTGACACTTGGCCTCCTACTGGCCATAGAAATAGTGGGCCTTCTACGGGCCATAGAAATAATGGGCCTTCTATGGGCCGAAGAAACAATGGGCCTTCTGCGGGCCGTATTATCAATGGGCCTTATACGGGCCGTATAATCGATTGGCCAAACATGGGCCAAACAGACCGCATTATGGTCGTAAACGGGCTAGAGTTGGAATCGTCCGTTCATGGGCCGACCATAACGGGCCATCGTTAATAGGCCGTATTTGATGATGCTATGAAATCGGCCCAACGTATTAACGGACCACAAACGGGCCGACTGTAACCACGGGCTGAATTTGGCCCACAAGCAGAAAAAGATAGTAATGGGCCGTAAGTAAACGAATGCTAGAAATGAGCCCAAGAATAAATGGGCTCTAAGAAGCCCGAAAGATAACATGGGCTGGAAACGGCCCAACGGAATAATGGGCCGTTAATGGGTATAAAGTGATACATTGTTCATTATGGGCCAGTTTCACCACGGGCCGTTAATGGGTGTAAAGTGATACACTGTTCATTACGGCCCAGTTTTACCACGGGCCGTTAGTAGGCCAAGAGTTACATAGGGCCTCATATGGGCCGAAAGACGTCATGGGCCATACATGGGCCAGAAGTGAAAACGGGCTGGAATCATATTGGATGGCCCAGATGACGCTACTGGGCCTAATTTGGATAGGGTGTAACGGGCCTTGGGTTAGTGGGCTGTAAATGGGCTATATTCGAACAAGCCGTTAACAGGCTTTCCATGGGCCGGCCCGCCAGCTTTTGACCAAGTCAAACGGGCCGGCCTTTTCACAGGAATGGGCCACTGTTGGGTCGTGCCACGTGTCGACGTATCATAGGCACCTTTCGTCCAATGAGTGGTTGACATCTGTCCCAACGATGAGCCGACACGTGTTTCCTCCAGCCAATGATGATTTTACATGTGGAAAATCCCCATTGGTCGGGGTTGCTAACAGGTTATAGGATCCAAAACCCGAGACGATAGCTTAACAGCGTTCCGTTACGGTGGATGCCATGTGTCGGTCACCCTTGACGAAAGCACTTCTGTGCCACGCGATTTATCGTCATGGAAGTGGACACTTCCATGATGATAATTTTGGTAATGTCATGGAACACTTCTAGGATAGCACAGGTATGACTATCTTGATTCTGTCATAAATTTTTCATGGATGTACATGCATGACAAAAAAAGCGACCTACTGTGACAAACACGTATCATCACGGAAGTGTATTTTTTTGTAGTGGCACACGGTGGGTCCCCCTGATGTGTTCTCAGTGCCAATAATTATTAAATATTCTGGAAAAAATCATATTTCATTTTCAGGGCATTTGGAGAACTTTTATTTTCGAGCTATTTTTTAATGCGAGGATAATTCAGAAAATAGACAGAAAATACTCTTTTTGCTTTATTTAATATAAATAACAGAAAGTAAAAGGAGGGTACAGAAAGTTGTGCTTTCTAACTTCATCCATCTCATGCTCATCAAAAGGAATCCACTAACAAGGTTGATCAAGTCTTGTTAACAAACTCATTCTGAATTGCATGAAACCGGAGAAATTTCGAATAACACTAGGTTACCTCAACTGGGATATGCACATCCCCAACAATAATAATATCATATTTCTTCTTGACAGTGGGAAGAGGAAATTCAAAACCTCCAATAGTGATTGTTGAATTTTTTCCAATATAATTGATACTGTGGACTTGACGTTGTTTCCTCGAAAAGTGTACCGTATGCTCATTACCATTAACATGAAAAGTGACATTGCCTTTGTTGCAATCAATAACAGCCCCTGCAGTATTCAAAAAGGGTCTACCAAGGATAATCATCATACTATCGTCCTCGGTAATATCAAGAATAACAAAGTTCGTTAAAATAGTAACGTTTGCAACCACAACAGGCACATCCTCACAAATACCGACAGGTATATCAGTTGATTTATCGGCCATTTGCAAAGATATTTCAGTAGGTGTCAACTTATTCAAATCAAGTCTACGATATAAAGAGAGAGGCATAACACTAACACCGGCTCCAAGATCACATAAAGTAGTTTTAACATAGTTTCTTTTAATGGAGCATGGTATAATTGGTACTCCTAGATCTCCAAGTTTCTTTGGTATTCCACCCTTAAAAGTGTAATTAGCAAGCATGGTGGAAATTTCAGCTTCCGGTATCTTTCTTTTATTAGTAACAACATCCTTCATGTACTTAGCATAAGGACTCATTTTAAGCATATCAGTCAAACGCATACGCAAAAAGATAGGTCTAATCATTTCAGCAAAGCGCTCAAAATCCTCATCATCCTTTTTTCTTGGATGGTTTAGGAGGAAAAGGCATGGGTTTTTGAACCCATGGTTCTCTTTCTTTACCGTGCTTCCTAGCAACAAAGTCTCTCTTATCATAACATTGATTCTTTGATTGTGGGTTATCAAGATCAACAGCAGGTTCAATCTCTACATCATTGTCATTACTAGGTTGAGCATCAACATGAACATCATCATTAACATTATCACTAGGTTCATGTTCATTACCAGATTGTGTTTCAACATCAGAAATAGAAATATCATTGGGATTCTCAGGTGTGTCAACAACAGGTTCACTAGAAGCATGCAAAGTTTTATCATTTTTCTTTTTCTTCTTCTTAGAAGAACTAGGTGCATCAACATTAATTCTCTGAGAATTTTGCTCAATTCTTTTGGGGTGGCCCTCAGGATACAAAGGTTCCTGTGTCATTTTACCCCCTCTAGTAGTCATAACTCTAACAGCATTATCATTTTTCTTATTATTTAATTCATTGAGAAAATCATTCTGAGCCTTAAGTATTTGTTCTACATGAGTGGTAACCATAGAAGTATGTTTACTAATAAGTTTAAGTTCACCTTTAACTCTAGACATATAATCACTCAAGTGTTTAAGCATATGAGCATTGCGTTTCAATTGTCTACCAACATAAGCATTGAAGTCTTCTTGCTTAACCATAAAGTCATCAAACTCATCCTAGCATTGGCAAGCAAACTTAGTAGATGGGATTTCACATTTATCAAATCTATAAAGAGAATTTACCTTTACTACCTGTGTAGGGTTATCAAGACCATGTATTTCTTCAATAGGTGGTAAATACTTAACATCTTCAGATTTAATACCTTTCTCTTTCATAGATTTCTTTGCCTCTTGCATATCTTCAGGACTGAAAAATAGAATACCCCTTTTCTTCGGAGTTGGCTTAGGAGTTGGTTCAGGAAGTGTCCAATCATTTTCATTACTCAACATATTATTCAATAGCAATTCAGCTTGATCAACAGTTCTTTCCCTGAAAACACAACCAGCACAACTATCCAGGTGGTCTCTAGAAACATTGGTTAGTCCATTATAAAAGATATCAAGTATTTCATTTTTCTTGAGAGGATGATCAGGCAAAGCATTAAGTAATTGGAGAAGCCTCCCCCAAGCTTGTGGGAGACTCTCTTCTTCAATTTGCACAAAATTATATATTTCCCTTAAGGCAGCTTGTTTCTTATGAGCGGGGAAATATTTAGGAGAGAAGTAATAAATCATATCCTGGGGCCTACGCACACAACTAGGATCAAGAGAATTAAACCATGTTTTAGCATCACCCTTTAATGAGAACGGAAATAACTCAAGGATAAAGTAATAGGGAGTTTTCTCATCATTAGTGAACAGGGTGGCTATATCATTCAATTTAGTAAGATGTGCCACAACAGTTTCAGATTCATAGCCATAAAAAGGATCAGATTCAACCAAAGTAATTAACTCAAGATCGCCAGAGAAATCATAATCCTTATAAGTAATAAAGATAGGTCATATTTCATTCTAGCATTTAAGGATTTTTCTTTAAGCTTAGCTAATAATTTCTTAAGATCAGATCTATCATTGCAAGATAAGAAGTCTCTAGCAGTTTCTTCATCCATAACATAACCGTCAGGGACAACAGGTAATTTATATCTAGGGAGAATCTTCATCATCACTTTCATCAATATTATCAGTTTCAATAATTTCATTCTCTCTAACCCTAGCAAGTTGTTCATCAAGAAATTCACCTAGTGGCATAGTATTATCAAGCATAGAAGTAGTTTCATCATAAGTATCATGCAAACCAGAAGTGGCATCATCAATAACATGTGACATATCAGAATGAATAACAGGTGTAGGTGTCGCAAGTTTACTCAAAACATAAGGTGAATCAAGTGCAGAGCTAGATGGTAGTTCCTTACCTCCCCTCGTAGTTGAGGGATAAATCTTGGTTCTCATATCTTTCAAGTTCTTCATAGTGACCAACAGATATAAATCCCAAGTGACTTAAAGAATAGAGCTATGCTCCCCGGCAACAGCGCCAGAAAATAGTCTTGATAACCCACAAGTATAGGGGATCACAATAGTTTTCAAGTGTAGAGTATTCAACCCAAATTTATTGATTCAACACAAGGGGAGCCAAAGAATATTCTCAAGTATTAGCAGCTGAGTTGTCAATGCAACCACACCTGGAAACATAATATCTCCATCAAAGTATTTAATAGCAAAGTAATATGATAATAGTGGTAACGGTGGCAAAAGTAACGGTAATAGTTTTGGTTTTATAGTGATTGTAACAGTAGCAATAGAAAAGTAAATAAGCGAAGAACAATATATGAAAAGCTCGTAGGCAATGGATCAGTGATGGATAATTATGTCGGATGCGATTCGTCATGCAATAGTTATAACATAGGGTGACACGGAACTAGCTCCAGTTCATCAATGTAATGTAGGCATGTATTCCGAATATAGTCATATGTGCTTATGGAAAAGAACTTGCATGACATCTTTTGTCCTACCCTCCCGTGGCAGCAGGGTCCTATTGGAAACTAAGGTATATTAAGGCCTCCTTTTAATAGAGTACCGGACCAAAGCATCAACACATAGTGAATACATGAACTCCTCAAACTATGGTCATCACCGGTAAGTATCCCGATTATTGTCACTTCGGGGTTAACGGATCATAACACATAATAGGTGACTATAGACTTGCAAGATAGGATCAAGAACTCACATATATTCATGAAAACATAATAGGTCCAGATCTGAAATCATGGCACTCGGGCCCTAGTGACAAGCATTAAGCATAGGAAAGTCATAGCAACATCAATCTCGGGACAGAGTGGATACTAGGGATCAAACCCTAACAAAACTAACTCGATTACATGATAAATCTCATCCAACCAATCACCGTCCAGCAAGCCTACGATGGAATTACTCACGCACGGCGGTGAGCATCATGAAATTGGTGATGGAGGAAGGTTGATGATGACGATGGCGACGGAGTCCCCTCTCCGAAGCCCCGAACGAACTCCAGATCAGCCCTCCCGAGAGAGATTAGGGCTTGGCGGCGGCTCCATATCATAAAATGGAATGAATCCTTCTCCCTTATTTTTTCTCCTCGTGGACAGGATGTGGGCCCCCTGGACTTGATTCTTTCGCTAGTATTTTTTATATATTCAAAAAATAATCTCCGTTGATTTTCAGGTCATTCTAAGAACTTTAATTTCTGCACAAAAATAACACCATGGCAATTCTGCTGAAAACAACGTCAGTCCGGGTTAGTTCTATTCAAATCATGCAAGTTAGAGTCCCAAACAAGGGCAAAAGTATTTGGAAAAGTAGATACGATGGAGACGTATCATAGCGTTCTTATAGAAACCGCGATACCACTAAGTTTATTGTAGCAGCGCGTTTACGTAGAAAGGCGCTACTCCTAACGGAAAGAAAATAAATCAAAAACAAATAGAAAAGTAAATGAAAATGAAAGAGATAGAAAAAGGAGAAACGAAAAAAATGTAACGAAAAATAAATGAGAAAGGAAAAAAGGGAGAAAGGCTTAGCAGTAGCGCGTTTTCCGTAATGCGTTACCGCTATGTTTCACTTAACGGGCGGTTTTCCCTCCCCCCGGCCACCACTTCTCCCCCAAATCCCTCGCCCCACTTCGCCGTCATGTCCCCAATTTGCCGTCGCCCCACTTCTCCATTGTGGCACCCCGGCTCAGAGCAACCGGTTTACCTTGCATTGCCAGCCCAGAGATCAAGTCTTCTGGCAACACACAACAACATGGTACATAAACAACCGCTTTATTTATGCTAGCGGATTACATGGGTCTGATATTACATCAAGATAAGAGGCCAAGAGGCACACACGGTGCGGTTGAATAGTATGTACATTATTTAATGAACATAAAGGGGCCTCGATTACATGAACTACGCGATAACAGAATAAAGACGAAGTGGAACTCCATAGCATAGGGACACCGATGTGGACACGGCCTAGACATGGGAAGCTCTCCGATGCGAAACGACTTGCCTGAAAACTGGCATGACGCACCAGGTCAGTACATTGAATGTACTTGCAAGCTCATAACAAACATAAGCATAATGACAAACAATATCATGACAATTAATCAGGTTAATGCAATGCAAGTAATGTTACTAATGCGGTGAAACCAACATGTGCACCAAGTCCCACGGACTCGCTTACCAGACGGGTTACCTCGTAACCAAATGGTGATCATACCCGGATCACAACTGAAACCAATCACTCATGATCGGCTCATGATCTCCAGAATCATCAGTGCCATCAACAGTTATTTAGTGTGCAAGATTAATTATAAAAGTTGATCCATGTTGTAACTTACTCCTAAGTTGTGCCCATAATCGAGGATGCGGCTATCGATAGATTTAATACACTCTGCAGAGGTAGCGCACTTTACCCACACCACGGAATCCACGGCCTCGCCCTCCCATTTGGGTGGACCAACGGCATTCCAACAAAACCCTCCCCTTGTCATGACACTCTCCCAGCCACTCCGACAAACTCCCTCTCAGGGCTATGTCCTGGGTGGCCCCGTGTCTACCAAAGACACCAACGGCCACTGTCATGGAAAAACGGTCACAAACGGGGACAAGGTACCATAAAAACAAACGGGCACACAAGGTTATGTCTGCTTACCGGGCCAGGGTATGCACGCCCATAACCTTCCCTCGTTGGAGGCACCGGCGAGAGGCACAAGAAAAGACTGAATCAAGACCTCCCACAAGGTAAATGTGGTCGCACTGAGAAAACCTGATTCAATGGCACCATGACTTGATCAATGTCATATTCAAGTGGACTTATTAACAGGTTTAACTTGAATAAAAATTTAAACTACCAAGTCATACCATGCAATGATCATGCAACTAATCAACATGCAAAGCATACAACTCCCATGTACGAATCAAACTTATCAACATAACTTGGTTGCACTACTCATGATTAAACTTTACTGGTTGTCCCTCAACTTTTATTATCATGCAATATTTTACTAACTCATAATTTATATGAATATATCACTTAACAAAAGAACTATCATTATTTATCATAGCAATAGAACTAAGGAAAAATTTTATTCTACTAGACCAAACTAGTCCATGCATTCAACTAGTAACTTAAACAAGCATTTCAAGCATGACAAAGTAACTAGCAAGCAACCATATTTATTTAAAAATAAATAAATGCATATAAGAACTCATATTTAAGTAGAAACAATCATAGATATTGAAATGACACCATACAAATGTTGGCGTGGCTTGCCTTAGTGCAGAGGAGGGTCATGCTCCTCCTGGTTATCTTCAAGGCAAGTTCCTCCTTCTGAAAATACTTAAAAACCACAAAACAAAATATCAAAAACCATTCTGAAAATCACTAGAAATTTTAGACAGCAAGGAAAATTCCACATTTTGGTGTGCTGTTAGAGCTTTCTGAAACAAACACAATGCAAAAAGAATCAACTCATTTGGACTTATGGGCTAGGAGTCATCACTGGTCAAAGTTGTGGTCAAATATTTGAATTATTTTGAATAAATAAGAAAACCTGGGGGTGACGTCGATGGCGTAAAGTCAGGATACGCCTCCACTCATACCGCTTCAGGTGCAAGTGGTGAGGCTGACACCGGGCCCCACCGGTCACGAGAGAGAGGGGGGAGAGGAAACAGAGCGCGGCGGCGCTCCGCCAGATCTTACCCCGGCGACGAGTGGGTTTTGGGAAAATCCAGAGGGATAGAAGTGGAGAGGGGGTCGTGGCGCACCTGCCCATACCCGTGGTTTGCCGGGGGATGGCCGGACTTGCTCGCAATCAAGCTCGCAAGCGGCGGTGGCGGACGGGTCTTGCCGGAGATGAAGAAGGCGACAACGAGGGGCGACTCCAGGGGCTCAGCTGCGTCCAAGCGACACTAGAGGATCCCCAACGACTCGCCTGTGAGGTTGAGAGGGCTAGAGGGGCTCTGGAGTGGGGTGGTTGGACTACGGGGATCGTCGGCGATCTCTGGTCGTGCTCGACGGCCATAGGCCTGCACGACCGGGCTATGGCTCCTCTACGCGGTCGTGGTGGTTGTGTGGTGCGGTGTGAGGCTTTGAAGCAGAGGGAATGGCTCTATATATAGCCGGAGCAAGAGGGGGGGGTACGTGGCGCCACCGGAGTTATCTGGAGACCGGCGAACGGCGATGAAAGGCACCAGAGGGAGGGGCAAGGGCTCAGTGTGTAGGCGGGAGCTGTCCACGCTCGTAGATGAGCACAGGAGGCAGGGGGAGAAGAAGACAAGGGCACAAGCGCACTGTGGCTTTTGGCCACGATGTGCTCGTGCTCGCTGCGGCGTCTCCGGCATCGGCGAGCGCCAGGGAGGGGTCAAAGGTGATGAGTCGAGGCTGGTGGCGTGGCGCGGCTGTCGTCGGCGAGCTCTGGCTCGAGCACGCGCTGAACAGAGGTGTTGGCGCTACTTAGAGCGCATCAAGCACATGCCAGACCCCGTTTCCACACGCGGTCACCACGCTGGCATGGTCAAAATGACGCCCACGATCGGCAAAACCATGTCTAGGCTAAAGTCCATGTAGTGATAGGTCTAGGGAAGCTGAGGACTCAATGCCAGGCCGACCAGATGTGACTCAACCATCTTGGCAGGTTTCTGGACAGAATGTTGGCTGCTATGTTCGGATAGCTTCTAGATGGCCATTAGGGCTGATCTCCTGGGGTTAAAGGTTACTTAGGAGGGTGAAGAGGCTCAAGAAAAATCAGGGCCAAAGGATCAAGGAAAAATGCACTTGCTGTTCAATGTGAAACTTTGGACCAGAAGAGAAATTATTTTCTGTAGCAAAAATACTACAAAAAGTCATGCAATATTTTTGCTTGGGAAGGTGGGTCATGGTTCAAATAATATTCAAGAATTATTTTAGATTTTTAGGAGCAATAAAAATGGGGGTTGCTTTGGAGCACTAGTTTCTGAAATGAGTTTCAGAGGAGAAAATGAATATTTTCCTTTTATAAAAAAATATTCATTTGATTATTTTGAGGATTTTTCAGAGAACTAAGGTTTAAGGAGAAGTAGATAGGTCACTTGGGTGAAAGTCAAGGGCATGCCCAAGTGACAAGTCCATTTGAATTGATTCCAAAAACTCAAATCCAAGGCAAAGGTAAAACCATGTACGGAAAAGAGAGAAGGCAAAATCAAGGCTGTCACAAACCTCTCCCGCTTAGGATGAATCTCGTCCTCGAGATGCAGTTGCTTGGGAAAACCATCCTGGGTAGGCAGTTGTAACGCCCATGATGCGGCTATATCTCCTACTTGTCGAAGCACGACTTAGAGGCATAACCGCATTGAAAGCAATGTCGCAAGTAAGGTAATCTTCACAACAACCCATGTAAATATATAAAAGGGGAAAGGGTACATAGTTGGCTTACACTTGCCACTTCACACAAATACATGAATAACATTACAATCATCCAATACACTCATGGTCCGACTATGGTACCAAAATAAAGATCAACCCCACATGCGACACGGACCCCGATCTCCCCAACTGGGCACCACTACTGATCATCTGGGAAAGACACATAGTAACGACGAGAGTCTTCATCGAACTCCCACTTGAGCTCAAGCGCATCGTCTGGAATGGTATCATCGGTCCCTGCATCTGGTTTTGGAAGTAATCTGTGAGTCACGGGGACTCAGCAATCTCGCACCCTCGTGATCAAGACTATTTAAGCTTATAGGTAAAGGTAAGGTAATATGTGGAGTTGCAGCAAGCGACTAGCATATATGGTGGCTATCATGTTCGCAAAAGAGAGCGAGAAGAGAAGGCAAAACACGAACGAAGAACTATGATCAAGAAGTGATCCTAGAACAACCTACGTCAAACATTACTCCAACACCGTGTTCACTTCCCGGACTCCGCCGAGAAGAGACCATCATGGTTACACACGCGGTTGATTCATTTTAATTAAGTTAAGTTTCATGTTATCTACAACCGAACATTAACAAATTCCCATCTTCCCATAACCGCGGGCACGGCTTTCGAAAGTTCAAATCCCTGCAGGGGAGTCCCAACTTAGCCCATCACAAGCTCTCACGGTCAACGAAGGATATTGCTTCTAGCGGGAAGACCCGATCAGGCTCGGAATCCTGGTTACAAGACATCCTCGACAATGGTAAAACAAGTCCAGCAACACCGCCCGAATGTGCCGACAAATCCCGATAGGAGCTACACATATCTCGTTCTCAGGGCACACTCATATGAGCCAGACGTCGGGTAGGCCAGCCCAGAGTTGCCCCTGGTAGCCCCGGACATCGCTCAGTTGGACCAACACTTAGAGAAGCACTGGCCCGGGGGGGGGGGGGTTAAAATAAAGATGACCCTTGAGTCCGCGAAACCCAAGGGAAAAAGGCTAGGTGGCGAATGGTAAAACCAATGTTGGGCATTTCTGGAAGAGTTTTATTCAAGGCGAACTGTCAAGCGGTTCCCATTATAACCCAACCGCGTAAGGAACGCAAAATCCGGGAACATAACACCGATATGACGGAAACTAGGGCGGCAAGAGTGGAACAAAACACTAGGCAAAAGGCCGAGCCTTCCACCCTTTACCAAGTATATAGATGCATTACGATAACAAGATAATAAAGTGATATCCCCAACAATAAAACATGTTCCAACAAGGAACGATCTCCAATCTTCACCTACAACTAGCAACGCTATAAGAGCGGCTGAGCAAAGCGGTAACATAGCCAATCAACGGTTTGCTAGGACATGGTGGGTTAGCGGTTCGACATGCCAATTTGGGAGGCATGATAAGCAAGTGGTAGGTATCATAGCATAGGCATAGCAAAAGAGCGAGCATCTAGCAAGCAAAGATAGAAGTGATTTCGAGGGTATGATCATCTTGCCTGCAAAGTTATCAGAGTTGACTTGATCTTCATAAGCAAACTCAACGGGCTCCTCGTTCGCGAACTCGTCTCCCGGCTCTTCCCAAACAAGACAACAAAGCAGAAGGAACACAATCAACCACGTGCAATGCTCAAACAACATGATGCAAACATGGTATGCTATGCGGGATGCGATATGTGATGCATATGCAAGATTTGACAAGGAATGATTGAACCTGGCCCCAACATGGAAATCCAAGAGTGCCACTGGAAAGTTGAGGTGATTTCGGTTGAAATCGATATAAAGATCACCGGAATCGGATGCACGGATTGGAAATGGCAAGCAAAACAAATATGGCACCGGTCTGCGATATTCAACAAGTAGCCATCTAAATGCATCAAGATAAATATGCTACACCACTCAAACATGACAAAACAATACATGACAGGGATCCACTCATAATGCTTTACAAAAGATGAACACTGAGCTATGGCTAATTCATCCATTAATAGGTTCAAACAAGCATGGCAAAAATGCAAACGCTAACAAGTTTCAGAATTAGTGAAATTAACACAAGTCTGGAATTTATCATCAGGAAGCACACTTTAGAGCATGAAAACTACATGCTACAGGAACTTAACACGGCAAAGCAAGGCATGTCAGAAGCTACTCAAAGCACTTAACAAAAGTCCCTTAGTGACCTTGAGCCAAAAGGGATCAGAAAATACAATTGCAAGCATGTGAACATGGAAAAAACATAAACAAATCTCTGACTTGGTGAAAAACTGGAGCATGCAAATCAATTAACGACTAGGCATGTTTACGAGCTCGATGCACTCACTACAGAGCATGGCATGACAAACTAAGAATACACCCATCAGGAATACATGGCATAGAAGCTAGACATGGCAAGAACAACATCATAGCATGCATGGATCAAAAGCAACATCCTTGGCAAAATCGCTAAAAAGTCAACAATCTGCCAGGATTCATGATATAGCAAAAGTAGAGCTCGATTGACTCAAGCTAGGTTGCTCCATAAATGCAAACAAAGACATGGATGGATAGAGCACCACAATTTTAACAAAACATCCTTACTGATCATCCTCAAAAGAGGCACATATCAGTAGGAAACAACATGAACATATGGCATACCAACAAAATCAGGACAAGGACTTAGTGAAATTCTAAGTCCCTGAAATCAGCATTACCGAATACGCTACTTTGCAAGATTGTGCTAGTCACCACACATATCACAAAAATACATGGTAAGCACCTCTGTAAAGATGGCATGGCAGATAAAAAACTCATGTAGAGCTCAGGAGCATATCATGCACACATTAAACATGGCAAAAATGACAAATATCTATTTGATGAAACAGATCTGGCAAGATTATCACATAGCCCTCTTCCAACAGCATTTCGGGCATCAAGATGAGCTCAAATGAAAATGATGCAATGAGATGAAATGATGTACTCGTCGAGACGAACATTTTGACATGCTACACGCACAAACCGGAGCTACGATGAGAGAGTTACCACATGCGGAAAAATGCAAAATAGCTACGGTTTTCGGGGAAAAAGTCAACCGAGAGTTTTCTGGATCTGGATCTGGCCGATCCACTGTAGCGATGCACGCGGCTCGAGGTTCACCAGAAAATGCGGACGCTGCCGGAGAAGAAGCCGAGGTTCACCGGAGTCGAGGGAGGTCGGAGCTGTACTTGACGCGGACGTTGAGGGGCGGCGAGGCGTCCTGCAGCGTCGACGGCGTCCCGTGGTGGTTGAGGTGGCGGCGGAGGCGGCCGGCGGCAAGATGGAACAAGGCGGCGGCAGGGCGGAGCAACGCCGGCGGATGGAGGCGCGGCGGCCGGAGCGCGCCGAGCGGAGGGAAGAAGCAGGCGCGGGCGCGCTGAGCGGCTCGGCCCGGGAGGCGCACGGGAGGGCCGGCGGTGGGCCTGGCGGGCCCGCGTCGGTGGGGAGGTGGCGAAGCGGTCCCCCAGGACAGGTGGTGCTTCAGGACTGGACGGCGGTGAGGGCGGACATGTTCGGCCGACCGGATCTCGTCCGGCAGCACGAGGAGGGGATTTTTAGGGTTTCGTGGGAAAAGATCCGGGATTGGGAATGGGGGTCTATTTATAGACGTAGAGGGAGCTAGGAAGCTCCAAATGGAGTGCAGTTTTCGGCCACGCGATCGTGATCGAACGCTCTAGATGATGGAGAGGGTTTAGGTGGGTTTTGGGACAGTTTGGAGAGGTGTTGGGCTGCAACACACACAAGGCCTTCTCGGTCCCTCGGTTAACCATTGGAGTATCAAACGAAGTCCAAATGGCACGAAACTTGATAGGTGGTCTACCGATAGTAAACCAAGGCCACATGACAAGTCTCGGTCCAATCCGGAAATGTTTAACCCCCACACACGAAAAGAGGTAGAAAGGTCCACCGGAGGAGATAGGAGCGCCGAAATGCAAGACGGACAACAGGGAAAATGCTCGGATGCATGAGACGAACACGTATGCAAATGCAATGCACATGATGACATGATATGAGATGCATGACAAAGGCAAAGACACACGAAGACAAAAACCCGAACCCAAGGAAAATAAAATAACTTAGGCCGGAAACGGCAAGAGTTGGAGTACAGATAAGGTAAATTACATCCGGGGTGTTACAACACTCCACCACTACGAAAGGATCTCGTCCTGAGATCTAGGACTAGATAAACACCGGGTACTCAGAACGGAGGTGATCCTCGCGTTCTCAGGTGGCTTCACGGTCGGAATGGTGTGACCACTTGACTTTTAGGAAATTGATTGACTTATTGCGAGTCTTGCACTCAGTTTCTTCAAGAATAGCAACTGGGTGCTCACGATAAGAAAGGCCTTCTTGGAGATCAATGTCTTCGAAGTTGACGGTGCGGTCAGGGGTCTTGAAGCACTTGCGGAGCTGAGAGACATGGAACACATCGTGCACATTTGCAAAGTTTGAAGGAAGCTCGAGTTGATAGTCGAGATCGCCTCTCTTGCTGACGATCTTGAAAGGACCCACGTATCTAGGGGCAAGCTTCCCTTTGATACCAAAGCGACGAGTACCTTTCATTGGAGAGACGTGGAGGTAAACCTGGTCTCCGATCTCGAAAGCCAAATCACGATGCTTACTATCATAGTAGCTCTTCTGGCGCGATTGCGCTACTTTGAGGTTATCACGAATGACTTTGCACATTTCCTCTACCACTGTGATCAAGTCATTTCCAAGAAGTTGACGTTCACCGGTCTCTGACCAGTTAAGAGGAGTACAACACTTCCTACCATAGAGAATTTCAAATGGGGCCTTGCCCGAACTCGATTGAAAGCTGTTTTTGTAGGAGAACTCAGCATATGGAAGACAATCTTCCCACTTCATACCGAAGGAGATAACGCAAGCCCTGAGCATATCTTCGAGAATCTGATTGACACGCTCGACTTGACCGCTAGTTTGAGGATGAAAAGCTGTGCTGAAATGGATGTTGGTGCCCATGTCCTTTTGAAAAGAATCCCAAAACTTGGAGGTAAATATGCTACCACGGTCTTAAGAGATCAACTGTGGAATGCCGTGCAGAGAGACAATCTGAGAGGTATACAGCTCCGCCAATTGAGCTGCAGTGATAGACTCTTTGATAGGCAGGAAATGAGCCACTTTAGTGAGTTTGTCGATGACAACGAATATAGCATCATTGCCACGCTTGGATTTTGGAAATCCCGTCACGAAGTCCATCTCAATGTGGTCAAACTTCCATT
Source organism: Triticum dicoccoides (assembly GCF_002162155.2). Classification (NCBI taxonomy): domain Eukaryota; kingdom Viridiplantae; phylum Streptophyta; class Magnoliopsida; order Poales; family Poaceae; genus Triticum; species Triticum dicoccoides. The sequence goes on along the minus strand of NC_041392.1, from coordinate 184,904,054 downwards.
CTGGAATGGAAAGAGGTTGGAGGAGACCAGCTGGTCATTGGTGTTCTGCCTTCACTCCTCTGCAGACATCACATTCATTCACGAACTGAGCAATCTCGCGCTTCATTCGAGTCCACCAATAAGCCTTCTTGAGGTCCTGATACATTTTCGTACTCCCAGGGTGGATACAGAGGAGAGAATTGTGAGCCTCGTTCATAATGACTTTACGAAGGTCACCTTTAGGCACAACAATGCGATCCTCGAAGAAGATAGTATCCTTGTCATCAAGGCGATAGCACTTGTACTTGGGTTGACTCTTGGCAATCCCAATCTTCACCTTCTTCACCATAGCATCAAGAAGTTGAGCCTCGCGAATCTGATCTTCCAAAGTAGGAGAGACTTGAAGGTTGGCGAGGAAACCTTGAGGAACAACTTGCAGATTGAGTTTGCGGAAAGCTTCACAAAGCTCGGGTTGATAAGGCTTGAGAATCAGACTGTTGCAGTAAGCCTTCCTGCTCAATGCGTCAGCAATTACATTGGCCTTGCCTGGAGTATATTCGATGCTCGGATTATACTCTTGAATCATTTCGACCCAACGAGTCTGCCTGAGGTTTAGATTAGGCTGAGTGAAGATGTACTTGAGACTCTTGTGGTCAGTGAAGATGTCCACTTTTCTTCCCAATAAGAGATGTCTCCAAGTCAAAAGAGCATGCACAACTGCCGCCAACTCGAGGTCCTGAGTGGGGTAGTTCTTCTCGTTGGGATTCAACTGGCGAGAGGTATAAGCCACAACTTTCTTCTCTTGCATCAACACTGCACCAAGACCTTGAAGAGAGGCATCGCAGAAGACCTCGAACGGTTTGCATTCATTAGGAGGAGTCAGAACTGGAGCAGTGACTAATTTCTCTTTCAAGGTGTTGAAAGCAATGTCACATTCAGGAGACCAAACATACTTGACGTGCTTCTAGAGAAGGTTTGAAAGAGGCTTCGCGATCTTTGAGAAGTTCTCAACGAACCTTCGACAGTAGCTTGCGAGACCAAGGAAGCTGCGGAGTTGCTTCATGTTCTGAGGTGGTTCCCAATTCACAATTGTAGACACCTTCTCAGGATTCACCGCTATGCCCTTGGCAGAGATGATATGTCCAAGATAAAGAACCTCATCAAGCCAAAACTCGCACTTTGAAAACTTGGCGTAGAACTGATGTTCTCTGAGCTTATCGAGCACCAAACGCAAGTGCTTGGCATGATCTTCCTTGTTCTTTGAAAAGACCAGAATGTCATCGAGGTAGACCAAGACGAAGTCATTTGTGTAGGCGTTGAAGATGAAGTTCATCATGCGAGAGAAAGTCGGAGGAGCGTTGACGAGGCCAAAAGACATGACAGTGTATTCATATGAACCATAGCTTGTTCTGAACGCCGTCCTGGGAATATCTTGCTCACGAATTCGAATCTGGTGATAGCCCATACGGTGATCAAGCTTGGAGAATACTTGAGCACCTTTGAGTTGTTCAAACAGCTCGTTGATGTTGGGAAGTGGGTACTTGTTCTTTATAGTCTTCTTGTTCAATGGACGGTAGTCAACACAAAGTCGGTCCGTTCCATCCTTCTTCTTCACAAAACGAACTCCACAACCCCATGGAGAAGAACTAGGTCTGATGAGACCCATTCGCTCTTGAATATCGAGTTGCCTCTTCAGCTCCTTCAACTCTTCAGGTCCAAGCTTGTAAGGATGTTTGCAAACAGGTTCCATGCCAGGCTCAAGATCGATGACGAATTCAACTGGCCGGCGCGGAGGCATTCCTGGAAGCTCTTCTGGAAAGACGTCTTGATATTCGCAAACGACTAGAATTTGAGAGATAGCATCCAGTTCACCCTTCTCATTGAGAGAAAATAGATGAATGGTATCATCCCTTGCGGCAAAGACAATTACATCCTCAGACGAATGAGTCAATTGAATCTGCCTGGCAGCACAATCAAGCTGAGCCTTGTGCTTAGAAAGCCAATCCATTCCAAGAATAAGATCAATATCTGAGTTACCAAGGACCACTGGAGAGGATAGAAACTTGTAGTCGCCCAACGTGATAGTAACAACTGGGGCCATAGCGCTTGCATTCATGAATTTACCCGGAGAAACAACGGATAACTACCTAGGCAATTCTTGTAAAGGCAACTCATGCTTAGAAACAAATGGTCTCGAGATGAAACAATGCGATGCACCAGTGTCAAAAAGAACTTTTGCAGGAATATCGTTAACAGGAAGGTTACCCATGATGACATCTGACGAGTCCTCTGCCTGAGCTGCATTCATCAAGTTGACCTTTGCAGACTTGGCGTTATGCTTGACCACAGCTGTACTTGCCGATCTCACTAGAGGAGGAGGAGGGAGACGCCTCTGATTGAAGCATTTGTTGGCATAGTGACCCTTCTGTTGGCACTTGTTGCACGTGACCTCCGAGAGCGGACGGTGATACGGAGCAATTGATCTTGGAGCTTGAGACGAAGTCTTGTTCTGAAAGCCAGGGTTGGGTGGGTGGGAAGATCCACTGCCACCTTTGCTCTTCTGTTGATAAGGCTGACGGAACGAAGGAGGAGGAAGCCAATACTTCTGCTTCTTAGCCACTTGAGTTGAGGAAGAAGGAGTAGCATCTCTGAATCGCTTCTTGGAAGCATCGCACTTCAGTTGAGCAGTCTCTTGCTTCATTGCCATGTTGTAAAACTCATCGTACCTCTTGGGCTCAAAGAGAACGAAAGCTAGCTGGATTTCTTCTCTAAGACCACCCCTGAATTGGTATATCATGCTCTTCTCGTCAGGGACGTCCTGCTTAGCAAAACAGGCGAGCTTCTGAAACATCTTGTTGTACTCGTAAACAGACATAGAGCCTTGCTTCAGCTTGCGGAATTCCTCACGCTTGCTTTCAACCACGCTCTGAGGAATATGATGAGCTTTGAAGTCTAGACGGAATTCATCCCAGGTAATCACACGGCCTCCTCTGGAATCTTCATACTGCTGAAACCATTCTGCAGCTTGGTCTATGAGTTGGAAGGAAGCGAATTTGACAAAGTCCTCAGGCCTGTCGTTACTGCACTCGAAATGCTTGCATATGTCCACGAGCCAATCATCAGCGTCTGTTGCCTCAACACAATTGCTGAAGGTCTTTGGCTGGTTATCAAGGAACTGGTTGAGTGTAGCAAAGTGATTCTGATTGTTGCCTTGACCCTGGTTCCCTTGATTGCGCTCTTGAAGAAGTTGCATGATCAGCTGCGTGTTTGCATTGGTAGCGGCCATCACAGCTTGCCATGCCTCCGGAGGTGGAGGTGGTGGTGGCGGATCAGGATTCGGAGTCGTGCGCGTTGGAGGAGCTATCCTGAAGAGGTTGACATCCATTAGCACATTGACAGACAAATATTGAAGCTGAATCCAACGGGTTGAAATTGCAACATATAGTCTTCACATCCGAACAAAATGAACAAATGCATTCCAATTGAAATGGTCACATATCCATAAATTGAGAAGCCACTTAGAATTGAGGTGGAAGAAAAACAACAACAAGGTACGTAACAAGAACGAATACTCGGTAAGGATCACCCAATCTCAAACCAAATATCCATGGAAGAAGAACTAGAGCTACAAGAATTCCCACCTATGAAACTCCCGAACCTTTCCGGATATGCAATCAGGTGTTGGGGATACAGGGGAAGCATAATATCTCACCCAAATCTAGCAAATCCTACATCCAGCTGTATCCATCATTCAACACATAACCGAGAAAAACTTCGGAAATCATCTACCTCAATCTTCGAAAAGCATCCGTTATACAAGTTATGGCAATACTCCCGAACTCCCGCCCCAGTACTGGGTGGCGTCGAGGTTATCTCACCAACAACCACATAAAAGAGATTTTTGATGTCGGTGAAACTCAGGTATTCCAGAATCTCAATGATAAAATTGTGACGACAACACCTCGGAGCTCAACTCCCCGGGACACTGCCACAACCCCTAAATGACAGGAGGCACCAAGAACAATGTTCTCGTCACAAATCGATCGGAACGATTCCCAGATACCCGCGTGATCCAAATTTTTTTTAGTGAAATTTGAGAAGAGAAGAGTCAAAACTCTACGTCAGGATGCCTTACCAGAGCGATGAGGGGACTGGGGAGTAAAAAGAATTCCTAAACTCTCCAATATATATAATCCTAACTGACTCAAAACATTTTTTTTCTAGACTCAACAACGCCAACGATTCGATCAAGCAGGGGGGCTCCTAAAGTTGGGGAAGGCTCTGATTACCAACTTGTAACGCCCTCGATGCGGCTATATCTCCTACGTGTCGAAGCACGACTTAGAGGCATAACCGCATTGAAAGCAATGTTGCAAGTAAGGTAATCTTCACAACAACCCATGTAAATATATAAAAGGGGAAAGGATACATAGTTGGCATACACTCGCCACTTCACACAAATACATGAATAACATTACAATCATCCAATACACTCATGGTCCGACTACGGTACCAAAATAAAGATCAACCCCACATGCGACACGGACCCCGATCGCCCCAACTGGGCACCACTACTGATCATCTGGGAAAGACACATAGTCGAACTCCCACTTGAGCTCAAGCGCATCGTCTGGAATGGTATCATCGGTCCCCGCATATGGTTTTGGAAGTAATCCATGAGTCACGGGGACTCAGCAATCTCGCACCCTCGCGATCAAGACTATTTAAGCTTATAGGTAAAGGTAAGGTAATATGTGGAGCTGCAGCAAGCGACTAGCATATATGGTGGCTATCCTGTTCGCAAAAGAGAGCGAGAAGAGAAGGCAAAGCACGAACGAAGAACTATGATCAAGAAGTGATCCTAGAACAACCTACGTCAAACATTACTCCAACACTGTGTTCACGTCCCGGACTCCGCCGAGAAGAGACCATCACGGTTACACACACGGTTGATTCATTTTAATTAAGTTAAGTTTCATGTTATCTACAACCGGACATTAAAAAATTCTCATCTACCCATAACCGCGGGCACGGCTTTCAAAAGTTCAAATCCCTGCAGGGGAGTCCCAACTTAGCCCATCACAAGCTCTCACGGTCAACGAAGGATATTCCTTCTAGCGGGAAGACCCGATCAGGCTCGGAATCCCGGTTACAAGACATCCTCGACAATGGTAAAACAAGTCCAGCAACACCGCCCGAATGTGCCGACAAATCCCGATAGGAGCTGCACATATCTCGTTCTCAGGGCACACTCAGATGAGCCAGACGTCGGGTAGGCCAGCCCAGAGTTGCCCTTGGTAGCCCCGGACATCGCTCAGTTGGACCAACACTTAGAGAAGCACTGGCCCGGGGG
>NC_041392.1:184875727-184898712 GCF_002162155.2 Triticum dicoccoides | reverse complement strand
GTAAAACAAGTCCAGCAACACCGCCCGAATGTGCCGACAAATCCCGATAGGAGCTACACATATCTCGTTCTCAGGGCACACTCATATGAGCCAGACGTCGGGTAGGCCAGCCCAGAGTTGCCCCTGGTAGCCCCGGACATCGCTCAGTTGGACCAACACTTAGAGAAGCACTGGCCCGGGGGGGGGGGGGTTAAAATAAAGATGACCCTTGAGTCCGCGAAACCCAAGGGAAAAAGGCTAGGTGGCGAATGGTAAAACCAATGTTGGGCATTTCTGGAAGAGTTTTATTCAAGGCGAACTGTCAAGCGGTTCCCATTATAACCCAACCGCGTAAGGAACGCAAAATCCGGGAACATAACACCGATATGACGGAAACTAGGGCGGCAAGAGTGGAACAAAACACTAGGCAAAAGGCCGAGCCTTCCACCCTTTACCAAGTATATAGATGCATTACGATAACAAGATAATAAAGTGATATCCCCAACAATAAAACATGTTCCAACAAGGAACGATCTCCAATCTTCACCTACAACTAGCAACGCTATAAGAGCGGCTGAGCAAAGCGGTAACATAGCCAATCAACGGTTTGCTAGGACATGGTGGGTTAGCGGTTCGACATGCCAATTTGGGAGGCATGATAAGCAAGTGGTAGGTATCATAGCATAGGCATAGCAAAAGAGCGAGCATCTAGCAAGCAAAGATAGAAGTGATTTCGAGGGTATGATCATCTTGCCTGCAAAGTTGTCAGAGTTGACTTGATCTTCATAAGCAAACTCAACGGGCTCCTCGTTCGCGAACTCGTCTCCCGGCTCTTCCCAAACAAGACAACAAAGCAGAAGGAACACAATCAACCACGTGCAATGCTCAAACAACATGATGCAAACATGGTATGCTATGCGGGATGCGATATGTGATGCATATGCAAGATTTGACAAGGAATGATTGAACCTGGCCTCAACTTGGAAATCTAAGAGTGCCACTGGAAAGTTGAGGTGATTTCGGTTGAAATCGATATGAAGATCACCAGAATCGGATGCACGGATTGGAAATAGCAAGCAAAACAAATATGGCACCGGTCTGCGATATTCAGCAAGTAGCCATCTAAATGCATCAAGATAAATATGCTACAGCAATCAAACATGACAACAAAATAGATGGCAGGGATCCACTCATAATGCTTGACAAAAGATGAACACTGAGCTACGGCTGATTCATCCATTAACAGGTTCAAACAAGCATGGCAAAAATGCAAACGCTAACAGGTTTCAGACTTAGTTAAATTAACACAAGTCTAGAATTTATCATCCGGAAGCACACTTTAGAGCATGAAAACTACATGCTACAGGAACTTAACATGGCAAACCAAGGCATGGAATGAAGATACTCAAAGCACTTAACAAAAGTCCCTTAGTGACCTTTAGCCAAAAGGGATCAGAAAATACAATTGCAAGCATGTGAACATGGCAAAAACATAAACAGATCTCAGACTTAGTGAAAAACTGGAGCATGCAAATCAGTTAACGAGTAGGCATGTTTACGAGCTCGATGCTCTCACTACAAAGTATGGCATGACAAACTAAGAATACACCCATGAAGAATACATGGCATAGAAGCTAGACATGGCAAGAACAACATCATAGCATGCACGGATCAAAAGCAACATCCTCGGCAAAATCGCTAATAAGTCAACAATCTGCCAGGATTCACGATATAGCAAAAGTAGAGCTCGATTGACTCAAGCTAGGATGCTCCATAAATGCAAACAAAGACAAGGATGGATAGAGCACCACAATGTTAACAAAACATCCTTACTGATCATCCTCAAAAGAGGCACGGATCACTAGGAAACAACATGAACATATGGCATACCGACAAAATCAGGACAAGGACTTAGTGAAATTCTAAGTCCCTGAAATTAGCATTACCGAATACGCTACTTTGCAAGCTTGTGCTAGTCACCACACATATCACAAAAATATATGGTAAGCACCTCTGTAAATATGGCATGGCATATAACAAAACTCATGTAGATCTCAGGAGCATATCATGCACACATTAAACATGGCAAAAATGACAAATATCTATTTGATGAAACAGATCTGCCAAGATTATCACATAGCCCTCTTCCAACAGCATTTCGGGCATCAAGATGAGCTCAAATGAAAATGATGCAATGAGATGAAATGATGTACTCGTCGAGGCGAACATTTTGACATGCTACATGCACAAATCGGAGCTACACGAGAGAGTTACCACATGCGGAAAAATGCAAAATAGCTAGGGTTTTCGAGGAAAAAGTCAACCGAGAGTTTTCTGGATCTGGATCTGGCCGATCCACTGTAGCGATGCACGTGGCTCGAGGTTCACCGGAAAACGCGGATGACGCCGGAGAAGAAGCCGAGGTTCTCCGGAGTAGAGGGAGGCCGGAGTTGTACTTGACGCGGACGTCGAGGGGCGGCGAGGCGGCGTCCTGCAGCGTCGGCGGCGTCCCGCGGTGGTTGAGGTGGCGGTGGAGGCGGCCGGCGGTGAGGTGGAACAAGGCGGCGGCAGGGCGGAGCGACGTCGACGGATGAAGGCGCGGCGGCCGGAGCAGCGTCGGGCGGAGGGAAGAAGCAGGCGCGGGCGCGCTGGGTGGCTTGGCCCGGGAGGTGCGCGAGAGGGCCGGCGGTGGGCCTGGCGGGCCCGCGTCGGTGGGGAGGCGGCAAAGTGGTCCCCTGGGATAGGTGGTGCTTCAGGGGTGGACGGCGGTGAGGGCGGACATGTCCGGCCGACCGGATCTCGTCCGGCGGCGCGAGGAGGGGATTTTTAGGGTTTCGTGGGAAAAGATCCGGGATTGGGAATGGGGGTCTATTTATAGACGTAGAGGGAGCTAGGAAGCTCCAAATGGAGTGCGGTTTTTGGCCACGTGATCGTGATCGAACGCTCTAGATGATGGAGAGGGTGTAGGTGGGTTTTGGGCCAGTTTGGAGAGGTGTTGGGCTGCAACACACACGAGGCCTTCTCGGTCCCTCGGTTAACCGTTGGAGTATCAAACGAAGTCCAAATGGCACGAGACTTGACAGGCGGTCTAACGGTAGTAAACCAAGGCCGCATGACAAGTCTCGGTCCAATCCAGAAATGTTTAACCCCCACACATGAAAAGAGGTAGAAAGGTCCACCGGAGGAGATAGGAGCGCCGGAATGGACAACGGGGAAAATGCTCGGATGCATGAGACGAACACGTATGCAAATGCAATGCACATGATGACATGATATGCGATGCATGACAAAGGCAAAGACACACGGAGACAATAACCCGAACCCGAGGAAAATAAAATAACTTAGGCCGGAAACGGCAAGAGTTGGAGTACAGATAAGGTAAATTACATCCGGGGTGTTACAGCAGTCCTTAAAAATTCCTCTCTTTCCCAGGTTGCCTCTTCCTCAGTGTGATGTTCCCACTGAACCTTGTAAAACCTTAGCACTTTGCTGCGAGTGAATCTTTCCGTCTCATCCAATATTCTGATTGGCCTTTCCTCATACGTCAACTCCTTAGCCAGTTCTATCTCTACCATATCAGTCCTTTTCTCCGGTGGTGAGATGCATCTCCTTAGATGTGATACATGAAATACATTGTGTACCTCTAACAGTTCGGGTGGCAATTCCAATTGATATGCAACTGTTCCGACTTTGGCCATGACTGGAAACGGACCGATATATCTGGGTGCCAATTTTCCTCAGGTCTGAAACCTCTTAAGTCCTTTCACAGGGGTAACTCGGAGATAGACGTGTTCTCCGGGTCCGAAGCTGATCTGACGGTGTTTGGTGTCATAATAACTCTTCTGTTGAGATTTTGCCAACTGCAGTCTGTCTCGGATTTCCTTAACTTGCTTCTCAGCTTCGATCATCAAATCAGTTTTGAAAATATGACTGTCCCCGGTTTGAGACCAATTCAGCGGAGTGCGGCACTTACGGCCATACAGAGCTTCAAAGGGTGACATCTTTAAGCTGGTCTGGAAACTGGTGTTGTAGGAAAACTCGGCGTATGGACAGTCTTCCCACTTGGACCCTTGGGCCAATGCACATGCCCAGAACATATCTTCGAGTATTTGGTTTACTCGCTCAGTTTATCTATCTGTCTAGGGATGATAAGTCGTGCTGTATTTCAGAGCAGTTCCCAAGGCTTGATGTAGTCGGGACCAAAATGCTGAAGTTAAGAGAGATCCTCTATCCAAAGTGATAGACTTTGGTACTCCATGCAGACTGACGATTCAAGACACATACAATTGTGCAAGTAGATCGGCAGGGTAGGTGGTCCGGATGGGAAGAAAAATTACCACCTTCGTTAAGGTGTCCACTATGACCCATATTGTGTCATTTCCTCAGTGAGTCCTTGGTAAACCGGTGATGAAATCCATGCAGACATCATCCCATTTCCATTGGGATACAGGTAACGGTTGAAGGAGTCTGGCGGGTTTTTGGTGTTTTGCCTTTACCTTGTTGCATATATCACAACAAGCCACAAAGTAAGCGATGTCGTTCTTCATTCCATTCCACCAGAATACCTAACGAAGGTCTTCGTACATTTTAGTGCCACCTGGGTGAATTGAGTATGGTGATTCATGTGCTTCTGTCAATATTTTCTTCCTCAGGCCTTCTTGGCTGGGTACACAAATCCTTCCTCGGAACCTTAGCGTACCTTGCTGATCTCTAGAAAAATCCCGTGTCTGTCCTTCTTGCATATGCTTGGCATATAATTGCAATGATTTGTCATTTGCTTGAGCGCTGCAAATTTCTTCTCCAAGGGTAGGAGCAACTTCCAATATACTGGCAAGACTGGCATCCATGATTACCAAATTAAGCCGGGTAATTTCTCCATAAAGCTTAGGAGGCAAAGATTCCATTAGAGCATTCAGGTTGGCCAGTTTGCGGCTGAGAGCGTCAGCAACCACATTAGCTTTACCTGGGTGATAATTTATACCGAGGTCGTAATCCTTAACCAACTTGAGCCATTTTCGCTGACGAAGGTTCAAATCGGGCTGAGTGAATATATACTTGAGACTCTAGTGGTCGGTAAATATCTGGCACCTCTTTCCAATAAGATAATGTCTCCAAATCTTCAGAGCGTGCACCACCACAGCCAATTCCAAATCATGAGTGGGATAATTTCCCTCGTGTGGCCGTAGTTGTCGGGATGCATAAGCCACAACCTTTCCATCTTGCATAAGTGTGCATCCAAGGCCATTTCTGGAGGCATCACAGTAGACATCAAAACTGCGGTAGATGTCGAGAAGAGTCAATACTGGTGCTGACATCAGTCTGGTTTTTAGCTCCTTGAAACCCCGTTTGCAGTTCTCAGTCCATTCAAACTTCTTATCCTTCTTTAGTAGCTCTGTCATAGGCTTGGAAATCTTGGAGAATCCTTCAATAAAACGGCGATAATATCCGGCTAGTCCAAGGAAACTTCGGATTTCTGAGACTTTTGTGGGTGCGGACCAATCAAGCACATCTTTTACCTTGCTTGGATCCATGGATATCCCTTTTGCCGAGAGAACATGGCCTAAAAATCCAACTTGCTTGAGCCAAAACTCATATTTGCTGAACTTGGCGTAAAGCTGATGATCGCAGAGCCTATGCAAAACTGCTCGGAGGTGGTCCTTGTGTTCATCTTTGCTTTTTGAGTAAATGAGGATGTCATCGATGAACACCACCACAAATTTGTCCAAGAAGTCCATAAACACCTTATTCATCATATGCATGAAGAATACTGGGGCGTTGGTGAGGCTGAATGACATAACGGTATACTCACAGAGACCATACCGAGTGGTGAACGTGGTCTTGGGAATATCTTCCTTCTTGATTTTCAGTTGATGTTATCCGGTCCTCAAATCAATTTTGGAGGATACTTTGGCACCACTGAGTTGATCAAACAAATCATCAATCCTTGGTAGCGGATACTTATTTTTGATGGTGACGTCATTTAGCTGTCGGTAGTCTACGCACATCCGAAGACTGCCATCCTTTTTATCCACGAATATCGCGGGTGATCCCCACGGTGAAGAGCTTGGGCGGATGTATCCTTTCTGCAGCATCTCATCTAGTTGTTTCTTTAATTCCACCAATTCTAAAGAAGGCATCCGATAATATTTCTTGTGTATCGGTGTGGTTACAAGCACAAAGTCAATTGCAAACTCCAGTTGTCTGTCTGGCGGCATTCCTGGTAATTCCTCAGGAAATACATCAGGATACTCACTGACCACGGGAATCAATTCCACTTCTTCAGCCACGGCGGTGAAAACCATATCCTTCTTGGGTATGCTTTTGTGGACATAAAAACTTGCGGTGCGACCCTCCTGATTTGTGATGGTAACTTCTCTGGTCGCATAGTTGATGCATACTTGCTATTGGGTCAACCAGTTCATTCCCAGAATAATATCCAATTTGTCAGAATCGATGATTATTAGAGAAGTTGGAAACTTGACCCCCTTGATATCAATTTCCAGATTACGGTAGACCAGATTGCTTCTAAGCAAGGATCCCAGGGATTGTATCAGCATATGTTTTCCCAAAATTGAGCAAGGAAATTTGTTTTGGGTAGCAAAACTCCGCGAAATAAAAGAGTGGAAGCCCCAGAGTCAAACAAAATTATGGCAGGTATGTTATTAATAGGGAACATACCAATGACAACTTCCGGGTCTTCTTGGGCTTCATCGGCGAAGATATGATGGATTGCACTCGGGCCAGGATATGGCTCCAGATAGTTGACTTGTGGACGGAACGAAGCTGTTGGCTTGCCGTTCTTGGGGCACTGTCTGGCGTAATGTCCGGTTTGCCCACAACTGAAAAAGGAATTGTTGCTCTGACAATCTTCACGTATCGGGTTGGTCACGATATTCTTGACTTGAGTTGTGGTCTTGTTGACATTTTGCTGCCAGTTGGGTTTGTACTCAACCCGAGTCTGTTGCCACGTACGAGCCTTCTGCACGGGTTGCATATCCTTCTTAGGCTCAAATTTGCGCTTGTGGTCATTATTAACTGGCATGTTGTTGTGCATGAGCTTGTGTTCCCGTTCTGCGATGAGAGCCTTGTTCACCAGAGTTTGGAAGTCTGGAAAATCAAACATGCTGAGAGTGCACCTGAGATGCTGATTTAGTCCTCTAAGAAATCTGTTGACCTTCCGTTCTTCGGTGGCCACATCATACAGGGAATAGCGGGCCAAATGGTTGAATTTATTCACTCGCTGACTGACATGCTTCCTTGAGTGAGAGAGAGGAATTCGCGCTGCTTGATTTTCATAATTCCAGAGGGAATATGGTACTTGCGGAAATGTTCCTTGAATTTAGTCCAAGTAATTTCCTCGTCTGCGGGCCACATGGCCTTAGCATTATCCCACCATATCACGACAACTCCTTCAAGATAATGCGTTGCGAAAGGAACCTTGTCTCCTTCTTCAGTGCGAGAAATTTCCAGTTTCTTCTCAATAGTCCTCAACCAATCATCAGCGTCCAATGGATCAATAACTTGACTGAAACTAGGAGGTTTGGTTCGCTGAAAATCTGACAACTTGGAGTAATGACCATTCTTATGTCCATTCTGCCCAACCATAACTTGCACAATTTTCAGTAGTTCCATTAGATCGTTGTTCCTTCTTTCTTCAAACATTCGCATGATTTGCTCAGTAGAAGGCGGATGTGGCGGTGGAAGCGGAGGTGGCTGATACGGCTCAGGGGAATGTCCTGCCTGTCTTGCGGAGTGACGAACAGGGACATCCTCACAAGTTTGGTTGCTGCTGCCTCACCACGACATTCTATTATTTAGTTTGCCAATGCAAAGCAACCGCGATGAGAAATATCCAAAAATGGGAGGAAAGCCAGTGACAAATCCAGAAGAAAACAACAAAAGAAACCAAGGCGAATAAAAAGAGAGTACCATCATAATTATACATAGACTCAACATAAGGGTTAAACATCATGACATGGTCACTACCCTCAGACATGAACTAAGCATCATAACACGTGCGACTACATCCATACATCATACTCATGCCGATGAAGATACTCTAGTGATCTACTGCTTGGATGGTGCTGCTGCGGGCTCCTCTCCTGAGCCGAACCCAGATCCTTAACTGATAGTGGTGACCTCTGGGTTAAGAGAGACGCGACAACGCTGCCTTGAGGACTCTCCCTCAGGGGCAGGGCGGGATGGGATCTAAGCATAGGAGCTGCAGGAGTAGCGACAAGGGAAGCCCACGCAGCAGGAGCACTACGAGGGGTTACTGCCAAAGGGGTAGTGGTACTCTAAGTGGTGGCAGAGGCAGGAGAAAGGTATGGAGTGAAACCGACAGTAGGGAGAGGGTTCCTATTACGAGCAGCAGCGAGAGCTATCCGGGCGCGGGTTAGCTCCCGAGCTAACTCGTAGTTTAGGAGATAACTGGTAGTGATATAACGGGAAAGGTGGCTAGTAGGACGATCACATGCCGGATTAATCAAAGGAAAGCAGATACGCCCATTCTCGTGCAGAGATGGGTAGTAAAAGAAACCAGGGTGGGTGTGCATGCGAACCTTGTTGTAGCGCAAGTCCACAAGAGCTTTGATTGCAGCAAACTGGACCGCCTGAGATGGCATAGAAGCGAGACCACCCTTAGTAGAATGAGTGTAAGCGCCTGAAGGGGAACTGTGGTGTAGAGTGACCTCAGCATAATACTCGTACAATGCTCCGGACAGATGCTCCCGATACACCTGATACTCTGTATCAGCACCCTCTCGCCACACGTTCTGAAGCAGGTGCGGTGATGTGTACGGAGCTGGCTCAGGATGGTACAAGATCGGAATTAGAGCCATCTACACTCACAACCATCATACGGTTAGTAATAACAATAGATAACCATGCATGCAATGCAGCAACCAATTTCTATGACTATCGGCAGTCAGACGAAACTATTTATCGTTCCACTAACGCACTAATGGTCTAGCGTGTCCTACAATCAGCGCGACTCTGATACCAAGCATTGTGGCACCCCGGCTCAGAGCAACTGGTTTACCTTGCATTGCCAGCCCAGAGATCAAGTCTTCTAGCAACACACAACAACATGGTACAGAAACAACCGCTTTATTGATGCTAGCGGATTACACGGGTCTGATATTACATCGAGATAAGAGGCCAAGCGGCACACACGATGCGGCTGAACAATACGTACATTATTTAATGAACATAAAGGGGCCTCGATTACACGAACTACACGGTAGCGGAAGAACGACGAAGTGGAACTCCATAGCACAGGGACACAGATGTGGACATGGTCTAGACGCGGGAAGCTCTCCTATGCGAAACGACTTGCCTGAAAACTGGCATGACACACCAGGTCAGTACATTGAATGTACTTGCAAGCTCACAACAAACATAAGCATAATGACAAACAATATCATGACAATTAATCAGGTTAATGCGATGGAAGTAACGTTACTAATGCGGTGAAACCAACATGTGCACCAAGTCACTAGACGGGTTACCTCGTAACCAAACGGTGATCATACCCGGATCACAACTGAAACCAATCACTCATGATCAGCTCATGATCTCCAGAATCATCAGTGCCATCAACAGCTATTTAGTGTGAAATATTAATTATAAAATTTGATCCATGGTGTGACTTACTCCCAAGTTGTGCCCATAACCGAGGATGCGACTATCGATAGATTTAATACACTCTGCAGAGGTAGCGCACTTTACCCACAGCATGGAATCCACGGCCTCGCCCTCCCATTCGGGTGGACCAACAGCATTCTGTCAAAACCCTCCACTTGTCATGACACTCTCCCGGCCACTCCGACAAACTCCCTCTCAGGGCTATGTCCTGGGTGGCCCCATGTCTACCAAAGACACCAACGGCCACCATCATGGCAAAATGGTCCCAAACGGGGACAAGGTACCTTAAAAACAAACGAGCACACAAGGTTATGTTTGCTTACCGGGCCAGGGTATGCACGCCCATAACCTTTCCTCGTTGGAGGCATCGGCGAGAGGCACAACAAAGGACCAAATCAAGACCTCCCACAAGGTAAATGTGGTCGCATTGAGAAAAGCCGATTCAGTGGCACCATGACTTGATCAATGTCATATTCAAGTGGACTTATTAACAAGTTTAACTTTAATAAAAATTTGAACTACCAAGTCATACCATGCCATGATCATGCAACTAATCAACATGCAAAGCATACAACTCCCATGTACGGATCAAACTTATCAACATAACTTGGTTGCACTACTCATGATTAAACTTTACTGGTTCCCCCTCAACTTTTATTATCATGCAATATTTTTACTAACTCATAATTTATATGAAGATATCACTTAACAAAAGAACTATCATTATTTATCATAGCAATACAACTAAGGCAAAATTTTATTCTACTAGACCAAACTAGTCCATGCATTCAATTAGTAACTTAAACAAGCATTTCAAACATGACAAAGTAACTAGCAAGCAACCATATTTATTTCAAAAAAATTTAAATGCATATAAGAACTCATATTTAAGTATAAACAATCATAGATATTGAAAGGACACCATCCAAATGCTGGTATGGCTTGCCCTAGTGCAGAGGAGGGTCACACTCCTCCTGGTTATCTTCAAGGCAAGTTCCTCCTTCTGAAAATATTTAAAAAAACAAAAAACAAAATATCAAAAACCATTCTGAAAATCACCAGAAATTCTAGAAAGCAAGGAAAATTCCACATTTTGGTGTGCTGCTAGAGCTTTTTGAAACAAACACAAAGCAAAAAGAATCAACTCATTTGGACTTATGGGCTAGGAGTTATCACTGGTCAAAGTTGTGGTCAAATATTTGAATTGTTTTGAATAAATCAGAAAACCTGGGAGGTGACGTCGATGGCGTAAAGTCAGGATACGCCTCCACTCGTACCACTTCGGGTGGGAGTGGTGAGGCTGACACCAGGCCCCATCGGTCAAGAGAGAGAGGGGGGAGAGGAAACAGAATGCGGCGGCGCTCCACTGGATCTTACGCCGGCGACGAGTGGGTTTTGGGAAAAACTAGAGGGATAGAAGTGGAGAGGGGGTCATGGCGCACCTGCCCGTACCTGTGGCCTGCTTGGTGATGGCCGGAGTTGCTTGAAATCAAGCTCGCAAGTGGCGGTGGCGGACGGGTCTTGCCGGAGATGAAGAAGGCGACGGCGAGGGGCGATTCTAGGGGCTCAGCTGCGTCCAGGCAACACCAGAGGATCCCCAATGACTCACCCGAGAGGTTGATAGGGCTAGAGGGGCTCTAGAGTCAGGTGGTTGGGCTGCGGGGATCACCGACGATCTCTGGTCGAGGTCGACGGCCAGACGCCTGCCCGACTGGGCTATGGCTCCTCTACGCGGTCGTGGTGGTTGTGTGGTGCGGTGCGAGGCTTCGAAGCGGAGGCAATGGCTCTATATATAGCCAGAGCAAGAGGGGGGTATGTGGCGCCACCGGAGTTCTCTGGAGACCGGCGAACGGCGACGAAAGGCACCAGAGGGAGGGGGCAAGGGCTTAATGTGTTGGCGGGAGCTATCCACGCTCGCGGACGAGCACAGGAGGCAGGGGGAGAAGAAGACAAGGGCACGAGCGCACTCTGGCTTTTGGCCATGATGTGCCCATGCTCGCTGCGGCGTCTCTGGCGTCGGCGAGCGCCAGGGAGGGGTCAAAGGTGATGAGTCGAGGCTGGTGGCGCGGTGCGGCAGTCGTCGGTGAGCTCTGGCTCGAGCATGTGCCGAACAGAGGCGTTGGCGCTACTCAGAGCGCATCGAGCACATGCCAGACCCCGTGTCCACATGCGGTCACCACCCTGGCATGGTCAAAATGACGCCCACGACCGACCAAACCTTGTCTGGGCTAAAGTCCATGTAGTGATAGGTCTAGGGAAGCTGAGGACTCAATGCCAGGCCGACCAGATGTGACTCAACCATCTTGGCAAGATTCTGGATAGAAACTTTGCTGCTATGTTTGGATAGCTTCTAGATGGCCATTAGGGCTGATCTCCTGGGGTTCAGGGTTACTTAGGAGGGTGAAGAGGGTCAAGAAAAATCAGGGCCAAAGGATCAAGGAAAAATGCACTTGCTGTTCAATGTGAAACTTTGGACCAGAAGAGAAATTATTTTCTGTAGCAAAAATACTACAAAAAGTCATGGAATATTTTTGCTTGGGAAGGTGGGCCATGGTTCAAAGAATATTCGGGAATTATTTCAGATTTTTAGGAGCAATAAAAATGGGGGTTGCTTTGGTGCACTAGTTTCTGAAATGAGTTTCAGAGGAGAAAATGAATATTTTCCTTTTATGAAAAATATTCATTTGATTATTTTGAGGATTTTTTCAGAGAACTAAGGTTGAAGGAGAAGTAGATAGGTCGCTTGGGTGAAAGTCAAGGGCATGCCCAAGTGACAAGTCCATTTGAATTGATTCCAAAAACTCAAATCCTAGGCAAAGGCAAAACCATGTCCGGAAAAAGAGAGAAGGCAAAATCCAGGCTATCACAGCCGCAATCTCCTGTTGACGATGACGCCCACGGAGCCACCAGAGCCGCGCACCGTCGACGCCACCAGAGCCGCCCCCAACGCTACCGGAGCCGCGTGGCCTCATGAACGCCACCGGAGCCGCCCTTGGCGCCACCGGAGCCACCCTCGATGCCCCTGCCTCCCTCGCCACAACTGCCTCCCTCACCGTCACTGGAGACGCCCTGCCTCCATCGCAACCACCGGAGCCATCCTCTATAAGCACCCCTCCTCTCTCTCTCATGCATAGCACAAACATTGGACATACTAACTAGCTAGGTTAACTAATTTAATTAGGTTAATTATCTAGGTTAGTGCAAAATTTTAGTTAGGGCTTTGACAGAGAACTAGTTAGGTTAACCAGTTTAATTATCTAGGTTAAGAAAAAAATTATTGAGGGCTTTGACAGAGAACTAGCTAGGTTAACTAGTTTAATTAGGTTAATTATGTAGGTAAACTAGGTTACCAAGCTAGGTTAACTAACTAGCTAGATTAATTAGGTTCGTTAGGTTAACAAGCTAGGTTAACTAGGTTCGCTAGGTTAGAGGAAAAATTTATTTTACAGCATTAGGTCAGAAGGCTTAGAGAAATGGAGTTCCATTGTAATTTAATTGAGTTCTGTCCTAGGTAGAGAAGGGTTAGAAAAAATAATGTGTGTGTGTGAGAGAGAGAGGAATAGCTTGAACAGAATTTGGGTTCTGTCCTAGGCAGAGAAGTGTTTAGTAAGATCATTTTGCAAAGGTTTTTGATTTTTGAAAAGACCACTATTTTCTAGGAAACGAATTTAGGCAAGTATTATTTTAAAGATGATTTCTTCCTAGACTTTTATTGTTGATTATATCTTTTCATTGAAGTGGTTCGATTGTGCCCAAGTGGCCTTTTGTTGTTTCAAAGGAATGAAGCCGAGTGGCCTATGTTTTGCCGGAATATTGATTCATTTCCGTTCCGGCAAATTTCAGGTGCTCGATTTGTCCACTTTTTAGCAAAGGTCATGCAGAAATTTTTCGTGAATTTCGGCATGACTTGTGCTACAAACTAGGACATATCGAGTGCCCGGGATTTGCCACACCGGGAAGGAGTCAACGTTCTTGCAAAACATAGGCCTTTTTTATGTCATTATTCATTTTATTAGGTCTAGAATTAATTGACTAGATTTAATCGTAGGAAACATGGCTAGCAACGATGAAGGACAGGGTTCTGGTGATTGCGACGATGTCTACCTGGCGGCAGACAAATTTTTGAGCCTTGCCGACGATCAACATGTTGTTGTTGGGCCCACCTGTCACATTCGGGACTGATACCGACATGCAGACCGGCGATGAGACTGAGACCGGCGCCGAGACCAGCGCCGACACCAGCGCCGAGACTAGCGGAGCCGGTCTAGAACCGAAAGCAAAGAGGCCACGGCACCCAAACCAGCTCATGACTACTGGACTGGTGGTCACGGAGATGGACGAGGACATTTTTGAGGCAATAGCACCCGAGGAAGCGTGATCTGTATGACGAAACTTTGAGTTATGCACAAAGAAACTTTATTTGTGATGTAATTAAACCGTCCTCCTCGACTAGCAAAGATCACTCTAGTTAGGGAATTTTGGGTACGATGAACTTTGTTATTTATGCTTATGATATGTTGCTTCTATTTTTGCTAAGTCTGTCTCTTTTCGTTGCTCAACTATATATGTTGCATATCATCGACTCATGTGACGATGCAGGTGCATAGATCATCGACGGCGAAGAAGTGTTGCGCCGGGAGTATACGACGAGTGGCCAGAGTGTCAGGCCTAGGTGTACCGGTTTCCGGTTTCCGAGCGACATCCATAGTTCCGCTCTCACTCAAAGTGATAGCTCTTCTCGTGTATATCATTGTTTAGATGGATGACAATGTAGTTGCAAGTAATCGAGACTTGTATCGCTATTTTCGAGATGATGACGAGAGACCACTTTGTGTTGGATGATGATTATGATGATGACATGATTTGGTGAGACTATTTGTATGTATATGCTATGATTACATTTGTATGTGTCTGATATGCTAAAGATTATTGTATAAAGCTTGTTCAAATACAAAACAAATATGTAGAAAAAAAACAGAAACTAATAAAACTAGCAGTAGCGAGGGGAATAAAGTTAGTAGTAGCACTCCCATACCAGTAGCGCTTCCTGATAAAAAACACTGCAGATATTAGCAGTACCACTTTGCACTAAACCTTGCTACTTCTAGCCATGTATAGCAGTAGCGTTGGATGACACGCGCTACTGCTACATGTTAGTTGTAGTGCCTTATCAGTAGCGCGGCATCCCGCGCTACTGCTAGGGTTTTCCCTAGTAGTGTCCGGCAAGCTACTTGGATTCTTCGTGTCCCACCGGGGGGTTGAAGCCAAACCCGGCAAGATCAAGGCCATTGAGCAGAGATACAAGCACCAAGGACAGTCAAGGATGTAAGGCGTTTGATGGGATGCGTTGCCGCGAAAAGCAGATTCATCTCCAAATCCGCCAAGCGTACCCTGCCGTTCTTCAAAATTTTGAAGAAGGCAAGGCCAATGAAACGGACCCCAGAAGCAGAAACAGCCTTGCAAGAGTTGAAGGCCTACCTATCGTCTGTGCCCACCTTGGTTGCACCCAAACCCTGAGAGCCGTTGTTGCTCTACTTGGTGACAACCAACCAAGTGGTCAGTGTAGCCTTGCTAGTGCAACAGGAAGCAGAAGGTGTGGAAAGCAACCAAATCACGGCAGAGTCAGCAGAGGAACAGGACAGCAGTGAGCACGACAACGAGAGCAGCCCCAAGGACGTGGCAAGGAAGAAAGTGGTGCAGTGCCCGGTTTACTTCATCAGCTCCTTATTGCAAGGAGCTAGGTCAAGGTACTCCGGTGTGCAGAAGTTGATCTTTGGCCTCATCATGGCCTCAGGGAAACTGCGCCACTACTTCCAAGCCATGAGATCATGGTTGTTATTTGTTTTCCGTTGTAGAGGATACTCCGAAAACCTGAGGCTACTGGCAGAATAGTGGAGTCAGCTTTGGAGTTATCCAGCATTGGTTTGAAGTTTGAGAGCACTTCAACCATTCAGAGCAGGGCGCTGGCAGAGTTTATTGCAGAATGGACGCCAACCCCTGATGAGGAGGCAATAGAAACAGCTCTCCCTGGCAAGGAATCACCCCAAGAATGGATTATGTATTTTGATGGTGCTTTTTCCCTACAGGGTGCAGGAGCTGGCATGCTTCTTGTTTCCCCCTCCGGGGAGCACCTAAAGTACGTCGTCCAAATGCACTTTGCCCAGGAAGAAGCCACCAACAATACAACAGAGTATGAAGGGCTCCTTGTCGGGCTTAGGATTGCAGCAGAATTGGGAATCAAGAAATTGACCATTCGAGGAGATTCACAGTTAGTAGTGAGACAAGTCAACAAGGATTACCAAAGCCCATTGATGGAAGCATACGTTGAGGAAGTAAGGAGGTTGGAGGATCACTTTGATGGGTTGCAAACAAAGCACGTACCACGTGCGGAAAATAGCATAGCTGATCACCTGTCAAAGTGTGCTGCGCAAAAGCTTCCTGTGGAACTAGGAACTTTTGTTCTCCACCTCTCTCAACCCTCAGTATCACCAACCACAATGGCCCAAAAAAGGAGAAAGTTGGACTACAGTAAGCCTCTCCCGATCGAGCCATCCGCTCCCGGCAGAGACCCTGCCGAAAATGACTCCTCACAGCCTACTGGACCACCCCCTCCAGCCAGGCCTATGGCCCGCGTACGAGACTGGTGCTCCCAAAACCGAGGAGGTGCCGCTAGTCCTCGTTGCCAAGCCTCAGGTTCCAGCTTGGGCAAGGCACATCGTCCGCTTCCTCCAAACCGGTCAACTCCCCAGCGGCCCAGATGAAGCTGAGAAAGTAGCCCGGAGGGCCAGTATGTATCAGTTTGTCGATGACACTCTGTATAGAAGGAGGCCCAACGGTGTGAAATTGAAGTGTGTTTGCTAGGAGGATGGAAAGGAACCGCTGGCTAAGATTCACAAAGGAATGTGAGGCTCACACATTGGATCAAGGGAACTAGTTGGGAAAGCATTCCTGCAAGGATTCTATTGGCCTACAACCCTCCAAGACGCAGTTGATCTCGCCACGACATGTGAAGCCTGTCAGTTCCATTCCAAGAGAACACACCTGCATGCCCAAGCTCTTTAGACAATCCCTCTGTCATGGCCATTTTCGGTCTGGGGGCTCGATATCCTTGGCCCCTTCCCGCGAGCAATCGAGGGATTTGAATTCTTGTTCGTCGCCATCGACAATTTTACAAAGTGGACGAAAGTGACTGCCGTGAGGAAGGTGACTTCCCAGTCAGCTATCAAGTTCTTGAAAGAATTGGTATGTCGTTTCGGAGTTCCGGCATGGATCATCACTGACAACGGCACCCAATTCACGAGCCACGCCTTCATGCAATATGTTCAAACCCTCGGATTCAAGATCTCAGTTGCTTCGGTGGCACACCCCTAGAGCAATGGACAAGCTAAGAGGGCTAACGCTGAAGTGCTTCGTGGACTCAAGACAAGGACTTTCGATATGCTGCAGAAGCATAGCAGGCGATGGATCGAGGAGCTGCCAGTAGTTCTTTGGTCCCTCGGAACGACACCTAATCGAGCTACCAGGCATACTCCCTTCTCCCTAGTCTATGTGGTAGAAGCAGTTATCCCCACAAAACTCATTTACGGGTCTCCTTGGGTGCTTGCCTACGATGAAGTAGAGCAAGATCAGCACTGGTGTGACGACGTTGTGCTACTCGAGGAGAACCATCTCCGGGCCGCTACGTGTGTTGCATGCTAACAGCAAGCCCAGCGCTGCTATCACAACCGCAGGGTTCGTGCCCGGTGTTTTGAGGAAGGTGACCTTGTCCTTAGGTGCGTTCAGTCTGCCAAGGGTACACACAAATTATCACCAAAGTGGGAAGGCCCTTACTGGGTAGTACGAGTCACCAGACCTAGCGCAGTCCGTCTGGAGACCGGAGATGGCACACCGTTGCAAAACTCATGGAATATTGAGCATCTCCGTAAGTTCTACCCGTAAGACGCAGAGGCTGCCGGGCCCTGCCCGGCAGCCACCCATTGTACATGGCCTTGCCGAAGTTGCATGTAATGCTTTGTACAAGCCGGGGTGATGACCCCGTGCAAGAGAAAATAAAGAAGCGTTGTAGGGGGGCCCAACTAATATTGCATGCATGCACAAGCACACCCTGATACGTCTCCATCGTTTCTACTTTTCCAAACACTTTTGCCCATGTTTTGGACTCTAACTTGCATGATTTGAATGGAACTAACCCAGACTGACGCTGTTTTCAACAGAATTACGATGGTGTTATTTTTGTGCAGAAATAAAAGTTCTCGGAATGACCTGAAAATCAACGGAGAATATTTTTGGAATATATAAATAATACTAGCGAAAGAATCAAGGCCAGGGGGCCCACACCCTGTCCACGACGGTGGGGGCGCGCCAACCCCCTGGGCGCGTCCCCTGCCTCGTGGGCCCCGTGGTGCTCCACCGACCTCAACTCCAACTCTATATATTCATGTTCGGGGAGAAAAAAATCAAAGATAAGGATTCATTGCGTTTTACGATACGGAGCCGCCGCCAAGCCCTAATCTCTCTGGAGGGATGATCTGGGGTCCGTTCGGAGCTCCGGAGAGAGGAATCCGTCGTCGTTGTCATCATCAACCTTCCTCCATCACCAATTTCATGATGCTCACCGCTGTGCATGAGTAGTTCCATCATAGGCTTGCTGGACGGTGATGGGTTGGATGAGATTTATCATGTACTCAAGTTAGTTTTGTTAGGGTTTGGTCCCTAGTATCCATTATGTTCTGAGATTGATGTTGCTATGACTTTGCTATGCTTAATGCTTGTCACTAGGGCCCGAGTGCCATGATTTCAGATCTGAACCTATTATGTTTTCATGAATATATGTGAGTTCTTGATCCTATCTTGCAAGTATATAGTCACCTATTATGTGTTATGATCCGTTAACCCCGAAGTGAAAATAATTAGGATACTTACCGATGATGACCGTAGTTTGAGGAGTTCATGTATTCACTAAGTGCTAATGCTTTGTTCCGGTACTCTACTAAAAGGAGGCCTTAATATCCCTTAGTTTCCAGTAAGACCCCGCTGCCATGGGAGGGTAGGACAAAAGATGTCATGCAAGTTCTTTTCCATAAGCATGTATGACTATATTCAGAATACATGCCTACATTACATTGATGAACTGGAGCTAGTTCTGTGTCACCCTATGTTATAAATGTTCCATGAGGAATCGCATCCGACATAATTATCCATCACTGATCCATTGCCTATGAGCTTTTCACATATTGATCTTTGCTTAGTTACTTTTCTGTTGCCACTGTTACAATCACTACAAAACTAATACTGTAACTTTTGCCACCGTTACCGTTACTTCCATATTACTTTGCTACTAAATACTTTGCTGCGGATATTAAGTTTTCTAGGTGTGGTAGAATTGACAACTCAGCTGCTAATACTTGAGAATATTCTTTGGCTCCCCTTGTGTCGAATCAATAAATTTGGGTTGAATACTCTACCCTCGAAAACTGTTGCGATCCCCTATACTTGTGGGTTATCAAGACTATTTTCTGGCGCCGTTGCCGGAGAGCATAGCTCTATTCTTTGAGTCACTTGGGATTTATATCTATTGGTCACTATGAGGAAGTTGAAAGATGAAAAAACTAAGATTTATCCCTCAACTACGAGGGGAGGTAAGGAACTGCCATCTAGCTCTGCACTTGATTCACCTTCTGTTTTGAGTAAACTTGTGACACCTACTCCAGCTATTCATTCTGATATGTCGCATGCTATTGATGGTGCCACTTCTTCTTTGCATGATACTTATGATGAAACTACTTCTATGCTTGATAATACTGTGCCACTAGGTGAATTTCTTGATGAACAACTTGCTAGGGTTAGAGAGAATGAAATTATTGAAACTGATAATATTGTTGAAAGTGATGATGAAGATTCTCCCCCTAGATATGAATTGCCTGTTGTGCCTGAGTGTTATGTTATGGATGAAGAAACTGCTAGAGACTTTTTAGCTTGCAATGATAGATATGATCTTAAGAAATTATTAGCTAAGCTTAAAGAAAAATCTTTGAGTGCTAGAATGAAATATGACCCTGCTTTTGCTACTGCACCAATCTGAATTTCTGATAAGGATTATGATTTGTTTGTCGACCCTGAGTTAATTACTTTGGTTGAATCTGATCCTTTCCATGGTTATGAAACTGACACTGTTGTGGCACATCTTACAAAGTTGAATGACATAGCCACCCTGTTCACTAATGATGGGAAAACTCGCTATTACTTTATCCTTAAGTTATTTCCGTTCTCATTAAAGGGTGACGCTAAAATATGGTTTAATTCTCTTGATCCTGGTTGTGTGTGTAGTCCCCAGGATATGGTTTATTATTTCTTTGCTAAATATTTCCCCGCTCATAAGAAACAAGTTGCCTTAAGGGAAATATATAATTTTGTGCAAATTGAAGAAGAGAGTCTCCCACAAGCTTGGGGGAGGCTTCTCCGATTACTTAATGCTTTTCCTGATCATTCGCTCAAGAAAAAATGAAATACTTGATATCTTTTATAATGGACTAACTGATGCTTCCAGAGACCACCTGGATAGTTGTGTTGGTTGTGTTTTCAGGGAAAGAACAGTTGATCAAGCTGAATTGCTATTGAATAATATATTGACTAATGAAAATTATTGGACACTTCCTGAACCAACTCCTAAGCCAACTCTGAAGAAAAGGGCTATTCTATTTCTCAGTCCTGAAGATATGCAAGAGGCAAAGAAATCTATGAAAGGAAAAAGGATTAAAGCTGAAGATGTTAAGAATTTACCACCCATTGAAGAAATACATGGTCTTGATAACCCGACACAGGTAGTAAAGGTAAATTCTCTCTATAGATTTGATGAAGGTGATATTCCTCATAATAAGTCTGCTAGCCAATGCTTGGATGAGTTTGATAATTTTATTGTTAAACAAGAAAACTTCAATGCTTATGTTGGTAGACAATTGAAACGTAATGCTTACATGATTGAACACTTAGTTATTATATGTCTAGACTTAAAGGTGAACTTTTAAACTTATTAGTAAACATGCTTCTATGGTTACCACTCAAGTAGAACAAGTACTTAAGGCTCAGAATGATTTGCTCAATGAATTAAATAATAAGAAAAATGATAATGTTGTTAGAGTTGTGACTAGAGGGGGTAAAATGACTAAGGAACCTTTGTATCCTGAGGGCCACCCTAAGAAAATTGAGCAAGATTCTCAGAGAACTAATGTTGATGCACCTAGTTCTTCTAAGAAGAAGAAAAAGAAAAATGATAGGACTTTGCATGCTTCTAGTGAACCTGTTGTAGAAACACCTGAGAATCCCAATGATATTTCTATTTCTGATGCTAAAATACAATCTGGTGATGAACATGAACCTAGTGATAATGTTAATAATGATGTTCATGTTGATGCTCAACCTAGCAATAACAATGATGTAGAGATTGAACCTGCTGTTGATCTTGATAACCCACAATCAAAGAATCAACATTATGATAAGAGAGACTTTGTTGCTAGGAAGCACGGTAAAGAAAGAGAACCATGGGTTCAGAAACCCATGCCTTTTCCCCCTAAACCATCCAAGAAAAAGGATGATGAGGATTTTGAGCGCATTGCTGAAATGATTAGACCTATGTGTTTTGCGTATGTGTTTGACTGATATGCTTAAAATGAACCCTTATGCTAAGTACATGAAGGATATTGTTACAAATAAAAGAAAGATACCGGAAGCTGAAATTTCCACCATGCTTGCTAATTACACTTTTAAAGGTGGAATACCAAAGAAACTATGAGATCCAGGAGTACCAACTATACCATGCTCCATTAAGAGAAACTATGTTAAAACTGCTTTATGTGATCTCGGGGCCGGTGTTAGTGTTGTGCCTCTCTCTTTATATCGTAGACTTGATTTGAATAAGTTGACACCCACTGTAATATCTTTGCAAATGGCTGATAAATCAACTGCTATACCTGTCGATATTTGTGTGGATGTGCCTGTTGTGGTTGCAAACGTTACTATTTTAACGGACTTTGTTATTCTTGATATTCCCGAGGACGATAGTATGTCTATTATTCTTGGTAAACCCTTTCTGAATACCGCAGGGGCTGTTATTGATTGCAACAAAGGCAATGTCCCTTTTCATGTTAATGGTAATGAGCATACGGTACACTTTCCGAGGAAACAACGTCAAGTCCATAGTATCAATTCTATTGGAAAATTTTCAATGATTATTATTGGAGGTTTTGAATTTCCTCTTCCTACTGTCAAGAAGAAATATGATATTCTTATTGTTGGGGATGTGCATATCCCCGTTGAGGAAACCTAGTGTTATTCGAAAATTCTCCGGTTTCATGCTATTCGGAATGAGTTTGTTAACAAGACTTGATCAACCTTGTTAGTGGATTCCTTTTGATGAGCATGAGATGGATGAAGTTAGAAAACACAACTTTCTATACCCTCTTTTTACTTTCTGTTATTTAGATTTAATAAAGAAAAAATAGTATTTTTGTCTGTTTTCTGAATTATCCATGCAATAAAAAAATACCCCGAAAATAAAAGTTCTCCGAATGCCCCGAAAATGAAATATGGTTTTTATAGAATATTTAAGATATTTGGCACTGAGAACACATGAGAGGGGGCAACCACCTAGCACGAGGGTGCAGGGCACGCCCTACCCCCTGGGCGCGCCCCCTGCCTCGTGGGCCCCTCATGGCCCCCTCCACTTATTCTTGCACCCACACACTCCTTCTTCCTCGAGAAAAATCACCACATATCTCAAACCCGTGTTCTAGCTTGTTTTGCTGCCATTTTCGATCTCCTTGCTCAAAGCTCCATTCACAAAACTGCTTTGGGGGATTGTTCTTCGGTATGCACTACAAAAAGACACATCCGTGACATTTTGGGCCGAACGAAAATTTTTTCTGTCATACATATGACACTTCTATGACGATAATTGTGACAAAACCCGGTATCATCATAGATGTGGTGGGCTCCTACTTCTATGACAAAAAATCATGACAGAAAATGGGCTTTTCGTCCTGGGCGGCCCGGAGATGCAGCTGCATGACATTCTTTGGGCCGTCCATGACGGAAAAAACCGTGGTAGAAGCGAGGGGGAGGAAAATTTCAAGGAGTTCCCGATTATGGTGGGAGGTCGGGGGCCGAGCAATGCGCGTTTCTCTCATACACGTACGCGCGTGTGTGCGAGGCGTTGGCTCTAACTGAACCTGAGCGAGGCGTTGGGCTCTAACTGAACCCGAGCGATTGCACTGCAGGCTACGCGTTACTGAACCCGAGCGATCGATCAATAGCTGTTAACTGGACCCGATCGAGCGATTCATTTGCTACTGCTGCTAACTGAAGCC
>NC_041392.1:184863545-184875414 GCF_002162155.2 Triticum dicoccoides | reverse complement strand
TTGGATGAACAGTTCCCGGTGGGGGTGGATGAACATGACCCCGTGGTGTTGCCTCTGGATGAACAGGACCCCAATCGATCGAGCCGGTTGGGGCTGGATGAACAGGACCCTGTGGAGGGCTGGATGAACCGGACCACCCCATGGAGGGCAGGATGAACAGTAGACGATGGATGGCAGGATGAACAGTAGCCCGTGGAGGGGTGGTTGAACAGGAGCCCGTGGAGAGGGGTGGTTGAACAGTAGCCGGTGGAGTAGCGCGCGGTGGAGGCTGGATGAACAGGAGCCCGTGGAGGCTGGAGGAGGTCAACGGTGGATGAACAGTAGCTCGTGGAGGCTGGAGGGGGTCGACGGTGGAGATGAACAGTATCTCGTGGAGTCCCGTTTTGCGGTACGCCGTACCCCTCCCAATGAACAGGACCCCCGTTTCGACCGTAGCGCTCCAACACAAGTCTATTTCGTCCGTTTTGCGGTACGCCACACCCCTCCCGATCAACAGGACCCCCGTTTCGACCGTAGGAGGTCCATTTCCTCCGTTTTGCGGTACGCCAGACCCCTCCCGATGAACAGGATCCCGTTTCGAATGTGGCCGGTCGAACACAAGGCCATTTCCTCCATTCTGCAGTACGCCAGGCCTCGTTTCCATCGCATGTTTCGTCCAAGCCCTCCTGATGAACACGACGCATTCCGTTGCCTCCTGATGAACACGACGCATTCCGTTGCCTCCCCATGAACATGACGATGATGTTGTTTCTCCGTTACGACCCAACCATGTACACGAGCCCTGGCCGTACGTATGCGCGAGTAGGCATTCGACACCCCTCCTGTATCTACACATACGTGGCCGTATTTTCTTTCTCGCACCCTGGCCGCTGTACATACGTGTACATGCTACGTGCGCGCCTCTACTACGACACGTGCGCGCCTCTACATCGACCAGTATATATGTACGTACACGTTCGCGACCAAAATGACAACGCTACGTACGCTTCGACCAGGTGGGTCCCGACTGTCAGGCACTTTCTTGCCTGCGAAGATGTAGCTGGTGGGTCCCAGCAGTTAGGGGGCGAATCATTTTTTTTCTGGATGCACTTCCTTGCGTGCGAAGATGTAGCTGTTGGGTCCCAGCAGTCAGGGGGAAACGTTTTTTTCGTGAAATATAGTGGCCCGTACAGTGGGTCCGAGCTGTCAGGTGGAGGAATCATTATTTTCCGTGTAATAACTAGGCACTTCCTTGTTGCGGCCATGGACCCAGCTGTCAGCCTCTCCACGTATAGTCCACGTCCAATCGAAGTCATTCGTTAACCACGTTGACCACGCCGCGCCGAGAGCACCAGGGCAGTGGACGATGGCGAGGCCTACGAAGGGGAGAACACAGAGGCATGGAAGACTCGGCAGTTGTTTCCCACGTGGAGGGGAGTACGACTGTACGAGGATTTACTGGTTCGTCTGCCGTCGCCGGAGAATAACAGCAGGTGTGGGTGAGTAGAGGGATGGCTAGGCCAGTGATGGGAGTACGGTCGGGCGGTGAGGCCTGCGCGGTAGCACAACCGGCCGCGAGGAGGAGGGAGCAGGCAGTCCCGCCGGCGCTTGTTTGAGCGGCTGGAGCAGGAAGAGCAGAGATTGAGGAAGCACGACGGCCGTTGGATGGACATCCAACAGTCAGTGCTTGTGCGTCAACCTTTTTTTAGGAAAGCCACAAATCTGTGGAAAACAGCATACATCCCATCTGCCATTATTTCTAATAATTTACAGGCCATTTGCTAATTCTTAAGGTTTTTTTGGAGCCCATATTCTTTTTGTTAGCATTAGAGGCCATATTGTGGCAACTGTTTAAAAATTATACAAAAGTTTGCATATTTTGGTGCGGTCCGAACTGTTTTTAATCCCGAAATTTCGACTCACATTCAAACTGATTTTAAAAATAAGTGTATATCAATATAAAATCCAACAAATTATCCACGCATAAAAATTAATGTAATTTAAAATCTTGAAATAAGAAAAAAGATATTTGAAACTAATTGTCGGTATGATGTGTTTTAAAAATGTACAGCCCATTTCTCATTACTGATGGGCCATTTTCTCGGCCAGCCGAATGAAAGTTCTCCTCGTCCTGAAAGATTTGCAGCCCAACAGGCCTGACAAAGCGACTTGGCAAATCACAAAAAAACTGTGTTGTGGCCGTGGACCCAGCTGTCAGCCTCTCCACGTACAGTACTCTTCCGATGGAAGTCATTCATTCACCATGTTGACCACGCCGCGCGGAGAGCACCACGGCGGTGGACGACGGCGAGGCCTAGGAAGGGGACGATGCGGCAGTGGAAGCCCGCGCGGAGAGGACTATGAGGGTTCACTGGTTCAGCTGCGGTGTGAGGCTGCCGTTGCCGCAGGGCCTGGCCAGCAGTGGGAATAGTAGGGGCGGTGAGGCCTCTGCGGCAGCACAGCCGGCCACGGGAGGCAGGAGCATGCGGCACGACCAGTGCTGCTTTGGGCGGCTGGAGCAAGAAGACCAGAGGTTGAATAAGCACTACGGCCGTTGGATGGACATCGTACGGTCACTAGAGCTAGAATCGTTCATATTGACTAAGTTGACAAAGCCCTTCGTCCCCGTCAACTTAGTAGGCCCACAAGTCAGCCTCCTAGCAAGGTGGGTCCCAGCTAGCTGGGAGAGTATTCATTTTTTTGTGCGTAATAAGGAGGCACTTCCGATGGGTCCGAGCTGACAGCGGGGGAAACGTTTTTTTCGCGAAATACGGTGGCCCGTCCGATGGGTCCCAGCAGTCAGGGGGAAACGATTTTTTTGCAAAATACTGGTGGCCCGTCCGGTGGGTCCCTGTTGTCAGGTGGAGGAATCATTATTTTCCGCCTAATAAGGAGGCACTTCCTTGCTGCCGCCATGGACCCAGCTGTCAGCCTTTCCACGTACAGTCCATGTCCGATGGAAGTCGTTCCTTTCACATTGACCACGCCGTGCCGAGAGCACCAGGGCGGTGGACGACGGCGAGGCCTAGGAAGGGGACGACGCAGAGCCAGTGAAGACACGGTAGTGGATGCCCACACGGAGAGGAGTATGAGGGTTCACTCGTTCGGCTGTGGTGTGAGGCTGCCATCGCTGCAGGGCCTCGCCAGCGGTGGGAATAGTAGGGGGTGAGGCCTCCACGGCAGCACAGTCGGCCACGAGAGGCAGGAGCAGGCGACACGAACGGCGCTGCTTTGGGCAGCTGGAGCAAGAAGACCAGAGGTTGAAGAAGCACTACGGCCGTTGGATGGACATCGTACGGTCACTGCAGCTAGAATCGTTTATATTGACTAAGTTGACAAAGCCCTTGGTACATCAACTTAGTAGGCCCACAGGCTAGCTTCCGAAATGGTGCGCCCAGATGTCAGGGGGAGGAATCATTTTTTGGGCGGGTGAAGCTAGAATATCCGAGATTGAAGAAGAAGAAGCACGGCATCCGTTAGATGGACATCCAACGGCCACTGCTGCTAGAACCGTGTGTTGACTATAAGTTGACAAAGCCTTGCATACGCGTCAACTCTGTTTTTTTAGGGGATGCGTCAACTTAGTAAGGCCAGAAGTGTGTGGCAGAGAACTTATAGCCCATTTGAGATTTGTAAGAATGTGTAGCCATTTTTGAATTCTAATGGAATTTACTACAGCCCATTTACAGTTTGTTAAAAGTACAACCCATTTGAACCAACCGTTCAAAACAGAATTCAATAAAATTTACCACATTTTGATGGGATCCGAAATATTTTTATCCTGAAATTTCTAGTCAGATTAAATACAATTTCAATATAAATTTATATTACGTAAAAATCCAACGAAACATTGCGCTTGCAACAATTAATGAAATTAAAATTTTCAATATCCAAAAATAATATTTTATAAAGTAATCGCGTGTTTGGTGCATTTTTTATAGTTACTGCCCAGTTTTTATAATTACATCTCATTTATTATTTCTTAAAGCCCATTTTCTTGTTAAGCCTAATGCATCCCTCCTAGGAAAGATTTGCAGCCTAGCGGGGCGGAGAATAACAACTTGACCTTGCCTGGGTATACCTAAAAAAAGTATAGCTGGGCTAGCCATTTTCAGCTTGAAAAAAATTAATATCTGGGCTGGATATCTGGCCTGGGCTAGACGGGCCACAGCCCGCCCAGTTAATACCTGCAGCGATGTTTTCGTTGTTGTTCACAGGAGAAAAATTAATATCTGGGCTAAACATCAAAAAACTCTGCAGTGCTCACACCTCAAAAACACAAATACTGCTCGAGCTGCTTGGTCCCAGCTGTCGGTCGCTTCTTGTGCAATTCTCTCATTTATTGACTAGTACTACATAGGTTGACAATGGTGTGGGACCGTGATGTCAGAAAACCAGGGGGAACAATATAAATAACTCCAGCGAGCGCTTCCACCTCTGCTTCGTTGTCTCCCGTGGAAACACCTTTCCTCCCTTTTTTTTTTGCTCTGGCAAGGACCGATGCATGCAGCACGTCCATGCGGTTATTAGGCAAGAAATAAAAGCACTTTGCATGCTATGAATTACGATGGCCTGCATGGGTAGCTAATAAGGCATCCTCTTAACTGCTGTGATTAAATGTTGTGTTTAGAAGAGAGAAATATTCTTCTTTTCCACCAATCTGCTTGCACCTAGGTCGTGATGCACCTTCTAATACGACTTATTCACCTAGACGGAGGGAGTATAGTTTTATACACACACACACACACACACATATATATATATATATATATATATATATAATAAGGAGGCACTTGCATACGTGAGGCTATGGACCTGGTGGGTCCCCATTGTCATCCTCTCCAAGTAAAGTCATCTCCTCGCCCGCGCGCGCTTTCCGCCCGAAACAGCCAGCGCCGCCCGCCCCGCTTCCCGGTACAGGCGATTGCTCTGCCTTCAAACGTCCGTCCATCTGCCGCCCACATTAATGATACGTGGTTGCCGAGGCGGCTACTCCGGCGCCACACGTCCGTCCCTCCGCCTGCCCACCATTGCTATATAAACTGCTGCACCGGCCATAGCCGCAGTCATCCGCATCCGTTCCCTTTCTCCTGTCCACACCACTACTGCCCACCATGGCTTCCTCGCACTCCAGTGCTCTTCGGGATGGCCATTGCTGCCGACCGGCTGGCCGGTAGGCAGCCGGAGGACGACGACGTCCCAATGGAGAACATGGTAGTCGACGATCCGGCGCCAACCCCCTCCTCCGCGCCATCCTCGCTGGTGCATTGCACCATGACCATCGGCGAGGCCCGTGCCCAATATGTGGACAGTGTGAGGCAGATGCGTCAGGAGCAGTTCCGGGAGGCCCAGGCCGACGCCGCCTACAACCACCATCTCCTCCAGGAGCATCTGCAGGCGGAGGAGCAGATCGCCACGGAGCGGGCAGAGCAGGAGGCGCTGCTCGACTCGTACCGCTCCGCCTGCAAGGGCCGCCTCGAGCGCTGGCGGGAGCGCATGCGGGTGGCGGAGGCTGCAGCCGCCTACAAAGAGGCTAGCAAAGAGGGCGATGAAGCGGGCGAGGCGCTGTTTGGCGAGACCGAGGATGAGGCAAAGGACAATGCCGGCTCCGACGAGTCCCTGCTCTGCTGGCGTCGACAAGGCCCTGCTCCGCTGAGGCCCCGCGGCGCCAACAACGAGGCAGAGGACGCCGCCGGCTCCGCCGAGCCCCCGCCCCGCCAACAACGAGGCAAAGGACATCGCCGGCTCAGCCGAGGCCCCACCCTGCCGGCAACGCAAGGGAGGATTTCCACCACTCCACTGAGGCGCCGCCCGCCGGCAACGAGACAGAGGACATCGCCGGCTCCGCCGAGGCCCCGCCCCGCTGCCAACGAGGCCTCGCCACACAGAAAACGAGGAAGTGTAGAACACGGTAGGTCGCTGCCGCTCGGGTCCAATAAGGCCACCACTGCTACCCTCCTGTTGAAGCCAAGCTAGGCGGGTTGACCATTGACGGCCGGTTAGCTTCTTGGTGGCGACGTGGAGTCGGGGAGTTCTGCTGGAGAGTAACGCTGCTTCTACTTAACTGCTGGTGCAGTTGGCTGACTGACACGTGGGCCCAACAGGCCACATGTCAGTTACGCAACTGCACCTGCAGTTAAGTCACTGAAGCTTCTGTTCGACTCAGCGGGACACAGGTGGGTAGCTTCGGTTAATTAATTATACCTCCAGCGCACCCCTTTTTAGTTGAAGAATGTATGAAATGTAATGAAATCTGGCATGTTTATATGAAATCCGACCGAGTATGAATGAATTTATTTCGATTAGTTCGAATTCCTGTATCACTGGCATTGGATGAACATGAAAAACAATATGTACTAGCATTATTCCCAGGGTGATCACCTCGTTTGCAGCAGTTTCACATGTACTCCCTTCGGTCCTTTCTAGTCTGCATACAAGTTTTGTCTGCAGTCAAAGTATCTCTACTTTGACCAATCTTATACGAAAAAGTATGCAGTTTCACAATGTGCGAAGTAAACAGGAAAAGAAGGAGTACAAAGAGTTTGAGCAGGTTTTTAGCGTTTCTGTACATTGCAATAAAACACACAGGCCTGGCAATTCATAGAGAACATTCAAAACAATCAATGATTATGCATCTCAGTGACTCACATGTTAGAGGCAATATTTACTTCACAACTAAAGAATAAAGAAAAAATTGATCGATGCTGCTGACAGCAAGGGCGTCCCATTCGAAAATATCAAACGCACGTCTTGCTAAAATCAATGAGCAAAATTTGACAAGGTTGTCCCATTCCAAAATATCAAATGCCTATGATTGTGGAATGGGCAGGGTTTGCCATCAGTTCGTACATTGACATGGCACCTCGTGCTAAATAAACCAGTTGTTCTTTTTGTGCAGTTTCACCAAAATCAACCAAATTCGCGCGTAGCTTGTATGATTTCGCCCTTATATGTTGCAACGCCTTGAACTTATCGGCACCTCCTTTCTTGTGGTGGAAATGAATGATTCGATGTATTCATGAACATTTTGTGCAGTTCCCATTGAAATCAAGCTGAGCACCCCTGTTTGCACAAATCCAAAAAAAGTGATTAGTATAGAGCAAACTGTACTATGAATTGACAGTTTCAACAGGCACATACATGGTCCATGTAGAGCACAATTTTAGAAAAATGGAAATCACCAGAAAGAATCCTAGAACAACATTGTACTCGCGCATCACAGCAAAAAATGGAGATTTTGTCAGTCCTTCTGAGCTGAAGTTAGTTTGGTCTTGTGGGGAGTAATGTAACCATCCTACAACTGCTCCTTCTGATGATAAGATAGACAGGGCTTCTTCATCCTGGCATAATCGGAACTAGTCACTTCACGTACTCCATATTCTTCTTTAGAGGAAGATGATCCTGTTGTGCAAAGACAAGAGGACTACTAAATGCTACCCTCACTGTTTGCTCGAAAAAAGGAAAGGAATTATTTAAAACAGCACAGATGTAGCACTTCTCAAGGACAATACAACTTTTTCATGACAACACCGGGAGTTGATTTTTGTTTTTCTCCCCCTTGTTCTTCCTCTTCATCACTTGGTTCAATAACAAACACGCTTCGCCTTCAATGTAAGATTTGGCATGTCAATTAGGGAGCACAAGTATAGTACTAAACTTAATTTTCTGATGAAAGTGGAAAAATACAGGCCAGCAGTTGTGAAATATCCTTATCTTACCTCAATGGGATATTACGGTGCACATATAGATTGGAAGTCTTGTCTCCATTTGTGCAGTTCACTAAAATCAAGCAACATTATCGTACAAGTAGCACAACATATGAATGCACACTGCAGAATCATGTGAAAGAATGCTAGTACTGACCTCTCATCATGTGGAATTCAAACAACTCACAAGAAGAAGATCTGAACCAAATTTTCCTTAACGGATAGGAAGTAAGATCTCCTCTTGTGCAGTTCCACTAAGATCAAGCAATCAAGCAACATTGTCGGTGTGACATTTTGCAAAAGTGTTTTGTGCAGTGCAACAAAAGGTCACAATGGCAACGAGGTGAAGCAGATAATCCTATTTACACAGAGGTGCAAAGGAAACAATTAGTGGTCAATAACGATGGATGGCACAGAAGCCAACAAAAAGAAGCATATACCTTATCTAAATGAGAAAGAAAGCAAGACAGTAGCATTTCTCAAACGGTGGCATTGATTAATATTAACATAGAGATTATATTAACAATAAAATTCGTTAAACATGTAATTTGCTTTTAACTATGGCATTGCATCAATTTTGCAGCAGCATTATTATAGGGTGTTTGTTTACAGGGACATTTTGGTGTAGGGACTAAAAAAACTCCGTGTCAGTCCGTGTTGGTCCCAGTTTTGTTATCAGACGCCTTTCCCTATGTGAGCGCAGCAAATCTAGTCCTGCTCAAACTCTACAGCCTTGTCCCTTCCTTTCCTTTTTGAACTAGTACTTTCGCCCCTTCCTTTCCTTTTTGAACCACGTCCTAGATTTATGCGATACAGCTTTCCCCACTACTTTCCCCCATTCCTTTCCTCTTTGAAGCACGTCCTAGATTAATGCTATACAACTTTCCCCCTTCATTTCCTCTTTGAACCATGTCCGAGATTCATGCTATATACAACTTTTCCCACTCCTTTCCTCTTTGAACCGCGTCCTAGATTCATGGTATACATGCCGCTAGAGCAATGCATGTGGAGTAAGTAAATTATACCTTAAGGTTCTGGGGGCGTGGTTCGGCGGGCAACGGGACGGCGGCGAAGAAGAAGTGGTCGGAGGCCCTCCCGCGCCACCGCTGGGTGGAAAGTGAACAGCTGCGCTGGTAGTCCCTCGCCGATGGCGACAGCGTTAAGCCTCCTTCCCTTCCCGGCGGACGGATCATGCCGGCTCTTTGAGCAGTAGTGAGGGGAGACAGAGGCCAACGAAGTCTTGTAGATCTGGAGAGGGCGAGAGAGTGTGAAGAGAGCAACTACAAGTGCCGAGGCTCCAGCGGGAGAGGGTGAGAGAGTGTGAAGAGAGCAACTACAAGCGCTGAAGCTCCAGCGTGTATATATATACTGGAGAGAGAGTGTGAAGCGTGCAAACCCTAGAAGACATTTTGACCAGTCAAAGAATCCTCCTGGCACAAATTATGCTCAAGTGTAGTTATCGAACCCGAGACCTCAAGTTTGATGAGCGAACAGGCTAACCAGCTACACAACCCTCCCGTTATGTTCAACTAGAGGGAAATAACCTTTTATACATTCCTGAATCCTTATTATAACATGCACACAAATTTTGGGCACTTGTATTCGACTTAAGTCAGTGTGCCACCATATCTCGTATACTTACTACTCCCTCCATCTAGGTGTAATAAGTCACGTTAGAAGGTGCAACGGGACCAAGGTGTGTGCGTGCGCGCGCGCGCGTGTGTGTGTGTGCGTGTGTGTTTAACACCATGTGTGTTTTAGAGAGAGCGACAGATCGACCTACTCCTACAGAGAGATGTTGTGTAGTGTACGATTTTAGCCGCGAGAGTCGGTGCATCCTCTCGTTTCCGGGCGTGTCTGGTAGGGACATGCGGACAGCTGCCACGGCCGCTCCTGACCAGCCTGGCCCACCCAAAGCCCCTCCATCGCCCGCGCGCGCTTCCCGCCCAAAACAGTCAGCATCGCTCCAAAGAATCGGTGCCGCATTCATGCCCGGGCAGAGCGGACGCGACCTCTCACTGGCGCAAGAGTGATGGTTGCTTTGTTCGTCCAACTTACTGTTGGGTCTATGTGATTTGACGGCTCATTGGTCTTTATTACTGAGGTCGTAGGACTGCTGGATGTCCCACGCTTTCGGC
Source organism: Triticum dicoccoides (assembly GCF_002162155.2). Lineage (NCBI taxonomy): Eukaryota > Viridiplantae > Streptophyta > Magnoliopsida > Poales > Poaceae > Triticum > Triticum dicoccoides. The sequence continues at coordinate 184,865,591 of NC_041392.1, read as the reverse complement.
GAAAGGAGGTATACCTACTAGATTACAATTTTCTCCATTCTTACAGCGGAGGCGTGCAAGAGCAGTGACAACACGCAGGCTCAGTGATCCGCATGTGGTTCATGGTGAAATCTCTACAAAGACTTATATTTAGGAACGGAGGAAGTACTAGTATAGTACGTACTGTAATTTATCAGCGAGATAAATTTGTACAATGCTATGAAGCTTCCAGCTTTTGTTACATGTATCTGGCGTCCAAGGTTGCCCGTTGCAACATTTCATCAAATACAAAGGAGACTAACATGCATGCTATTGCATCTCAATGATTGACAGATCATAGCAAATATGTACTCCCTCCGTTCCAAAATAAGTTTCTAAACTTTGTGCAAACTTTGGTACAAAGTTGTACTACTACTAAAGTTGACACTTATTTTGGAACAGAGGCAGCTAAAGAAAAAAACGATCCATGCAGTCCCTAGCCCTTGAACCGTGAACCCTGACCAGGCTTCAATTTGCTGGCAATGTTCGAGCTTCCCAATAAATGAAGTTTGCAACCTTTTGACCATTAGATCATTTTGTGCAGTTTCATCAAAATCGAGATGAGCATCCCTGTGGCAAAGAAATTGAACAAGCGTGATTAGAATAAGATTACTGGGACTAGTTGATGAGACATAAACTCATCACAAATACAGTACGTAGAAGCCAGTAGAGGTATGTGCGGGGCAAAGAAGTAGAGAAATATCCACAGGGAGTGATGTGGGCAGCTGGAGCAGTGGTGCAAGACGGCTATAAAGGGAGTTGTACCTGAGGGACGTAGCTCAACCTTGAGGAGGGCGGCAGGAGGCGGCAACAGCCCACGTCGTGGCAGTGAGCAAGGGACGAAGGCAACCTCACCGGCTTTGTGAGAGAGAATGGCAGGGACCCCTTATCGGGACGTGCCGACAATGGTTTTTCGCCGTCGGCGACGGCCACCACATCTACACTAACCATCCACCCCTTCCCCAAGCGGGTGTGATCCGCCGGGATGTTAGAGATGTGGCCACAGTCATTTTGTGCGAGAGAGTGTGAAGAGAGCAACCCCAGCAAGCAACCGTGTAGGCTGGCCCATCCTGACTATGTATATAGTGGAGCGGTTTCCTTTTCTCTCCACATGAACCTATCATATTGCGTATGTGCCACTGAAGAAAAAAAACTTTATTTATAAATGACGCGGCACCTACTACTCGTTCTCCTATAACCTTGTGCTTGGCATCTCCAAGATATTAACCTTGCGATTGGCTCTTCGCCTCTTCGGGAAGTCGAGCAATAATGGTAGTGCAATATATATCGTTCTAGCTATATGAGACCGAATGAATTGCTGCACGTCCACCACGTGGGCGAGGGGCGAGGGAGAGTGCTACATACGGAGCAAAATGAGTGAATCTACACTCTAAAATACATCTATATACATCAGTGTTTGGAGTATGTACTAGTAGTTCATATTGAAATCTACTAAAGGACATATATATTCCAAACAATATGATAGTATAATCTCTATAACCAAGGTAGTAGGGACGAGGAGTAAACGGAGGGAGTAGTAAAAATTTCTCCTCGGGCTGCGAGCCACCCTGCGCGTGGGCGAGGGAGCGGGCATAAGGCGTGGTAAGCAAGCTTCACCTCATCCTGCGAGCCACCGCGCCCGTGGGCGGGGGAGACGGCGTACTAAGCAAGATTCTCCTCGTTTTGCGAGTTGACGGGACACATCAAAAGTACTGTAGTGTATAGAGCCTTGCCTCTAAGGTAGTCCCCACATGGTTTGCCTCTTTTTTTAATTTAACATAACGCGTCAAGTCACAATTTGTTTGTTCACCCGTGGTAGACGATCCTCCCTCCACCAAGTGGACAACCAGTACACGTGCCAAATTACCACGTGGGCTGCCTTTTTCGTACAGAAATGAGCTCCACCGTGTACCCGCGCGGGTGTGGTTGAGAAAGAGACGAGAGTACGTGCGCCGTGCATTCACCTCTTCTCTTCATGCACGTCGCCCACCTACGTGGGTGTGTGTGAGAGATAGAAACCGCGTTCGT
>NC_041392.1:184736879-184863117 GCF_002162155.2 Triticum dicoccoides | reverse complement strand
ATGACTAGAGCGCTCGATGTATCAGTGTGTGGGGGGGGAGGGGTGGTGGGAGGGGTAGGCAGAGGCCTAACTATAGAGGTAGAACGACTCGTATATGTGTTGAGAAGGAGAGACCCAGCTATGTCTTGAGGGAGATAGGTCGACATCCATACATAACTGAAGGACGGGAAATATGATGGGACAGAGAGAGAGAGGAGGGAGAGAGGGAGGGAGAGGGAGGGAGGGAGAGGGTAGAGTGCTGGATGGGTGATGGAGTTGCTTCTCGAAGATGGTGGGAGAGGCCCACTAGACAAACTGAGCGTGGAACTGCAATGTTATCAATAAGAGTGGGGATGTGTTTCTGTGTGTGCCTGTGCATGATAGATCTGTCGGGACGCATCCATGGATGATGAATGGGAACCATGTGTTTGGTAAGCAAACCTAACTAGATCGGTAGATCAATTGTTGTTTGTCAGAGGAAGGGAGAGACACAACTAATGAGGTAGATCGATTGACGTGTGGGTAAAAACGAGTTATAAGGACCTAGCTAGCTATATGTATAGCAAGAGATCGGTCGGTGTACGTCCATTTGTTAGAGGCAAATAAGGCCCAGCGAGACGGATAGACAGAGAGAGTGGAGCTAGGAGGTGGTGCGAGAGCCCCAACTACTAGCTAGATAGGGGGAGGAGTGTGCGGTTGTGAGAGCGATGAAAAGAGGGGCGAGAGTTTACATGTGTGTCTGACCGTTTGAGAGACACGAGGCAAGGACACATAAAGGAGGAGATTGAAGGTGTGTTTGTATGTTGTAGGCAGGCACTGCTGGAGAGGTTTATCGATCGGTGTGTGTTGGAAAGGAGTTGTGGAGACTCTGGGAGAACGACCTAAAGAAAAAAAATGAATGTGCCAGGTGGATAGAATGCCAAGGGAGGGGGAGGGCGAGGAGGGCATGTGCATGCATGAGAGAAAGTTAGTGGTAGCTACAAAGGTTAGAGGATTGTGTGGGTGTAAGAGACTAACAAAGATCATAATTTGATATGAAAGCAGATTCATATATTTGAATAGGAGATCATAGTGTTTTAAACATTACATGCATGAATATAGAGGTGATACACGTGTTGTGCACATGTTATACCATAATGTGATAATGCATGGCGTTTGCAACTCACAGCTAAATGTCGAACAATCTAAACCATACTATACATCAAACAATCTCACATTTTATTTGAATTTGTGATAATGTGTGGCATTTGCAGCTTACAACTAAATATCAAACAATCTAAACAATACTATATATCGAACATTCTCACATTTTATTTGAATTTGTGGTAATGTGTGGTGTTTGCAACTCACATCTAAATACTTGTAGGCGTAGGGGGCGGGGCACCATACATAATGTGATAAACACATTATACATATGAGACATGGTTTAGATTATGAAGATCTAGCTAGAGTTAGAAATGTAATGTGATTTGAAATCAAAATAAAGTGGATTCAAAAAATCTAGTTGGAGTTCATATAGGAGTACACATAGTTCATATGTAACTCGAGACTAATCATGTGGTGTGCTGTGAAGATAATACACAAACGATGGTTTAACTTGACAATAATGATGATTGTAGATCTTATTAAAATAGAGAAACGAATTCAAATGCTTTGACTTCACAACAATCATTACTGTAGATCTTATTCAGATAGAGAAACGAATTCAAATTTAGTTCATATTGAAGTGGTAGTATATACGTTTGGAATGCGCTAAAATGCTCATTTGAGTAGTAGGTTGCATGCATTATACACGTAGCGAAATATTTTAATTGAACATAACATGAATTCAAAGTTTTGAATGACATTTGTAGGGAGCATTGATTTGGGACAGTACACGTTAGGCTTGTCCGGAAATTTCAACCTGCGCCTTGTTAGCCCGAAATATTTAAGATATATCTTTGTCTCGTTGTGCTTCGACAACCTCCTCCATCTCAACCCGCGCCTTGCTATTCCGAAATTACAACGCTCGTGAAAACTCCCACCTCCTGTGAAATCCAGACACGCGAAATGCCCGTGGTACACCTGAACCGAAAGAACCGCCTCAAATCGGTGGGGGTACTTTTGTAACTTACCCCACATTTCGGACAAGCGTGTTTCTAAGCCATGGTTCCCCACTGCCATCCCATTTGCCCACCCATTCGTACACCGAGGCCGCGAAAACCCGCGACGAAACCCCACACCCTGCTCCGTCCGCCACCCAGCCGGAGCCTCTTCCCCGACGACGTCGTCCATAGCAACACCTCTACGTCCCTCATCCACCGTACCAGATGAGGATCCGTCGTTGATCTCATCGTCCCGCCGGTTCAGCCACCCCGTCCTCCACCTCCAAGGAGATGCCCCAACGTTCCCCTCGTCTTTCGCGCCACCTCCATTCCCACACCGCCGTCTTCACCTACACCACCGGAAGAGCATCGTCATCACCATTTCCTCGGATAAAGCTGCGGCCTAATCGGCACCACCAAACAGGTTGTACACTAATCGCCGCATTTTCTTCTTGATTTGATCTCACGGTGCTGCCGGCGCTCGGTCCCGAGCCGACACGGCGTGACTCCATCCACGGCGGCGGTGTCGGCCACTTCCTCCACGGCATCGCTCCCTCGGCAGCGATGTCCACATCAGTAGGACCTCCTACTGCTTTAGCTCTCGCTCGTGCTGCTGGTCTGCTCTTGCTCTCGGTCCCCTGCCTGGTCTGCTCTTGCTATTGCTCTTGCTTGCGCCGCTGCTCTCGCTCTTGCTCTTGCTTGCAATGCTGCTCCGATTTAGCTACACTTCAGTCGACTGAATCGACTTTTGGGTCAGTCGATTTTCAGGTGGTGGGGGGGCTTGCCGGGGTGAAGGAAGAACCAGCCACAACGGGGAGGGGGGCTCGCCGGAGAGATACCCCACTATCTATCTTAGGGTTCAGGATGGGGGCGGTGGTCGCCGGCGGTGGCGGGGCGTTGGCGGGGCGGTGGTGTGGGGATCGCCAGAGAAAAAGCTCGGCACAGGGTGGCCTAGAGGGATGGCCAGGGCGGCGGCGGACCGGTGGTGGGGAGTGTTTTCGGGGCGGGCGGGGCGGCGCTCCACCGGCTGCGGGTGGCGGGGGGCTGCTGTTTGGCCGGCTCAGGGGGGTGGAGGTTGAAGATGAACCGCAGGCCCTTGATTTCGTATCCAACGGCTGCAAAATCGACTGACCAGAGATGAAAAAGTCAATCGACCGACGTGTAGCCTAACCTTGCTAGTGCGTCCAGTTTCGACAGCAAAATTCAGTTTCGACAGCAAAATTCAGTTTCAATAGTTAAGTTCAGTTTCGACAGTTAAGTTAAGTTTCGAAAGTTAAGTTCAGAGATGAGCGGCTGATGTATTTTACATCTAGCACTTTGTGGTTATGTATTTTACGTCATGTATTGGAGATGCTACTAGAATTCCACTCAGGTTAACATTGTTCATTGTCTCTCTTGTCCTGCTTCAGCCTCGGCATCGTACAACTCACCGGAGCTGATCCAACGACGAAACCCTCCATCACAGCGGAGCAGTACCTTAGGCTCCATCTCCAGACGCCTAAGATCTTCTTCCCCTCCTCCGACAGCCAAGTCAGCCGGAGCATCCTCACCGGCCAACCCAATCATGTTGAGATCGACATGGCTTCGCCAAAGAGGTTCTACACTTGTTGCATCTCTTTTTTACTCTACATGTTATATATATTGTCCACTGAGCACACAGATTTGTTCCTTTAGTGTCTCCTTGAAAGAAAAAACATAGGAATTTTAATTTTCACTTGTCCTCCTTTTCAAATTCCTATTCATGAAGCACAAGACTAAGAGATAGTAGCATAATAGCATTATAACCATACATTTTCTTGTGGTTTGACTTAATGTCACCATGCTTCTTTGCATCCTGTGATCTTCCAATTGTTGTGAATCAAACACCAAGATTGGCAAAAATCCTGTGTTTTTAAATTCTTTGTTTTGCACGTGCATTCCTATCCTATTCCTGTCTATTTCCTATCCCTGCATTGTTGGAATCCTCCAATTCAAACGAGCCCTTACAGAATTACTTCTCTTATAGATAGTTGTCAAAGAAAACCTTGCGTGGTTTGTCCCGCTCCTGCTGCACCGTCGTCCACCCCAGCTCAGCTGCTCCAACGATAGAAGGGTCCAGCACAGCAGGGATCCGGCCTCCAGACTGTCTTTCGCTGCCTCAGATCTTTTTCCCCGCCGCTGGCAGCCATGAAAACCGCACTACCATCATCAACCGAGCAGATGACCTCGAGGACTACACGGGTCCGCAAGAGAGGTTTCACTCTTTCGTGTCTGCTTACGTTATGCATCGCTTAATATTACATGCTACTTTATCGTCCTATTCACCGATTAGACTCTGAGTCAGCTCCAAACTAATGGTCAAACTTGAGTTTTTAAATGGTTGTGGGGTACATATCGGGGCCGCTATCAATAGTATATATCTACTATCTGGTTAATCTCCGGTGTCTACTATAAGTTTCATGTTGGGTGGGAAACAAACAGTAAAGAAGCCATTATCTGTATTTTTTAACTGAAGCCATTATCTGCCTGCTATTATTGGTTTTGGGTCTATCCACATGTTGCTACCATCACTCTAGATTTCTGCATGCACTCCTTACATAATCTCACTATGTTTTATTCCTATGCATGACAGTTATTGTAAACAATGGAACTGAACATGTAGAGCAAAAGAGGCGAGCCTTGCGTGGCAATAAAATTTCATGCAGACGTCGCTCCATGGTAGGCGTAAAGGCAGCCCCCCCTCCACGCATTTCGGATTGTAATCGAGAGGAAGATATCTGTTCTGAGGGGGATTCAGAAGGAGAAGACAACTCCTATTTACCCCTTGAGGTCTTCGCTCTAACTTGGCATGCTGATGTTGGTTATATCATGCATATGGTGTCTTGAATTGCTTACTTTATACATCAAATATGTCATCTTCTTAGTTTAGACATCCTTTGTGTGAATGCCATCTGTTTAGTTTATTCATCGTTTATGTGAATTATGCAACGCCATCTTGTTTAGCCAGGCATCATATATGTGAATTTTGCAATGCCATCCTGCTTAGCCAGTCATCTTATATGTAAATTATATCAGGTCATCCTTTTTTTGGTAACATATTACATTTGTCAAAAATGTTATTACATTCAACTGCTCTTCATGTGCATCAGCCATTTGACACAGTGATGGCAAATTCTGGAGTGAAAACAAGGTCTTCAGAGCAGACTATGCTATCTGACGAAGCACATATCTTGCTGGTTACGGATAGCTCCTCAGAGGAGGATTCAGAGACAGATGACCAGTCCTATCCCCCCCCCCCCCGAGGTGTATGCTCTAACTTGGCAGGGTTATGTTGCTCATATCGTGCGTATGGTGTCTCGCATTGCTATGTCATTTGATTAGTTTAGACATGCTTTGTGTGAATGCCACCTATTCAGTGTCTAATTACCATATATGTGAATTATGCATTGCCATCTTGTTGCAAGACATTATATATGTGAATTATACAATGCTATCTTGTTGCAAAGGCATTATATATGTGAATTATGCAATGCCATGCTGTTTAGCCAATCATCATGTATGTGAATTATATCATGCTATCATTTTTTTGTATTACATGTTCCATTTGTCGACAATGTTTGTATATTCAACTACTCTTCCTATGCATCATCCATTTGAAGCGGTGATGGAAGTATCTAGAGTGAAAACAAGGTATTCAGGGCAGACAATGCTACCTGCTGAAGCACTAATCTTTCTGGTTACAGAGAGCTCCTCAGAGGAGGATTCAGAGACTGGTGACCAGTCCTATTTTCCCCCTGAGGTCTATGCTCAAACTTGGCAGGGTTATATTACCCATGTCATGCATGTTGTCTTGCATTGCTTAGTTTTTACATCATATATGGATTGCCATCTGCTTACTTGCTTACTATATAAATCATATATTTGAATTATATCATGCCATCATGTTTACATAGTACATACACATCATCTATCTGAATTATGGCATGGCAACCCATTTAATAAAGACATCATATAGTTATATCATCTCATCCTGTTTAGTGTTTACAGTCATCATATTTTGAATTATGGCATTCTATCCGTGAATGTATGTGAATTATGGCATGCCAACCTATTTAATAAACACATTATATAGTTATGTCATGTCATCCTGATTACATAGTCTCATATTTTGAACTATGTCTTTCCATATTTTTTAGTTAGCCATCATAATGTGAAATTGTGTCATGCTATCCTGTTTAGTTAGCCATCATATATGTGAAATTGTGTCATGCTATCATGTTTGGTTATACAACATAAATATGAATTATTTCATGCCCTCTTTTATTCCCCACTATCCATTGCACCTGTCTATCATACAATGTCTATACTTTCAATTACTTTTCTTGTTTATCAGCTATTTGAATTGGAGAGCGTGATGGCAGTATCTAAGGGAGTAACAACAAGGTCTTCAGAAAAGATAGTGCTACCAGTTGATGCAGATAGAACCACAGTTGTACTTGCCCAAGGACCAGATCCACCGCACATAACCCAGACTCTCGCAGATTGTACCCCTACCCAGTTGGGCAGAGAACCAGCTACACCCCTTCTAACCCCAACCCCGGCAGATAGTAACCCAGTTCTAGTTGACACAGCACTGTCTCCACCATAGAGCACCCAAACACGAGCAGTTGGTAAGGGAACTGCAGTGCCCAAAGCACGAGGACCACCACTCCGAATCCCAACTCAACGCTTAAATGAGAAGAAGATTTGTTCTCAACTCAGGTTCTATAGCTATGGTTCATACTCCTTTGCTCTTGCATGACTGTATTTACTCATACCAACTATTTTCAAATTTGAAGGATGGAATTGAAACTCCAATGGTGCAACAGGTATGTTTTAAACTTGTTTCTTTAACTGGTTTGCTGTTGCAACCTGCTCTATGTTGATTTCAGTTTCAATTGAATAAATAGTTATGTTCTCATGTCATGCACATTACAAGTGTTTTTATTGCTCTATAGTTACCCACACTTATATTCTGTCTATTCTGCTTTGTCTTGAACAAATATTATTTGAACTATGTCTCTATCTTGATTTGGCAACAAAAACTAGAATGATATAGACCATAAAGTGACCATGGTACATAGATATATGTTTGTTTCATGTTGTTATCCTATCCACTTTACTACTGAACTCATTTACCAAAATGAGTGTCATATACAACATGGTAAACATGTGATGTGTCTGCTTGTTTCTCTTTTAGAATGCGAACAAAATATTGGAGAACAGTACCGCGTTATCCAATGGTAAAGGAAGTAATGCAGATAAGGTTCAAGATAGTGAGACATCCCTGTTGGTCTCCAAGAAAGCTGATAAAAACTATCTTGACGACAGTGAGGGAACCCAAAAGTCTTGTCTTGATGTAGTGTTCGAGTTACTGGCCACTACTGCTGGCACAAGCTCTTCGAACTCGCTGCCTGAATTAGTTTGTCTTCTTGAGTCTCAACTTCAAGTTGAAAGACATCAATCAGATGTGCTGCGACAGGAAGCTGAAGGACTGAGGAAGTCCCTGCAGAATTCAGATGCATATTTTCTGGTGCAACAACAAGTGCTGGAGGATTTAAGCGCCAAACAAGAGAAAGTTAATAAGCTTGTTAAGCATCTTGCCAGCATTATGGGTACCCAGGATATTGTTTCTTGAGATCTTCTGAAGTGGTTTCAGTTCTGGATTTGTTTTGCTGTGGCGTTTATTTGCGCTGGTCGCCAACTTTGACAACCAGTGTATATGATATGCTGCTTTGTTCCCTATATTTGCACTGGTGGCGAACTTTGATGCCAAGTGGATGTAATATGTGTAATAGCCTAGCGTTAGTTGCTTGCGTATTTATTTCCTTGTTGTCTTGTTTATTTGTTTGCTTGTAGTCATTGCAGTTCTTTTTCCGCGGTTAGCTAGTGGCTGCAATAACTTATTTTTTAAAACTAGGCCACAATAACCATGTGCTAATATTTACTATAGTGACACTGGGCCTCCTACTGGCCGTAGAAACAGTGGGCCTTCTAAGGGCCGTAGAAACAATGTGCCTTCTACGGGCCGTAGAAACAATGGGCCTTCTGCGGGTCGTATTATCAATGGGCCTTATACGGGCCGTATAATCGATTGGCCAAACATGGGCCAAACAGACCGCATTATGGTCGTAAACGGGCTAGAGTTGGAATCGTCCGTTCATGGGCCGACCATAACGGGCCATCGTTAATAGGCTGTATTTGATGACGCTACGAAATTGGCCCAACGTATTAATGGACCACAAACGGGCCGACTGTAACCACGGGATGAATTTGGCCCACAAGCAGAAAATGACAGTAATGGGCCGTAAGTAAACGAATGCAGGAAATGAGCCCAAGAATAAATGGGCTCTGAGAAGGCCAAAAGATAACATGGGCTGGAAACGGCCCAACGGAATAACGGGCCGTTAATGGGTATAAAGTGATACACTGTTCATTACGGGCCAGTTCCACCACGGGCCGTTAATGGGTGTAAAGTGATACACTGTTCATTATGGGCCAGTTTCACCACGAGCCGTTAGTAGATCAAGAGTTACATAGGGCATCATATGGGCTGAAAGACGTCATGGGCCATACATGGGCCAGAAGTGAAAACGGGCTGGAATCATATTGGATGGCCCAGATGACGCTACTGGGCCTAATTCGGATAGGGCGTAACAGGCCTTGGGTTAGCAGGCTGTAAATGGGCTATATTCGAATAGGCCGTTAATAGGCTTTCCATGGGCCGGCCCGCCAGCTTTTGACCAAGTCAAACGGGCCGGCCTTTTCACAGGAATGGGCCTCTGTTGAGCTGTGCCACGTGTCGACGTATCATAGGCGCATATCTGACCCACTGACGAGCTGACACGTGTTTCGTCCGGCCAATAAGAATTTTACACGTGGAAATTTCCCATTGGTCAGGGCTGTTAACGGGTTATCAGATCCAAAACCCGATCCGATAGCTTAACGGTGTTCCGTTACGATGGATGCCACGTGTCGGTCACCCTTGACGAAAGCACTTCTGTGACGCACGATTTATCGTCATGGAAGTGGACACTTCCGTGATGATAATTTTGGTAATGTCATGGAACACTTCTACGACAGCACAGGTATGACTATCTTGATTCTGTCATAAATTTGTCATGGATGTACATGCATGACAAAAAAAGCGAGCTACTGTGACGAACACATATCATCACGGAAGTTTATTTTTTTTGTAGTGATGTGACTCCTCCAATGGTCCAATTAGTTTTTGTTGTAGTGCTTTATTTATTGCAAATTTTTGCTGCTTAGGTGACCCTGTTCTTGAGCTTGCATGTCAAATTTATTTGGTCCCAAGTAGTTCTATTGCATGATATGGCCTCTAAGCACTTGTGGGAGTAGTTGCTATCAATCTTGTTGAGTTTGGCTCACTTTTATTTTAAGTTACTAAATTTTTCAGAAATTTTCTGAAAATGATGAAGAGATTTTTGAGGGGCTCTTCGAGCCGAAGCTCGAAGGATAAGCAAAGTGAAGAGAATAAGAAGCCCAAATATAATCTCCCTCGCACTGTGGAGGTTCGGCTGTGCGAATGGCCTTGTGATGAGTTCTTGAGAGCAGCTGGGATTTATGAATACTTTTATTATTTGGCCGAGAATGCAGGCCTCACCGACTTCCTCCACGACCAGCTCGAATAGTATCTCCTACTCACTAATATTTTTGTGTGCAAAATTTTCATTTCCATGATAGGAGGTTGCCACCTTCTGTGGATTTTTATTTTTATGATGAGTATAAGGAGATGTCTCTTTATAATTTTTGTGCGGTTTGCAAGTTGCCTTTTGAGGGCAGCATCGAGGAACCACATCCTAGGGATGTGGCAGGATTTATTGATATGATTGCTGTAGGGGAAACGAGAAAAGTGTTAGATGCAAGAACTACTAGCATACATTTTCCTGTTATACGTTACTATGCAATAATTGCTAGTAGATGTTTAATTGGCCGCGGGAATATTGGGGGCCTCGGTGCTCCTGACCTCGCCATTTTGCGCCATGCTTTACTCTATGACAAAACTTTCAGTTTAGGTGATATGGTTGCTGAACGGTTGAGTCTAAACCGTACAAAGGGCCCCATTTTTGGAGGTATCTTTGCTTCGTGTCTTGCTAAATATTTTGAGATACCTATTAGACACTATGAGAAAGAAGAAAAGGAGTTGCCCCCTATTTTCTTAGAGTATAAAAGTATGGTAGTACATGATTTTATTGTTAAGAATAAGAAGAAGATGCTTAAATATAGATTGATATTTGATAAAAATTACTTTGAGATTATTACCTTGCCTGCTCCCGCTTTGTTTAACATATTTTCAGGCACGTACCTCATTTTGCCGGAGGCCGTTTATGCATACTGGAGCGTGACACTGATACGTCTCCAACGTATCTATAATTTTTGATTGCTCCATGCTATATTATCTACTGTTTTAGACATTATTGGGCTTTATTATCCACTTTTATATTATTTTTGGGACTAACCTATTAACCGGAGGCCCAGCCCAGAATTGTTGTTTTTTGCCTATTTTAGGGATTCAAAGAAAAGGAATATCAAACAGAGTCCAAACGGAATGAAACCTTCGGAAACGTGATTTTCTCATCAGATAAGATCCAGGAGACTTGTACCCTCCGTCAAGAAAGCCACGAGGTGGTCACGAGGGTAGGGGCGCGCCCCCCTAGGGCACGCCCCGCTGCCTCGTGGGCCCCTCGAAGCTCCACCGACGTACTTCTTCCTCCTATATATATCCACATACCCCCAAACGATCGGGGACGGAGCCAAAAACCTAATTCCATCGAGGAAAATTTCTGTATCCACGAGATCCCATCTTGGGGCCTGTTCTAGAGCTTCGCCGGAGGAGGCATCGATCACGGAGGGCTTCTACATCATCATCCAAGCCCCTCCGATGAAGTGTGAGTAGTTTACTTCAAACCTACGGGTCCATAGCTACTAGCTAGATGGCTTCTTATCTCTTTTTGGATCTCAATACAATGTTCTCCCCCTCTCTCGTGGAGATCTATTCGATGTAATATTATTTTTGCGGTGTGTTTGTTGAGACCGATGAATTGTGGGTTTATGATCAAGTCTATCTATGAATAATATTTGAATCTTCTCTGAATTCTTTTATGTATGATTGGTTATCTTGGCAACTCTCTTAGAATTATCAGTTTGGTTTGGCCTACTAGATTGGTTGTTCTTGCCACGGGAGAAGTGCTTAGCTTTGGGTTCGATCTTGCGGTGTCCTTTCCCAGTGACAGAAGGGGCAGCAAGGCACGTATTGTATCGTTGCCATCGAGGATAACAAGATGGTTTTTTTTATCATATTGCATGAAACTATCCCTCTACATCATGTCATCTTGCTTAAGGCGTTACTCTGTTTTTAACTTAATACTCTAGATGCATGCTGGGTAGCGGTCGATGAGTGGAGTAATAGTAGTAGATGCAGAATCGTTTTGGTCTACTTGTCTCGGACGTGATACCTATATACATGATCATACCTAGATATTCTCATAACTATGCTCTATTCTGTCAATTGCTCAACAGTAATTTGTTCACCACGTAGAATACTTATGCTCTTGAGAGAAGCCACTAGTGAAACCTATGGCCCCCGGGTCTCTTTCTCATCATATCAATCTCCATCACTTTATTATTGCTTTGCTATTACTTTGATTTTACTTTATTTACTTTGCATGTCTGTACCAAAAATATCAAAAAAATATTATTTATCATCTCTATCAGATCTCACTTTCGTAAGTGAACGTGAAGGGATTGACAACCCCTAAGCGCATTGGTTGCTGTTGACCTATTGTTTTTGTGTAGGTACGAGGGACTCGAGCGTAGCCTCCTATTGGATTGATACCTTGGTTCTGAAAAACTGAGGGAAATACTTACGCTACTTTGCTGCATCATCCCTTCCTCTTCGAGGAAATCCAACGCAGTGCTCAAGAGGTAGCAAGAAGAATTTCTGGCGCCGTTGCCGGGGAGTCTGCGCAAAAGTCAACATACCAAGTACCCATCACAATCCCTATCTCCCACATTACATTATTTGCCATTTGCCTCTCGTTTTCCTCTCCCCCACTTCACCCTTGCCGTTTTATTTGCCTTCTCTCTCTCTCTCTCTCGTTCCTCCCTCTCTATTTGCCTCTTTTGCCCGTTTGCTCTTTGTTTGCTCGTGTGTTGCATTGCTTGTTTGTCGCAATGGCTCAAGATAATACTAAATTGTGTGACTTCACCAGTACCGATAATAATTATTTCCTTAGCACTCCGATTGCTCCTCTTACCGATGCTGAATCTTGTGAAATTAATACTGCTTTGTTGAATCTTGTCATGAAAGATCCGTTCTCCGGCCTTCCTAGTGAAGATGCTGCTACACATCTTAATAGCTTCGTTGATTTGTGTGACATGCAAAAGGAAAAAGATGTTGATAATGATATTGTTAAATTGAAGCTATTTCCTTTTTCACTTAGAGATCATGCTAAAGCTTGGTTTTCGTCTTTGCCTAAAAATAGTATTGATTCATGGAACAAGTGCAAAGATGCTTTTATCTCTAAGTATTTTCGTCCCGCTAAGATCAACTCTCTTAGAAACGATATTATGAGATTTAAACAACTTGATCATGAACATGTTGCACAAGCTTGGGAGAGAATGAAATTAATGATACGTAATTACCCTACTCATGGTTTGAATTTGTGGATGATTATATAAAAAATTTATGCCGGATTGAATTTTGCTTCTAGAAATCTTTTAGATTCGGCCGCGGGAGGCACTTTTATGGAAACCACTTTAGGAGAAGCTACTAAACTCCTAGATAATATTAGGGTTAATTATTCTCAATGGCATACTAAAAGATCTACTAAAAAGGTGCATGCGATAGAAGAAATTAATGTTTTGAGTGGAAAGATGGATGAACTTATGAAATTATTTGCTAATAAGAGTGTTTCTTCTGATCCTAATGATGTTCCCTTGTCTACTTTGATTGAGAATAATAATGAATCTATGGATGTGAATTTTGTTGGTAGGAACAATTTTGGTAACAACGCGTATAGAGGAAATTTCAATCCTAGGCCTTATCCTAGTAATCCCTCTAATAATTATGGTAATTCCTACAACAATTCTTATGGAAATTATAATAAGATGCCCTCTGATTTTGAATCAAATATTAAAGAATTTATTTCTTCGCAAAAGAATTTTAATGCTATGATTGAAGAAAATTGCTTAAGATTGATGATTTGGCTAGGAACGTTGATAGAATTGCTCTTGATGTTGATTCTTTGAAACTTAGATCTATTCCACCTAAGCATGATATCAATGAGTCTCTCAAAGCCATAAGAATTTCCATTGACGAGTGCAAAGAAAGAACCGCTAGGATGCATGCTAAGAAAGATGCCTTTATAAAAGCGTGTTCTTCTAGTTCCTATGAAAATAATGATGAAGATCTAAAAGTTATTGATGTGTCCCCTATTAAATCTTTCTTTTTTCCATATGAATCTTTATAATGATGGGACTGAATATGATCCACCTTTACCTAGAAGGCGTTCTAAGAATTCGGAATTTGTTGATCTTGGTGCTAAATTTGATAAAAGTGGGATTGAAGAAATTAAAACCCTAGATGTTGCTAAACCCACTATTATGGATTTCAAGGAATGTAACTATGAAAATTTCTCTTTGATTTATTGTGTTTCCTTGTTGCAATCCGTGCTAAAATCTCCTCACGCTTATAGTCAAAATAAAGCGTTTACTAACCATATCGTTGATGCCTTGATGCAATCTTATGAAGAAAAACTTGAATTGGAAGTTTCTATCCCTAGAAAACTTTATGATGAGTGGGAACCAACTATTAAAATTAAAATTAAAAATTATGAGTTTTATGCTTTGTGTGATTTGGGCGCTAGTGTCTCTACTATTCCCAAAACTTTGTGTGATTTACTAGATTTCCGTGATTTTGATGATTGCTCTCTAAACTTGCATCTTGCGGATTCCACTATTAAGAAACCTATGGGAAGAATTAATGATCTTCTTATTGTTGCTAATAGGAATTATGTGCCCGTTGATTTTATCGTTCTTGATATAGATTGCAATCCTTCTTGCGCTATTATTATCGGTAGACCTTTCCTTAGAACGGTTGGTGCAATTATTGACATGAAGGAAGGGAATATTAGATTTAAATTTCCATTAAAAAAGGGCATGGAACACTTCCCTAGAAAGAAAATAAAATTACCATATGAATCTATCATAAGAGCCACTTATGGATTGCCTACCAAAGATGGCAATACCTAGATCTATTCTTGCTTGTTATGCCTAGCTAAGGGCATTAAACGATAGCGCTTGTTGGGAGGCAACCCAATTTTATTTTTATTCCTTGATTTTTGCTACTGTTTAGTAATAAATAAATTATCTAGCCTCTGTTTTGGTTGTGTTTTTTGATTTTAATTAGTGTTTGTGCCAAGTAGAACCGTTGGGAAGACTTGGGGAAAGTCTTGTTGAACTTGCTCTAAAAAACAGAAACTTTAGCACTTACGAGAACTTCTGTCATTTTTATTTGGAAAGTGCTATTTAGTTAATTCTTTTTGCAGATAATTAATAGATAAATTACGCACGTCCAGAAATTTATTTTAGAATTTTTGGGGTTCCAGATCTTGCGCTAGCTACAGATTACTACAGACTGTTCTGTTTTTGACAGATTCTGTTTTTCGTGTGTTGTTTGCTTATTTTGATGAATCTATGGCTAGTAAAATAGTTTATAATCCATAGAGAAGTTGGAATACAGTAGGTTTAACACCCATATAAATAAAGAATGAGTTAATTACAGTAACTTAAAGTGTTCTTTTGTTTTCTTTCGCTAACAGAGCTCACGAGTTTTCTACTTTAAGTTTTGTGTTGTGAAGTTTTCAAGTTTTGGGTAAAGATTTGATGGATTATGGAACAAGGAGTGGCAAGAGACTAAGCTTGGGGATGCCCATAGCACTCCCAATATAATCTAAGGACACCTAAAATCCAAAGCATGGGGATGCCCCGGAAGGCATCCCCTCTTTCGTCTACTTCTATCGGTAACTTTACTTGGAGCTATATTTTTATTCACCACATGATATGTGTTTTGCTTGGAGCGTCTTTTATGATTTGAGTCTTTGCTTATTAGTTTACCACAATCATCCTTTCTGTACACACCTTTTGAGAGAGCCATACATGATTTGGAATTTGATAGAATACTCTATGTACTTCACTTATATCTTTTGAGTTATATAATTTTACTCCATGTGATTCACTTATATCTTTTGAGTTATATAATTTTGCTCTAGTGCTTCACTTATATATTTTAGAGCACGATGGTGGATTTGTTTTATAGAAACTATTGATCTCTCATGCTTCACTTAGAATATTTTGAGAGTCTTAATAGCATGGTAATTTGCATAAAATCCTAATATGCTTGGTATGCAAGATTAATAATAAAACTTTCATATGAGTGTGTTGAATACTAAGAAGAAATTGATGCTTGATAATTGTTTCGAGATATGAGGATGGTGATATTAGAGTCATGCTAGTTGAGTAGTTGTGAATTTGAGAAATGCTTATGTTAAAGTTTGTGATTCCCGTAGCATACACGTATGGTGAACTGTTATGTGATGAAGTCGGAGCATGATTTATTTATTGATTGTCTTCCTTATGAGTGGCGGTCGGCGACGAGCGATGGTCTTTTCCTACAAATCTATCCCCCTAGGAGCATGCGCGTAATACTTTGCTTTGATAACTTCTAGATTTTTGCAATAAGTATATGAGTTCTTTACGACTAATGTTGAGTCCATGGATTATACGCACTTTCCTTCCTTCCACCATTGCTAGCCTCTCTAATACGGCGCACTTTTCGCCGGTATCATACACCCACCAAATACCTTCCTCAAAACAGCCATTATTAGAGTAATATTTTGTTCTAAGAATCAAGTTGTAATTCATGAGTTGTAAGTAAATAAAAGTGTGATGATCATCATTATTAGAGCATTGTCCCAGTGAGGAAAGGATGATGGAGACTATGATTCCCCCACAATTCGGGATGAGACTCCGGACGAAAAAAAAGAGGCCATAAAAAAGGAGAAAGGCCCAAATAAAAAAATATGAGAGAAAAAGAGAGAAGGGACAATGTTACTATCCTTTTACCACACTTGTGATTCAAATGTATCTATAATTTTTTATATGATTGTTGTAGGGGAAACGAGAAAAGTGTCAGATGCAAGAACTACTAGCATACATTTTCCTGTTATACGTTACTATGCAATAATTGCTAGATGTTTAATTGGCCGCGGGAATAGTGGGGGCCTCAGTGCTCCTGACCTCGCCATTTTGCGCCATGCTTTACTCCGTGACAAAACTTTCAGTTTAGGTGATATGGTTGCTGAACGGTTGAGTCTAAACCGTACAAAGGGCCCCATTTTTGGAGGTATCTTTGCTTCGTGTCTTGCTAAATATTTTGAGATACCTATTAGACACTATGAGAAAGAAGAAAAGGTGTTGCCCCCTATTTTCTTAGACTAATAAAGTATGGTAGCACATGATTTTATTGTTAAGAATAAGAAGAAGATGCTTAAATATAGATTGATATTTGATAAAAATTACTTTGAGATTATTACCTTGCCTGCTCCCACTTTGTTTAACATATTTTCAGGCACGTACCTCATTTTGCCGGAGGCTGTTTATGCATACTGGAGCGTGACACTAATACATCTCCAACGTATCTATAATTTTTGATTGCTCCATGCTATATTATCTACTGTTTTAGACATTATTGGGCTTTATTATCCACTTTTATATTATTTTTGGGACTAACCTATTAACCGGAGGCCCAGCCCAGAATTGTTGGTTTTTGCCTGCTTTAGGGTTTTGAAAAAAGGAATATCAAACAGAGTGCAAACGAAATGAAACCTTCGGAAACATGATTTTCTCATCAGATAAGATCCAGGAGACTTGGACCCTCCGTCAAGAAAGCCATGAGATGGTCACGAGGGTAGGGGGCGCGCCCCGTGCCTCGTGGGCCCCTCGAAGCTCCACCGACGTACTTCTTCCTCCTATATATATCCACGTACCCCAAACGATCGGGGACGGAGCCAAAAACCTAATTCCACTGCCGCAACTTTCTGTATCCATGAGATCCCATCTTGGGGCCTGTTCCGGAGCTCCGTCGGAGGAGGCATCAATCACGGAGGGCTTCTACATCATCATCCAAGCCCCTCCGATGAAGTGTGAGTAGTTTACTTCAGACCTACGGGTCCATAGCTAGTATCTAGATGGCTTCTTCTCTCTTTTCCCCCTCTCTCGTGGAGATCTATTCGATGTAATCTTCTTTTTGCGGTGTGTTTGTTGAGACCGATGAATTGTGGGTTTATGATCAAGTCTATCTATGAATAATATTTGAATCTTCTCTGAATTCTCTTATGTATGATTGGTTATCTTTGCAAGTCTCTTCGAAAAATCAGTTTGGTTTGGCCTACTAGATTGGTTGTTCTTTCCATGGGAGAAGTGCTTAGCTTTGGGTTCGATCTTGCGGTGTCCTTTCCCAGTGACAGAAGGGGCAGCAAGGCACATATTGTATCGTTGCCATCGAGGATAACAAGATGGGGTTTTATCATATTGCATGAAACTATCCCTCTACATCATGTCATCTTGCTTAAGGCGTTACTCTGTTTTTAACTTAATACTCTAGATGCATGCTGGATAGCGGTCGATGAGTGGAGTAATAATAGTAGATGCAAAATTGTTTCGGTCTATTTGTCTCAGATGTGATGCCTATATACATGATCATACCTAGATATTCTCATAACTATGCTCAATTTTGTCAATTGCTTAACAGTAATTTGTTCACCCTCCGTAGAATACTTATGCTCTTGAGAGAAGCCACTAGTGAAACCTATGGCCCCCGGGTCTCTTTCTCATCATATCAATCTCCATCACTTTATTATTGCTTTGCTATTACTTTGCTTTTACTTTATTTACTTTGCATATCTATACCAAAAATACCAAAAAAATATTATTTATCATCTCTATCACATCTCACTTCCGTAAGTGACCGTGAAGGGATTGACAACCCCTAAGCGCGTTGGTTGCGTTGAGCTATTATTTTTGTGTAGGTACGAGGGACTCGAGTGTAGCCTCCTACTGGATTGATACCTTGTTCTCAAAAACTGAGGGAAATACTTATGCTACTTTGCTGCATCATCCCTTCCTCTTTGGGGAAATCCAACGCACTGCTCAAGAGGTAGCAGACACCAGCTCCAGAGCCTGAGCCGAAGCCACCCCTTGACCCTTATTGACAGTCTATTTATCAATGGAATCCGGAGGAGATCGTCAACCAGTGGCACCCAGAGGATACTCCTCCGTACACTGGAGAGGGAAGCTTTGAGCCGTGGCCATAGACCTACTTAGGCCAAAAGCCTAAGCTTGGGGAGTATGTATTCCTCACCGACAGTGCATTCATGTTCACACACTCATGCCAGTTGTCGGTGCTCATACTTTTTCATTGTATCATCCATGCTAGTTTAATTTATTTTTAAGCCTTCTTCTTATGTGTTTGAAAAACCTCAATAAAAACCAAAAAAATAGTTGTAGCTTTTAGCTAGTTTACTTTCCATGCCTGTAGTAGTAATAATTAAAAAACCCAAAAAGATTTCTCGTTCTTCTTTTGCTTGTTGGGAGCTTTCCCGTGTAAATAGTTTTATACCCTTTCTTTCCTTTGGGGGTCGAGAGGAGAAGACTATGATGAAAATGTTGAGTGCCTCTCGTATGCATTATTGTTGATCTAACAAAGAGCTCATATTACATTGTCTTCTCCCTTGAATTAAATGCTTGCAGATTCCAGCTTAGTCCAATGCACGTGCACTACTATTATTATCCACATCGTTCGGTTGTGCAAGTGAAAGGCAATAATGACGATATATGATGAACTGGTTGAGATGAGAGAAGCTGGTATGAACTTGACCTATCTTGTTTTTATAAATATGATTAGTTAATCATTCCTGATTCAGCCTATTATGAATGAAACATGTTTGCAATGACAATTAGAGACTATAGTTGCTCATGCCATGCTTAATTTGCTAGGAGTTTATAATGGTTTACCTTGCGTGCCAATATGCTATTAAAATGGTTGTGATGTGGTATGATAGGGTGGTATCCTCCTTTGAATGATTCGAGTGGCTTGACTTGGCACATGTGCACGCATGTAGTTGAAACAAAATCAACATAGCCTCCACAATATTTATGTTCATGGTGAATTATATCCTACTCATGCTTGCACTCAATGTTGATTAATTTTAATGCATGTTCATGACTGTTGTCGCTCTCTAGCTCGTCGCTTCCTAGTCTCTTTCTAGCCTTCACTTGTACTAAGCGGGAATACTTCTTGTGCATCCACTTCCATAAACCCCAAAAGTTATTCCATATGAGTCCACTATACCTTCCTATATGCGGTATCTACCCGCCGTTCCAAGTAAATATGCATGTGCCAAACTCTAAACCTTCAAATGAAATTTTGTTTTGTATGCTCGAATAACTCATGTACCAACTAGGGTTGTCTATATCTTCCATGCTAGGTGGGTTATTCTCAAGAGGAGTGGACTCCGCTCCTCACTCACGAGAAAATGGCTGGTAACCGGGATGCCCAGTCCCATGCTCAAATCAAATCAAAATAATTGCAAACAAAACTCCCCCAGGATTGTTGTTAGTTGGAGGCACCCGTCGTTTCGGACAAGCCATGGATTGATGTTTGTTGGTGGTAGGGGGAGTATAAACCTTACCAGTCTGCTTAGGAACCGGCTATAATGTGTGTAGCATGGAAGATATCGAGATCTCTCGGTTGTTATGTTGACAATGAAAGTATATTGCTCAAAATATTATTTATGTCTATTTCAAAACCGAGCTCTGGCACCTCTACAAATCCCTACTTCCCTTTGCAAAGGGCTTATCTATTTACTTTTATGTTGAGTCATCATCCTCTTATTAAAAAGCACCAGTTGGAGAGAACCGCTGTCATTTGCATGCATTACTATTAGTTTGCATTGAGTATGACTGTGACTGGATCTCTTTTACCATGAATTATAATTTCTAGTCAGCCCTTGATCTTCAGAGGTGCTCTGCATTTATGTTTTGTTGTCTCAGAAAGGGCTAGCGATATACCATCTTGTTGTATCATATTATGATTGTTTTGAGGAAGTGTTGTCATCCGAGATTTACTATTATTGCTCGCTAGTTGATTATGTCATTGATATGAGTAAACATGAGACCTAAATGTTATTGTGAATATGGTTAGTTCATAATCTCTGTTGAAAACTTGAATCCTGGCTTTACATATTTACAACAAGAAGAGCAAACAGAGTTTTAAAAGTTTTTCTTTATCACTTGCAGTTTATCAACTGAATTGCTTGAGGACAAGCAAAGGTTTAAGCTTGAGGGAGTTGATACATCTCCATCGTATATACTTTTCCAAACACTTTTGCCCTTGTTTTAGACTCTAACTTGCATGATTTGAATGGAACTAACCCGGACTTACGCTGTTTTCAGTAGAATCGCCATGGTATTATTTTTGTGCAGAAATAAAAGTTCTCAGAATGACCTAAAAATCAACGGAGAATATTTTTGGAATATATAAAAAATATTTGCGAAAGAATCAAGGCCAGGCGGCCCACACCCTGTCCATGAGAGTGGGGGCGCGCCTTCCCCCTGGGCGCGCCCCCTGCCTCGTGGGCCCCCTGGTGCTCCACCGACCTCAACTCCAACTCTATATATTCACGTCCGGGGAGAAACAAATCAGAGAGAAGGATTCATTGCGTTTTACGATACGGAGCCGCCGCCAAGCCCTAATCTCTCTCGGGAGGGCTGATCTGGAGTCCGTTCGGGGCTCTGGAGAGGGGAATCCGTCGCCGTCATCATCATCAACCTTCCTCCATCACCAATTTCATGATGCTCACTGCCATGTGTGAGTAATTCCATCATAGGCTTGCTGAACGGTGATGGGTTAGATGAGATTTATCATGTACTCGAGTTAGTTTTGTTAGGGTTTGATCCCTAGTATCCATTATGTTCTGAGATTGATGTTGCTATGACTTTGCTATGCTTAATGCTTGTCACTAAGGCCCGAGTGCCATGATTTCAGATCTGAGCCTATTATGTTTTCATGAATATATGTGAGTTCTTGATCCTATCTTGCAAGTCTATAGTCACCTATTATGTGTTATGATCCGTTAACCCCTAAGTGACAATAATCAGGATACTTACCGGTGCTGACCGTAGTTTGAGGAGTTAGTGTATTCACTAAGTGCTAATGCTTTGTTCCGGTACTCTATTAAAAGGAGGCTTTAATATCCCTTATTTTCCAATAGGACCCCGCTGCCACGGGAAGGTAGGACAAAATATGTCATGCAAGTTCTTTTCCATAAGCACGTATGACTATATTCGGAATACATGCCTACATTACATTGATGAACTGGAGCTAGTTCTGTGTCACCCTATGTTATAACGGTTTCGTGAGGAATAGCATCCGACATAATTATCCATCATTGATCCATTGCCTACGAGCTTTTCACATATTGATCTTTGCTTAGTTACTTTTCCGTTGCCACTATTACAATCACTACAAAACCAATAATGTTACTTTTGCCACTGTTCCATTACTTCCATATTACTTTGCTACTAAATAATTTGCTGCAGACATTAAGTTTTCCAGGTGTCTGGTTCAAAATTATATTGCTTCATCGGACCCGGGGAAATTGCCAAAGCATTTGGCGATTGACACGTTGGAATATAAAGGACTACTAAATAAAATCCTAGATAGGAAGTGGGTCGGTCTCAAAATAAATGAGTTGTTAGTTGTAGAATATTACTCTCGTCAGCCTTGAACTTAACGAAAAAAGGAAAGGTTCATAGAATTTTCTTCCCCTTCCCCTTTCCCCGAACTAAATCGCCCTAAGACCATTACCATTAATTTGTATTTTCCCATCAGCTAGCTAAAATTGATTAACTTCTTTGGCTCCCCTTGTGTCGAATCAATAAATTTGGGTTGAATACTCTACCCTCGAAAACTGTTGTGATCCCTATAGTTGTGGGTTATCACACCCAGATCATAGCATAAGCATTTCATGAGCATTTTCATATGCATATAGATAGGATTTCATCCTGCACTCATTCTCATCTACATGGAGTTGCGGGTTCTTGCCGTGAACCTCGCTTCGACAAAGGACGAGAAGATTGCATGACACGGTGATCCTCGGCAAGCCAAACAGATGAGTTCACCTCTTGTCCATTAGTATTATGTAAAGCTACAACTTTGCACAAGGAAACCTCGTCTCTCTCTCTCTCTCTCTCTCTCTCTTTGAAATTTAGGTGCTCCCATCCATGACTTGAATCCTGCTTCCGTCAGGGTGGTCGCAGTGGCCTTTGGGAAAAATGAGTTGGCGGGGGGCTGGCCCCTCTGTCTGTTCCCCGGCAGAGGTAGTTCCCCGGCAGACAAAGAGGGTGCTAGTGGGATATCCTGCCGGGGAAAACTTGTTTATTCAATTAAATAGGCACTTTGCCTCTGCATGGACATACACATGCACGAGCCCCCGGAAAAATTCATCTTTTTCATTCATATGCAGTTACAAGTACAAGCATTACAGAATACAAAGATGGACTTGAGAGATTACATTATTTGAATTAAAATTTGGCCATTGCCTACAAGTTTAAGATTGAAAAAAGATAAGTGCTCCGCAAACTCCTCTCCCTATTCCTCTTATCCCAGGTATTGCAGTGGGAAGAGAAGAGGACGAGCGCCACGCCGATGCAACGCCACCCCCATCCTGGTCAGAAACTTGCATGACCAGTCTGACAGGATCGGGAGTGGCGAGGCTGCGAAGGAGGAAGACATGGGGAGCGCCTCGACGGCCCCCTGGTCACCATCTCCAGGACCGGAAGAGGGGCTCCAACACCAGCACCGACAGAGGAAGACACCGGGGCCCAGTCGAAAGACCCCAGAGGGGAGCAGGAGCACCAGAGGTACAAGCCTTTTCCCAACAGCTGGAAGAAACGGTGATGACGACGCCGGCAAAGGGGGGGAAGAGCCAGGCAGATGGGCAGCAGGTCGCCAGTACGACACGAACGCGTCGATTCAGTCGTTCTCCTACTGGACAACCTTCCTCCCATCTTCTCCTTCTCCCCAGGTTTTGTCTCCATCAACCCCGTTCCGGGAAGAGGCCAAGACTCTAGTCCAGCTCTCTCCCCAGGAAGACGGTTAGCAGCCAAAACGGCCAAGGGACTCGAGACGTACCGCTCCCCTCCTTGGCAGGCAGGAAGGTGCGCCTCTCATCGACAATGGCCCCAAGGCCTCCAGGAGGGACAATGCTGGGATTACCAATGATCTCTAGCCCCGCCTCCCGGCCGAGCCTCGAAGAGACCAAGAAATTCACCACGCCAAGGGCCAGGCTCACTCCTCGAGCACCAGCACTAGCGTGGGGAAACAATTGCTCCAAGCAGGAGCCCAAGGGCTGACCCCGGGCCCTTTTATCTAGCATCATCAAAAGAAGAAGAGGACCAAGAAAGAAGGAGAGGGATGCAGAGGTGGATGACTCCGCCTTCCTCCGCCCCTCCTTTTATAGGCAGGCCGGGGAAGGGGACTGCTCCATCAAAGGGCGACCACCGCCTTCCTCCGCCAATTCAATACAGGAGGGCCCTCTTCAAGATGCTCTCCCATGACACGCGCCTCTGTTACCTACCCCGCGCGATGCATGCAGTATACGTGGCCAAGGATAAGAGCGCGTCGTGGGAAGAGTAGTTTGGCAGTTTCTACCCCGTGCATTAAAGTCATTCACCAGCCATCACTGCCGCGGCCCCTCCACTATTGGCTTTGCATCTCGCACGGGGAAATTGGAAACATCCCCAGAATCAAGTCTACTGAAGCAGCAACGGAGAAATTCAAGGGAGCAACCCCTTCAGCAGTCCTGCATGTGCACTTATTAGGCCCTACCCCGATGATGCTCCGCAATGCGTTCGGGGCAGGCCCGGGGGCTTCTATCGGTGCAACAGTCCCTGGGTATGTTTACCAACCGTGCACAGGCACAAGGTCAAGACTGAAGCACCAGCTCAAGCCAGATATTGGAGAATCAAGAGATTTGAATTACCAACATACAACCCAGAGAGACCAAGGACGAGCCGGGAGAACAAGATATCTACAGGGAAAGGGCATCCCTTGCTGGGCAGGCGAGCCCGGCAAGGGGCCTGGCTACCACTAGAAGCAAGCAAACAAGATCCCCAGCAGGGCCTGCTGGGGCTTGCGGGGGGCTGAACCACCCCGCCAACCGCACAAGTACAACCCACGTCGTCAATCAGTGCGGTGTCAAGCCGCACGAGAGTTAAGTGGCAGCATTTGCCAAATGGCAGCCGCCTCCTACAGAAGAAGCCCACGGATGACACCCGTCCAGCGATGTCTCAAGAGCACAGATGTGGAGCTGGCAAGATAAGCCCGGCAGGCCTTGCCAGGCAGCTAGCGATGTGACACTAAGTGGTGCATTTAATGCACCATGTCAGCCTGCAGAGTTAGGTATGATAGCACTATTTGCAATCATATCAGTGGGTAATGACCATTTTGCCACTGTGGTAACCCCTTAATCTATAAAAGGAGGCCCATGGTGTTCGTAGGAGGGGGTTAGAGGGTTGGAAACTTAAAAAACCCGAGCCACCATACGGGTGTATGCTACCGTAGCCCGGAGGCAGGCCTTGCCGGGCAAGTGTATCACGCACCACCACATTCATTTCCACCATCAATCCACCAAAGCAGGAGCAGGGTCTTACGCCTCACGGTGGCCCGAACCTGGGTAAATTGCTTGTGTGCTCTCTGTCGTGTTGCCGTGCGCTGATCTTCTCTTTGTGCAACGTGATGTCCCCCGTCGAACCAGCAAGGGGCCGCCCGGTCCCATAGGTGGCCGCATATATCCCGCAACAGAAGGCGGCTATAGCAGAGTTCGTCTCCACATACAGACGGGTCAGCAGCGCTATGACACTGAAATTGGGCCCGCCTAGCCCGCTGGTCAGGTTTGACCAGTCGCCGCGCGCGCCTTCCTCTGCGGCAGAACAGAGGCGGGGCTCCGGTGAGGCTCGTTAGCGAACAGCAGCACCGTTTGAAAATCTAAGGCCACCCACGAGCTAGGGTGGTCGACGCGGTCCCGTGGGTACCGGCCATGGTGGCCGAAGTGGACGGAGTTGCCGACGGCGAGCTCTCCGGTGGATGGCAGCATTAGGCAAAAGGGGTGCTCCACCTACGGCGGCTCTCGGGGCGAATCGAAGGTGGGGATGGAGTCATGGGGCGAGGATGGGTGAATGGTGAGGAGTGTGGGGGAGGGGGAGCTCTAGTGGCTTCGAAATCGACAAGGCAGTGGCGGCGGCTGTGGTTGCCAGAGCGGAAGAAGACGACCATCTCTGGTCTTTCTGCTGCTACGGGAGGGTCAGTGAGGAAGGGTGAGATGTTGTGATGGACCGAGAGGGCTCAGGGTAAGCTTAAATAGGCAGGGGAGGGCACTGCCGCGACTTCTAGAGGGTCGACATGGCGGCGACGGCCATTCAAGGTGAATGTGTGAGTGGTGGTGAGGTAGGCGTGGCCGGTTTGTCTCTTGTGAGGCTGGTGAGCTGCGGATGAGCTCGAGCCTTTGGCATTCAAGCGAGAGGGGCCAGGACAGAGAGGTGGCGAAGGTGTACTCGTCGGACGGTGGTCCTGGTCGTCGTGGACGGCGGTGGGCGGCGCTAGGGGCCGAGCAAGGGTGCCAGCGAGGTCCTGGGTGGTCGGGCTGATCCAGAGGAGTATGAAGACGAGAGGTGGAGGCAGCAGAGCAGCGGCAGTAGCTCGGTGGTGACGCGTGCAAAACACACGCTCTGGCCGTGCCAGAGCACGTGCATAGAGTGCTCGACGAAATGCCAGGGCAACCTAGGGGCCTCTGATGGCAGTGCAAATTAACAGGATGGTGATCTTGGTTGAGAGGGCCAATGGACATGCTGGTTTGGCCAAATGATCAAGTGTCTAATGTAAATTAGAAGGTGGCAACATTCCTGTCCTGCCCACAAGGTGTTTGACAGAATGCTAGGGCCAGCTAGAAAGCTTTGTTGGATTTGAAACTTGGTAGGGTGAGGTCTCTTTAGATGATAGAGATGGCGGTGGAGTCATTTTGGCAAGATGAGAAACTTGCTAGTGCAAATTTTACCATAATTCAATTCTGGACAGAAACTTGAGAGTAGTGTTTGGTGGACTTAAAATATGCAACTGGAGCTAATCTCCTAGACTTAAGGTTTTTGTTGGAAGGACTACAAGATGGCAAATTTTCAGAATTATTGCACCTAGGAAAATTAGGGTTGCAGTTATAACTCGGGAATGGGATAGAAATTAAAAGAGGATGTTTCACTCAAAATTTTCAAAAGACATAGTTAGGTTTTTGCTCAAAAGTGACATATAGGCATCACCTGACCTATCATAATTTTTGTGAGATTTTAAAACAATTATTTAAAATAATTGTAGTGCAACAGAAGCATTTCAAGTACTGAAAACTTTTAAAAGAATTACTTGTGGCAAATTTTATTATGAAAATATTTCCTACTGTTATTTATGATATAAATGAAATGATTTACAAAACAATCAAAGATCACAACATTTTACAAAAATAATCTTCTAAGGAGGGAAGAATTTTGTAAAACAAAACAAAAAAGGCTCTGAAGTTAATAAATGACATGGAGTAGCTCAAAATTTTATTTTTGGGCAAAGTTTACTTATGTTACAAACTCTGGCCCCCTTAGGAAAATCTCATCCTCGAGATTTGTTAAGGGCGGAAGAACCCAATGCAAATCACAACAAATGATCAGAATGCAATCATGGCAATGCACTTATGACATACGCCCTAAAATACAATACAATGGTTGCATCATGCAAACCAGTGCTAGGTACTGCAACAATGACCGTCTATGGTCCAAAGGTGAGATCTACAGGGTCTTGTGGAAGGGTTTCCGGTGCTGGAGCACATTCTACTTCTTCTGGGGGAAGTGAAGGAACTAAACATAGAACACGCCCTTCCGGAGTTGGCCATGGTGGTCCACCAATGGCGATATGGGGATTCAGAACAGCAAGATAATGGAGGTAATCCATTAGTTGTTGGGTTGGATGCTCCTGGACCATCACATATTGAATGAGATTGGCCAGAGTTGGATCCCTCTCTATGCGTTCACAATGGAACATGGCTTCTACTCCAAAAGTTGCGCGGCTCGGGAAATAGTAGTATTTCCTTTCACTGGCAACGGGTACCGTGAATCGAAGACGGGTAACTGCTTCATAAGCAGCTGCCTCAATAGCCATGCATGAGGTTGGCATGGATCTCCCAACGAAGACAACATATGGAGGGCCTTGATTTAAATTCTCCGGTGGGATGTGCACAACTACCCAGTATTTTGAGGAATCAGGGGTGATCCTCATTTTGAACAACTCGTACTGGGGTGGGTGGCTGGAACCAAGGGTATTGCAGGTCAGATCCCACAAAACCTTAAGGAAAGTACCAGGGCTTGCATCTGGGGTTCTTAGGTAGGCTCCAGGGTGAGACATGGAAGGATGAATGGAGAAGAGTGGTGCTCAAGTGTGGTGGTGGATGGTGTTTTGTATGGATACGTCTCCTTATAAGGTGCCTGGGTCAGGAAACACGATGCAGTGCTGGTATGACTTGTGCATCAGCGCCGACATAGGGTTGTCCAAGTCAAATTCACGGACACCACTTCTCAAAAAGAGTGTGACGTATTATTGTGCGTGTCGGCAGTCACGTCTAGCATTTACTTTGTCGCCAAACGCCAACCATTTATGCTAGATCACATATAGTATCATTAAAATAGTGGCACACATGTAGTTTACAAGCTCACTATGCCATGCGACTGCTACGCTGAAAATACAAGACAGCGGGATCACTAAGATTTGATAATACTCCTGGTGGACTCAGTCCACCCCGTTGACATCTAGTCAAGCGTGTCTTGTAGATGTCGAGGCTTCTCCGTGAGCTTTAGTGTCGGAGTTGTTCGGGGTGGGATGTGGAGCTACAGTGTTGGGATAGCGGTGATGCCCCTCACGGGGTCTCGTGGTCACAATCCCATTGGAGCAGGTCTCCAAGAGACGACATAGTTCCCCTGGGGAGGCAAAATCATTGCCTGGATAGACAACAGGGGCAGACCATGGGGGCTCAACTAGCCTCCCAAGTAGCATTATCAGGGTGTCGTTGTTGGTTGCAGCTTCACTTCTCACCAGCGTCAGGAGAGCAAGCGTCCTGCGGGTCGCAATCCGGTCATTAGTGACCTGATCGAATAGTGCCTCTTGTGCCCTCAGGTAGTGCACCCGATGCACTAGAGCAGGATCTGACTTACGGTCTCCATTGGCGACCTGGTTCGGGCTACCATAGCCTTCATGACTAGGGTAGTAGCAGAAAGGGCGGGTGTTAATCCTCGGCGAAAAATGTCGGAGATGAACTATACCCTCTCGGGCTGCAAGTTGGATGGCTTGGGGCTCGTCCGAGGTCGTCCTCCCGGTGAACCGATAGGGACACTCTGATGTGGTGCCCCTCCCATAGATGTGCACCGTGGCCCAGAAGTGATGAATGGCATCACTTGTGTGTTCCTGGTACACAACATATTATGGGGGTTCGTCTATGCCAAAAGCACGACGAGTGAGATTGGCGAGGATTGCTACGAAATCTCCAAGCTCGGATGTGGTGGTTGTCGGTGTCAAAACCGGCCGATCTCGGGTAGGGGGTCCTGAACTGTGTGTCTGAGGATCGAAGGTAACAGGAGGCAGGGGACACGATGTTTACCCAGGTTCGGGCCCTCTTAATGGAGGTAATACCCTACTTCCTGCTTGATTGACTTTGATGAGTATAGGGGTTACAAGAGTTGATCTACCTCGAGATCATAATGTCTAAACCCTAGATGTCTAGCCTATACGATTTTTCTTAGCCTCTATGGACTAAACCCTCCGGTTTATATAGACACCAGAGGGGCCTAGGGTTGTACAGAGTCGGTTTACAGAGAAAGGAAATCACACATTGCTACCTCTTGAGCATGCGTTGGTTTTCCCTTGAAGAGGAAAGGGTGATGCAGCAAAGTAGAATAAGTATTTCCCTCAGTTTTTGAGAACCAAGGTATCAATCCAGTAGGAGACTACACGCAAGTCACCTAGTACCTGCACAAACAAACAAGAACCTCTCAACCAACACGATAAAGGTGTTGTCAATCCCTTCACAGTCACTTACGAAAGTGAGATCTGATAGAGATAATAAGATAAATATTTTTGGTATTTTTGTTGTATAGATTGAAAAGTAAAGATTGCAAAATAAATACTAAACTAGAATTGTAGATCGGAAACTTATATGATGTAAAGTAGACCCGGGAGCCATAGGTTTCACTAGTGGCTTCTCTCAAGATAACATATATTATGGTGGGTGAACAAATTACTGCCGAGCAATTGATAGAAAAGCGCATAGTTCTGATGATATCTAGGCATGATCATCAACATAGGCATCACGTCCGTGTAAAGTTGACTGAAACGATTCTGCATCTACTACTATTACTCCACACATCGACCGCTATCCTGCATGCATCTAGAGTATTAAGTTCAAAAGAACAGAGTAACACATTAGGCAAGATGACATGATGTAGAGGGATAAACTCAAGCAATATGAAATAAACCCCATTTTTCTATCTTCGATGGAAACAATAAATTACGTGCCTTGCTGCCCCTGCTGTCACTGGCAAAGGACACCGCAAGATTGAACCCAAAGCTAAGCACTTCTCCCATTGCAAGAAAGATCAAGCTAGTAGGCCAAACAAAACTGATAATTCGAAGAGACTTGCAAAGATATCAAATCATGCATATAAGAATTCAGAGAAGAATCAAATATTGTTCATAGATAATCTTAATCATAAACCCACAATTCATCGGATCTCGGCAAACACACCACAAAAAGAATTACATCGAATAGATCTCCAAGTACATAGAGGAGAACTTTGTATTCAGATCCAAAGAGAGAGAAGAAGCCATCTAGCTAATAACTATGGACCCGAAGGTCTGTGGTAAACTACTCACACATCATCGGAGAGGCTATGGTCTTGATGTAGAAGCCCTCCGTGATCGAATCCCCCTCTGGCAGATCACCGGAAAAGGTCCCTAGCTGGGATCTCACGGGTACAGAAGGTTGCGACGGTGGAAAAGTGGTTTCATGGCTCCCCTGGATGTTTTCAGGGTATAAGAGTATATATAGGCGAAAGAAGTAGGTCGGTGGAGCTGCAAGGGGCCCACGGGGGTGGGGCGCGACTGGCCCCCCTGGGTGCGCTGCCCTACCTCGTGGCCACCTCGCTGCTTCCTTGACGTCCACTCCAAGTCTCCTGGATTGCGTTTGTTCCAAAAAAGATCCTTGCGAAGTTTTCATTCCGTTTGATATTCCTTTTCTGCGAAACACTGAAATAGGCAAAAAAACAGCAATTTGCACTGGGCCTTCGGTTAATAGGTTAGTCCCAAAAATAATATAAAAGTGCATAATAAAGCCCATAAACATCCAAAACAGATAATATAATAGCATGGAACAATCAAAAATTATA
Organism: Triticum dicoccoides; assembly: GCF_002162155.2. NCBI lineage: Eukaryota > Viridiplantae > Streptophyta > Magnoliopsida > Poales > Poaceae > Triticum > Triticum dicoccoides. The sequence goes on along the minus strand of NC_041392.1, from coordinate 184,832,428 downwards.
GATACCTTGGAGACGTATCAAGCATCCCCAAGCTTAATTCTTGCTTGTCCTCGAGTAGGTAAATGATGAAAACAAATTTTTGATGTGGAATGCTACCTAACATAAATTTCAATGTATTTCTCTTTATTGCGGCATGAATGTTTAGATCCGAAAGATTCTAGACAGAAGTTTAATATTGACATAAAAAAATAATACTTCATGCAATGCTAACCAAGCAATCATGTCTTATCAAAATAACATAGCCAAAGAAAGCTTATCCCTACAAAATCATATAGTTTGGCCATGCTTCATTTTCGTCACACAAAATGCTCCCATCATGCACAACCCCGATGACAAGCCAAGCAACTGTTTCATACTTTAGCCTTTTCAAACTTTTTCAACTTTCATGCAATATATGAGCACGAGCCATGGATATAGCACTATGGGTGGAATAGAATATGATAATGGAGGTTGTGAGAGAAGACAAGAAGGGAGAAAGTCTCACATTGATGTGGCTAATCAACGGGCTATGGATATGCCCATCAATTGATTTCAATGCAAGGAGTAGGGATTGCCATGCAACGGATGCACTAGAGCTATAAATATATGAAAGCTCAACAAAAGTAACTAAGTGGGTGTGCATCCAACTTGCTTGCTCACAAAGACCTAGGGCATTTCGAGGAAGCCCATTGTTGGAATATACAAGCCAAGTTCTATAATGAAAAATTCCCACTAGTATATGAAAGTGACAACATATAGACTCTCTATCATGAAGATCATGGTGCTACTTTGAAGCACATGTTTGGAAAAAGGATAGTAACATTGCCCCTTCTCTCCTTTTCTCTCATTTTTAGGCCTCTCCTTTTTATGGTCTTTCTCTTTTTTTCGAAGAACTTTCCTCACATGGGACAATGCTCTAATAATGAAAATCATCAAACTTTTATTTACTTTACAACTCAAGAATTACAACTCGATACTTAGAACAAAATATGACTCTATGAGAATGCCTCCGACGGTGTACCGGGATATGCAATGAATCAAGAGTGACATGTATGAAAGAATTATGAAGGTGGCTTTGCCACAAATACGATGTCAACTACATGATCATGCAAGGCAATATGACAATGATGGAGCGTGTCATAATAAACGGAACGGTGGAAAGTTGCATGGCAATATATCTCGGAATGGATATGGAAATGCCATAATAGGTAGGTATGGTGGCTGTTTTGAGGAAGATATAAGGAGGCTTATGTGTGATAGAGCGTATCATATCACGGGGTTTGGATGCACCGGCGAAGTTTGCACCAGCTCTCGAGGTGAGAAAGGGCAATGCACGGTACCGAAGAGGCTAGCAATGATGGAAGGGTGAGAGTGCGCATAATCCATGGACTCAACATTAGTCATAAAGAACTCATATACTTATTGCAAAAATCTACAAGTCATCAAAACCAATCACTACGTACATGCTCCTAGGGGGATAGATTGGTAGGAAAAGACCATCGCTTGTCCCCGACCGCCACTCATAAGGAAAGCAATCAAAGAACACGCCATGCTTCAAATTTGTCACACAACTTTTACCATACATGCATGCTACAGGACTTGCCAACTTCAACACTAGTATTTCTCAATTCCATAATTACTCAACTAGCACAACTCTAATGTTACCACCTTTATATCTCAAAACAACTATCAAGAATCAAACTTCTCATAACATTTAATGCACTCTATATGAGTGTTTTTATTATACCCATCCCGGATGTCTATCATATTAGGACTAATTTCATAACCAAAGCAAATTACCATGCTGTTCTAAAAGACTCTCAAAATAATATAAGTGAAGCATGAGAGATCAATAATTTCTATAAAAATAAAACCACCACCATGCTCTAAAAAGATATAAGTGAAGCACTATAGCAAAATTATCTAGCTCAAAAGAAATAAGTGAAGCACATAGAGTATTCTAATAAATTCCAATTCATGTGTGTCTCTCCCAAAAGGTGTGTGCAGCAAGGATGATTGTGGTAAACTAAAAATCAAAGACTCAAATCATACAAGACGCTCCAAGCAAAACACATATCATGTGGTGAATAAAAATATAGCCTCAAGTAAAGTTACCGATAGATGAAGACGAAAGAGGGGATGCTTTCCGAGGCATCCCCGAGCTTAGGCTTTTGGTTGTCCTTGAATTTTACCTTGGGGTGCCTTGGGCATCCCCAAGCTTAGGCTCTTGCCACTCTTGTTCTGAAATCCATCAAATCTTTACCTAAAAACTTGAAAACTTCACAACACAAAACTCAACGGAAAATCTCATGAGCTCCGTTAGTATAAGAAAACAAACCACCACTTTAAGGTACTGTAATGAACTCATTCTTTATTTATATTGGTGTTAAACCTATTGTATTCCAACTTCTCTATGGTTCATACCCCCCGATACTAGCCATAGATTCATCAAAATAAGCAAACAACACACGAAAAATAGAATCTGTCAAAAACAGAACAGTCTGTAGTAATCTGTAGGTTTCAAATACTTCTGTAACTACAAAAATCCTGAGAAATTAGGTCATCCTAAATAATTTGTATATTGATCTACTTCAGTTGGAATAAGTATTTTATCACTCTCTGGTTGAAAATGAAAATTATTCTCGTGAGCGCATACTTTCTGTTTTTTCAGCAAGATCAAATAACAATCATCCAAGAAGATCCTAAAGGCTTTACTTGGCACAATCACTAATTAAAACATAAAAAACACAATCATAACAGAGGATAGATGATTTATTTATTACTAAACAGGAATAAAAAGCAAGGAACAAAAATAAAATTGGGTTACCTCCCAACGAGCACTATCGTTTAACGCCCCTAGCTAGGCATAAAAGCAAGAATAGATCTAGGTATTGTCATCTTTGGTATGCAATCCATATGTGGCTCTCATAATAGATTCATAAGGTAATTTAATTTTCTTTCTAGGAAAGTGTTCCATGCCTTTCCTTAATGGAAATTGGAATATAATATTTCCTTTTTTCATGTCAATAATTACATCGATCGTTCTAAGGAAAGGTCCACCAAGAATAATAGGACATGTAGGATTGCAATCTATATCAAGAATAATGAAATCTACGAGCACATAAATTTCTATTTGCAACAATAAGAACATCATTAATCCTTCCCATAGGTTTATTATGGTGGAATCCGCGAGATGCAAATTTAAAGAACAATCATCAAATTCATGGAAACCTAACACATCACACAAAGTTTTTGGAATTGTGGAAACACTAGCACCCAAATCACATAAAGCATAACATTCATAATCTTTAATCTTAATTTTGTAGTAGGTTCCCACTCATCATAAAGTTTTCTAGGAATAGAAACTTCTAGTTCAAGTTTTTCCTTATGGGATTGCATTAAAGCATCAACGATATGTTTAGTAAAAGCTTTGTTTTGATCATAAGCATGAGGAGAACTTAGCACGGATTGCAACAAGGAAATACAATCTATCAAAGAGAAATTATCATAATTAAATTCCTTGAAATCCAAAATATCAGGTTCATTGCTATGTAAAGTTTTGACCTCTTCAATCCCACTTTTACCAATTTTTGCATCAAGATCTAAAAACTCCGAATCATTGGGACACCTTGTAACTAAAGTTGACTCATCTCCAGTCCCATCTTTATTAAGATTCATATTGTCAAACAAAAATTTAATAGGATACACAACAATCACTTTTATATCTTCATCATTATTATCATGAAAACTAGAAGAACACGCCTTAACAAAGCAATCCTTTTTAGCACGCATCCTAGCGGTTCTTTCTTTGCACTCATCAATGGAAATTCTCATGGCTTTGAGAGACTCATTGATATCATGCTTAGGTGGGATAGATGTAAGTTTCAAAGAATCAACATCAAGAGAAATTATATCCATGTTCCTAGCCAACTCACCAATCTTAAGCAATTTTTCTTCAAGAAAAGCATTGTTCTTTTGCGAATTCATAAATTCTTTAACACTAGTCTCAAATCAGAGGGCATATTATTAAAATTTCCATAAGAGTTGTTGTAGGAATTACCATAATTATTAGAGGAATTACTAGGAAACGTCCTAGATTTGGATTTTCCTCTATACGCGTTGTTACCAAAATTGTTCCTACCAACAAAATTCACATCCATAGATTCATTATTATTCTCAATTGAAGTGGACAAAGGCATATCATTAGGATCAGAAGAAGCACTCTTATTAGCAAACAATTTCATAAGTTCATCCATCTTTCCACTCAAAACATTAATCTCTTCTATTGCATGAACTTTTTTATTAGTACATCTTTCGGTGTGCCATTGAGAATAATTAACTATAATATTATCTAGGAGTTTAGTAGATTCTCCTAAAGTGATTTCCATAAAAGTGCCTCCCGCGGCCGAATCTAAAAGATTTCTAGAAGAAAATTTCAATCCAGCATAAAAAATTTGTATAATCATCCATAAATTCAAACCATGTGTTGGGCAATTACGTATCATTAATTTCATACTCTCCCAAGCTTGTGCAACATGCTCATGATCAAGTTGCTTAAAGTTCATAATATCGTTTCTAAGAGAGATGATCTTAGCGGGAGGAAAATACTTAGAATAAAAGCATGTTTGCACTTATTCCATGAATCAATACTATTTTTAGGCAAAGAAGAGAACCAAGTTTTAGCACGATCTCTAAGTGAAGACGGAAATAGCTCCAATTTAGCAATATCATTATCCACATCTTTCTTCTTTTGCATATCACATAAATCAATAAAGCTGTTTAGATGGGTAGCAGCATCTTCACTAGGAAGGCCAGCAAATTGATCTTTCAAGACAAGATTCAACAAAGCAGTATTAATTTCACAAGATTCAGCATCAGTAAGAGGAGCAATCGGAGTGCTAATAAAATCATTACTGTTGGTATTGGAAAAGTCACATAATTTAGTATTATCTTGAGCCATCGTGACAAACAATCAATCCAACAAACAATCACACAAGAGGCAAGCAAAAACAAGCGAACAGAAAAAGGGCGAACAGAAAAGAGGCGAATAAAATGGTAAGGGTGAAGTGGGGGAGAGGAAAATGACATGCAAATGGCATATAATGTAATGCGAGGGATAAGAGTTTGTGATGGGTACTTGGTATGTCTTGACTTGGCATATATCTCCCTGGCAACGACACCAGAAATCCTTCTTGCTATCCCATAAGCATGCATTGGTTTTCCCTTGATGAGGAAAGGGTGATGCAGCAAAGTAGCGTAAGTATTTCCCTCAGTTTTTTGAGAACCAAGGTATCAATCCAGTAGGAGACTACACGCAAGTTACCTAGTACCTGCACAAATAAACAAGAACCTCGCAACCAATGTGATAAAGGGGTTGTCAATCCCTTCATGGTCACTTATGAAAGTGAGATCTATTAGAAATAATAAGATAAATATTTTTGGTATTTTTGTTGTATAGATTGAAAAGTAAAAACTCCGCCTATGTTGTCTCAACATAGCTGGTCCCAAGCCAGGGAAAAGGAGGAGGGTTGTGATAGGCTTGGCGAGCCAACATAAAAACTCAGCCACTCTTATGGAGATGAAACCCAAAATATTTTCGTTGGGGCGTAACCCTCTCAGCGACGCGCCACATCGGAACCCGGGTGTGGTGGAAAATGGGCAAGGGCCGGGTCGTCACCCCCAGGTGGCGCACCGTATCTTGATCCGGATACGGTGGCAAGTGAGCGAGGATCGGGTCATCACATCCTTAGTGGCGCACTACATCGGTGCCCGGATGTAATGGAAAATGAGCAAGGGTCTTCGCATTTGACTCGACGAGTGCGAAGGGTAAGGAAGCTAGCCGAGCCTAGGAGGATTCGCTTAGGTAGCTGGAATGTAGGGTCTCTAACACGGAAGCTTTGGGAGCTAGTTGATGCAGCGGTGAGGAGAGGTGTTGATATCCTTTGCGTCCAAGAAACCAAATGGAGAGGACAGAAGGCGAAGGAGGTGGAGGATACCGGCTTCAAGCTGTGGTACACGGGGACGGCTGCAAACAAAAATGGCGTTGGCATCTTGATCAACAAGAGCCTCAAGTATGGAGTGGTAGACGTTAAGAGATGTGGGGACCGGATTATCCTGGTCAAGCTGGTAGTTGAGGACTTGGTTCTCAATGTTATCAGCGCGTATGCCCCGCAAGTAGGCCACAATGAGAACACCAAGAGGGAGTTCTGGGAAGGCCTGGAAGACATGGTTAGGAGTGTACCGATTGGTGAGAAGCTCTTCATAGGAGGAGACCTCAATGGCCACGTGGGTACATCTAACACAGGTTTCGAAGGGGCGCATGGGGGCTTTGGCTATGGCATCAACAATAAAGAAGGAGAAGATGTCTTAAGCTTTGCTCTAGCCTACAACATGATTGTATCTAACACCCTCTTTAGAAAGAGAGAATCACATCTGGTGACTTTTAGTAGTGGCCAACTCTCTAGCCAGATTGATTTCATCCTCTCGAGAAGAGAAGATAGGCGTGCGTGCCTAGACTGTAAGGTGATACCTGGAGAGAGTGTTGTACCCCAGCATAAGCTAGTGGTTGCTAACTTCCGCTTTCGGATTCGTGTCCAGCGGGATAAGCGTGCCAAAGTTGCTAAAACGAAGTGGTGGAAGCTCAAGGGGGAGGTAGCTCAAGCGTTCAAGGAGAGGGTCATTAAGGAGGGCCCTTGGGAGGAAGGAGGGGATGTGGACAATGTGTGGATGAAGATGGCGACTTGCATTCGTAAGGTGGCCTCGGAGGAGTTTGGAGTGTCCAGGGGAAGGAGAAGCGAAGATAAGGATACATGGTGATGGAATGATGATGTCCAGAAGGCGGTTAAAGAGAAGAAAGATTGCTTCAGACGCCTATACCTGGATAGGACTACAGACAACATAGAGAAGTACAAGATGGCGAAGAAGGCTGTAAAGTGAGCTGTTGGTGAAGCAAGGGGTCGGGCATATGAGGACCTCTACCAACGGTTTGGCACGAAGGAAGGCGAAAGGGACATCTATAAGATGGCCAAGATCTGAGAGAGGAAGACGAGGGATATTGGCCAAGTCAAATGCATCAAGGACGGAGCAGGCCAACTCTTGGTGAAGGACAAGGAGATTAAGCATAGATGGCGGGAGTACTTCGACAAGCTATTCAATGGGGAGAATGAGAGTTCTACCATTGAACTGGACAACTCCTTTGATGAGACCAGCATGCATTTTGTGTGGCGAATCCAGGAGTCTAAGGTCAAGGAGGCTTTAAAAAGGATGAAAGGAGGCAAGGCGATGGGCCCTGATTGTATCCCCATTGAGGTGTGGAAAGGTCTCGGGGACATAGCGATAGTATGGCTAACCAAGCTTTAAAACCTCATTTTTCGGGCAAACGAGATGCCAGAACAATGGAGACGGAGTATATTAGTACCAATCTTCAAGAACAAGGGGGGTGTTTAGAGTTGTACTAATTATCATGGAATTAAGCTGATGAGCCATACAATGAAGCTATGGGAGAGAGTCATTGAGCACCGCTTAAGAAGAATGACAAGTGTGACCAAAAATCAGTTTGGTTTCATGCCTGGGAGGTCGACCATGGAAGCCATTTTCTTGGTACGACAACTTATGGAGAGATATAGGGAGCAAAAGAAGGACATGCATATGGTGTTCATTGACTTGGAGAAGGCCTATGATAAGATACCACGGAATGTCATGTGCTGGGCCTTGGGGAAACACAAAGTCCCAGCAAACTACATTACCCTCATCAAGGACATGTACGATAATGTTGTGACGAGTGTTCGAACAAGTGATGTCGACACTGATGACTTCCCGATTAAGATAGGACTACATCAGGGGTCAGCTTTGAGCTCGTATCTTTTTGCATTGGTGATGGATGAGGTCACAAGGGATATACAAGGAGATATCCCGTGGTGTATGCTCTTTGCCGATGATGTGGTGCTAGTTGACGATAGTCAGACGGGAGTAAATAGGAAGTTAGAGTTATGGAGACAAACCTTGGAATCGAAAGGGTTTAGGCTTAGTAGAACTAAAATCGAGTACATGATGTGCGGTTTCAGTACTACTAGGTGTGAGGAAGAGGAGGTTAGCCTTGATGGCCAGGTGGTACCCTAGAAGGACACCTTTCGGTATTTGGGGTCAATGCTGCAGAGGATGGGGGTATTGATGAAGATGTGAACCATCAAATCAAAGCCGAATGGTTGAAGTGGTGCCAAGCTTCTGGCATTCTGTGACAAGAGAGTGCCACAAAAGCAAAAAGGAAAGTTCTAGAGGACGACGGTTCGACCCGCAATGTTGTATGGCGCTGAGTGTTGGCCGACTAAAAGGCGACATGTTCAACAGTTAGGTGTAGCGGAGATGCGTATGTTGAGATGGATGTATGGCCACACGAGGAAGGATCGAGTCCGGAATGATGATATACGAGATAGAGTTGGGGTAGCACCGATTGAAGAGAAGCTTGTCCAACATCGTTTGAGATGGTTTGGGCATATTCAGCGCAGGCCTCCAGAGGCTCCAGTGCATAGCGGACGGCTAATTCGTGCAGAGAATGTCAAGAGAGGGCGGGGCAGACCGAATTTGACATGGGAGGAGTCCGTTAAGAGAGACTTGAAGGATTGGAGTATCACCAAAGAGCTACCTATGGACAGGGGTGCGTGGAAGCTTGCTATCCATGTGCCAGAGCCATGATTTGGTTGCGAGATCTTATGGGTTTCACCTCTAGCCTACCCCAACTTGTTTCAGATTAAAGGCTTTGTTGTTGTTGTCGTTGTAGATTGAAAATTAAAGATTGCAAAATACATAGTAAACTAGAATTGTAGATCAGAAACTTATATGATGTAAAGTAGACCCGGGGGCCATAGGTTTCACTAGTGTCTTCTCTCAAGATAGCATATATTACGGTGGGTGAACAAATTACTGCCGAGCAATTGATAGAAAAGCGCATAGTTATGATGATATCTAGGCATGATCATGAACATAGGCATCAGGTCTGTGTCAAGTAGACCGAAACGATTCTGCATCTACTACTATTACTCCACACATCGACCGCTATCCAGCATGCATCTAGAGTATTAAGTTCAAAAGAACAGAGTAACGCATTAGGCAAGATGACATGATGTAGATGGATAAACTCAAGCAATATGATATAAACCCCATCTTTTATCCTCGATGGCAACAATACAATACGTGCCTTGCTGCCCCTACTGTCACTGGGAAAGGACACCACAATATTGAACCCAAAGCTAAGCACTTCTCCCATTGCAAGAAAGATCAATCTAGTAGGCCAAACCAAACTGATAATTCGAAGAGACTTGCAAAGATATCAAATCTTGCATATAAGAATTCAGAGAATAATCAAATATTGTTCATAGATAATCTTAATCATAAACCCACAATTCATCGGATCTCGGCAAACACACCACAAAAAGAATTACATCGAATAGATCTCCAAGAACATCGAGGAGAACTTTGTATTTAGATCCAAATAGAGAGAAGAAGCCATCTAGCTAATAACTATGGACCCGAAGGTCTGTGGTAAACTACTCACACATCATCGGAGAGGCTATGGTGTTTATGTAGGAGCCCTCTGTGATTGAATCCCCCTCCGGCAGATCACCGGAAAAGGTCCCCAGATGGGATCTCATGGGTATAGAAGGTTGCGGTGGTGGAAAAGTGGTTATGTGGCTCCCCTGGATGTTTTCAGGGTATAAGAGTATATATAGGCAAAAGAAGTAGGTCGGTGGAGCTGTGAGGGGCCCACGAGGGAGTGGGGCGCGCCTGCCCCCCTGGGAGCGCCGCCCTACCTTGTGGCCGCCTCGCTGCTTCCTTGACGTCCACTCCAAGTCTCCTGGATTGCGTTTGTTCCAAAAAAGATCCTCGCGAAGGTTTCATTCCGTTTGGATTCCGTTTGATATTCCTTTTCTGTGAAACACTGAAATAGGCAAGAAAACAGCAATTTGCACTAGGCCTTCGGTTAATAGGTTAGTCCCAAATATAATATAAAAGTGCATAATAAAGCCCATAAACATCCAAAACAGATAATATAATAGCATGGAACAATCAAAAAATATAGATACGTTGGAGACGTATCACACATCCGTACGCCAAGCTTGCCATCCACGCAAAGGTGAGTCACATCCAAACATGGGGGGAGGTCTTCTGTCTTGTATCTTCACAGCCCATCAATCCGGCCCACGTAACATAGGCCGGCTCCCCGAGGACCCCATAATCCAGGACTCCCTCAGTAGCCCCTAAACCATGATTCACTGACGATGTGTCCGGTGCACAGATTGTCTTCGGCATTGCAAGGCGGGTTCCTCCTCCGAATACACCAAAGCAGTCGAACAAGATAACTGTATCCGGCTCCATAAAAGAGTTACAACCCTAGACCATAAGTGCAAAATACTTGAACAAAATAAATTATGTCCACTGACAGGTTTTTGGCGAGACGTTACACCCGGCCTTATCATTATATCAAACCATTTTTTGGCCTTCCACCCTGGGTTTCGAGGCATGGCCTCTATTGACATGTCTTATCAAAGCAGACATCGTGTCCCCGTATTGCGGGATTCTCGTCAATACGGGTTTGGGTAATCCAACCATGTCATCTCCATGACCCCTTGGAAATAGGAGAGATTTAACACTCGAGGGGGGCTTGATATTCACGGCCTATATAAACGGATAAAGATCCATCCTCTCACCCCACGCCCTCTTCTTTCCTCTGCCTTCCCATCCCCGAGCTCCAGTGCCCAAGCTTCAATCTTTCCCACCACCATCAATCCTTCCAGCAATATCCGGATCCGGTGCTCAAGGCAAGTGGATGGCCTCCTCTGTGACGGAGGAGAACATCAAGAAGCTCCGGGAGGCGAGGTACCTGACTACAGAAATCAAACAGAGGCTCCCTGCAAAAGGGCAAGTCATCCCCACACCAGAGCTCGGTGAGAGGGTCGTGTTCATACCTAACTTTCTCCACAGGTTAGGGTTTAACCTCCATCCCTTTGTTTGCGGCCTAATGTTTTATTGCAGGATAGATTTTCATGATATAGCCCCGAACTCCTTCCTTCACATTTCGGCGTTCATCGTAGTGTTTGAGGCATTCCTCCGCATCCCCCACACTTCGGCCTGTGTCTTAAGGTCTTCCATGTGAAGCCGAAGGTGGTCGAGGGGCAGCATGCGGATTGCGGTGGCGCCATCGTGAGCAAGCTCCCCAAGGTCACCTGGCCCAAAGGGACCTTCGTGGAGACCGTCAAGACATGGTAGCAGGAGTGGTTCTACATCACCGAACCACGCAGCACCAAGTGGGCGCCTGCTCCTGCATTCAGATCCGAACCCCCGCTGCGGCTCGCGTCGTGGACGAACAAAGGCCTGGACTGGGGGTCGCCTGACGAGGTGCTGATGCTGCAAAAGCGCATCAAGAGTATCATAGAAAAGAACACCAGCCTTACGGATGTAATCCAGGTGATGCTAGTCCATCGAACCCTTCCATGTCAGTGACGACCTCTCCGAATGTGGGAGTTTAATCCGAAAGGGCCATGGACTTCTGAGTCTTGAAGATCTGGAAATTGCTCTTCAAGACTCATAAGTCATGGCCGGAGACATCCGAGGACATTTGCCTCGACTGCAATCACCTGGCCACCCCGGTAAGTATTAAACTTCAGAACATAGCTTAGTTCAAGAACAAAAAGGGGGTGAATGTTGAGAATTCCTCCTTCAAATAGGGTTGGACGAAAAAGGCGGAGGGGATCAGGTGTCCGACCCCACTCCCTGAGGACCCAGCCAATCCTCTGTTGATGAACATGCTGGTTCCGGTGCCATACCAGGCACCGACGAAGAAGTATAAGAAGAAGAAAGGCAAGGGGGCCGAAAGTGGCCTCCGCCATAAAGGTACTTCGGACACAGTGTCCAGAGGGACCGAGGCTCTCTCCTCTCATGAGGGGGACGAAGACGAGGACGAAGAGGAGGAGGAAGAAGATAACCCTCCTCCCAAGGGGAAGAAGAGGGCGGCCTCTGTAGACCCGGAGGTGGAGGCGCCCAAGAGGGGAAAAATATCCCTGTCCGATGACTCGGATTCGGACGCCGAAGCCGTCCCCAAGCATGGCCCTAGGGTCAACCCCCTAGCCGAATCGTAAGTATATAAAGATGCTCTACATACATCCAGTCTTTTTCGAATCGTGGGAAACATATTAAATCATGTGCCGTAGTCCGGCCCGCGATCTTCCCCAACTATCTTCATCGTCGGGGAATTCTCTGTCATCAGAGATGATGGAGAGCGAATCGCCTCTATGAACCTCCCCACCACCTACTATGGACGACACCGAGGTATTATCCCAAAGGACCTCTCCAATCTGTGGAGAGGCGCAGGGGAATGCCAAGATGGCGCCAGAGGGTAATGCTTTGGCCACCGAGAACATGGGGGATGCAATCCCCCTGGAGACTTACGGTCGGGCCCTAACCAGTCTGGCGCCCAGCCAGACACCACTCTGGACACCCAAGTGGCTCCAGAGCCGAATAAGCGACCCCTTCTAAGGAGGGGGAAGCGCCAACTCTAGCGGCGACCTCCACTAATCCGAAGGGGCCGAACACACTGATGGAAATGCTTCAACGCGCTTCCATCACGGAGGAGCACCGTACCCTAATGGGTGCAATGGTTGAAAAGGTTCAGTCCGCCAAGAGCGGACTGAACGAAGCCTTCAGTAGCATGTTAACAGGCTTTGAGGTATGTGATGTAAGAACTTTTAGCCACTCTTCATATGAGAAAATATGCATGTGTGTAGATAGTAGCCCCTGAGACTCTATTTGGTTTGTGGAAAAACGGCCGAACAGAGGATCCATAGTGTTTGCAGGAGATAATGTACTTGTCTATTTTGAAAAAATAGGCATCACTGTTAGCGGCAGTTTCCTAGGCAGTCGAAGTATCCAAGCTCAAGCGGAAGCTGGTGCTCGCTGATGAGGATCTCGTCCGCATCAACAAGAGGTTTGATGAGGCATAGGGTATGTTTTCAAGAAAAGGAAAAATGTTTACACACCCAAAATGATATGTCATGCAGAGTCTAAGCTCCTTTGTTGGCATGTTCATTTGCAGGAAGCGCAGCCGCGGTCAAGACCCTGAAGGGCGACCTTGCCCAGGCTAAGGAGCAGGCGCGGATAAGCCAAGCAGCTGCTGACAAAGCGGTCGTGGATTTGAAGGCCGAACAGGCTGCCCGCCGCTGATACGAGGAGCGGGTGACCGAAGTAGAGAAAGCAATCAAGGATGCTGCTATAAGTGCGTATCCTTGGAAAAGAAAAATGAAGCCCAAGAGGCCGAACTATCCAAGGATCTCCAGGGAGCCGAGGAGGCGCGGAACAAGTCCCGTGCGGCGCACGAGGTGATCAAGCAGGCCAAGCAAATAGCGGCTTGTAAGCGCTTCCTTTTACAGAGTAAATTCGGCAGCCAGAAGTATACCCTGCTCACTCGACTATGGAGTTCTCTAGATGCATTTTTGAATCTTCCGAAGAGTGTTGCAGACACCTCGCAGTTCTTCCGGGCCCAGGAGGGGCACACGATGAAGAAGTTGTTCTGGTCGCAATTCACGGCCCAAGAGTGCCCATTGCTATTGAACGACTAGATGGCGCAATGGGTCGAGCTGCATAGGGTGTCCGGCTTGGCCATGAGGGACATTATAGTCCAGCTATGGCCGACCGAACCTTTTCTGAGCAGCTACTTCGTCCTGGTGCAGCGACTCTGTGATGCGCTGCCCCGAATTGATGCAATGAAGCGATCGACATGCATAGAAGGTGCGCGGATGGCCTTTGCCTGTGTCAAGATGCACTGAGAGAAAATGAAGGCCTCCATTGTGGCAGTTGAGGGCCCGCCTGGAGGCAAGGACCACCGCACGCCCGAGCGCTATTTCTAATGCGTCCTAGAGTGTGCCCTTTTGATAGAGGGTCAATGCTCAAAGGATCTTATGTTCGAATGAATGTATCCGGGTTGTCCGGACTTTTTTTTATGAAACAAGGCCTATGTATAACATGCTTGCTTTGTTTTTTTACAAATTATTTTCCTCCTGTGCGGCCATTTGTTATATCTGAAAGTTTGCCAGTCGTTGGCTTCGGCCCCCACGTAGATGCTACGAGGGTGTTCGAAATAGCACGTAACCACACTTGTTCCAACGTCTTGGTACGTGAAGGAGGTGATCATGCAGCGAACGAGGCAATCAGACTATGCGGCTTTGACACTCTCACTTGCCAGAGGAGTTTGACAATGCAATTTAGAGGTGTAGCCCCTTGTGTCATTCAATTGTCCGAACTTGGGTGCTTGAGACGCCTCACTGGGTGGAGGAAGTCATTCATATAATATGGAAGAAATCACTAGAGATTTAGTAAGTCACCGAATTGTTGACCATCTCGCGCCGCATCATGACAGTCAGTTTTCGGCTTTCTCTACTGAGATGCTTGACTGAGCGAGCCAGAAGCACAATTGTCGTAGTTCTCCCTTTACTACCTTAGCTGCACAAGAGGAACGTAAGGTGGTAAGCACAGGAGCTGGGAAACCCAACTGACCAAAGACATGATTCAGAGCCGATGCATATAATGCAAAATTCAGGATGCCGAAGTATACTGTATAAGTGTTCGGACTTTTTGTTTTCGAACGTTTGTGGCGAAATAAAGCCCCTGGCCGTTAGTGCCACTGTGTGTGTGTACATTGGTCATGAAGAGGGAATGGAGTAGGTCAATACCGAATAAGGTAGGAAAGAAAAAATGTTTCCATTATACATTTAAAACATACTCTTACAGAGGATGGCGTACAGGTCAAGGCTATTTTACATGCCAAGAATTTCTAGGTAAAGGAAGAGCTCCATAAAGGTCCTAAAAAGGTGGTCTTTGAAGATCCTGTCGCATGTCTGCATCGCTTTCGTCTTTGAGGGAGGTTCCTTGAAAGGAATGGTCCATGGTCATTCTTACAAAACCGGGCTCGGGGAGAGTCCTTGTTCGTCCGTGGAGTAAATAGGTTTTAATGTACCTGTGGTATTGAAGAAGAGAGGGAGAAGTAATCAAAAAGAGAAAAAAAGGTCCAGGTCATATAGGGTGTAGTCGTGCTATAGACCCATTCGTATTATGCCTCCGTTGACGCCCAAGGTATTTTGAGTGCGTAATTATGCACGCGCGGTACAAATGCCGCGGGTGTGTGCGACAATCGACGGTGGCAAAACTGTTAGGCTAGCTCTGGAGGTGCTGAGCTGTCATCACACAGAGTTGATCGGACTCGTTTGTCCAGGGGCTTGATGGCTGATAAGGTGTGCCACTTAATAGGGTCGCTTTGTACCTCGGCTGCGAGGGCCGCGATGTGCTCCTCGGTATCGAGGGAGCGCTCTGTGTTTCCAATAACTGTAATGACGCCGTGGGGTCCGAGCATTTTGAGCTTTAAGTAAGCATAATGTGGGACCGCATTGAAGCAGGCGAAGGTGGTTCGTCCGAGCAGTGCGTGATAGCCACTACAGAAGGGGGTGATGTTGAAGATCAAGTCTTCGCTTCAGAAGATTTCCGGTGAACCGAATACTACTTCCAATGTTATGGTGCCCATACAACGAGCTTCAACGTCGGGGATCACTCCTTTAAAGGTGGTTTTGGTGGGCTTAATTCTTGATGGATCAATACCCATTTTGCGGACAGTGTCCTGATAAAGAAGGTTAAGACCGTTGCCACCGTCCATGAGGACTCGTGTGAGATGGAATCCGTCGATAATTGGGTCGAGGACCAATGTTGCCGAACCTCCATGACAGATACTGGTCGGATGGTCCCTGCGATCGAAAGTGATCGGACAAGCTGACCATGGGTTGGATTTTGGGGCGACCGGCTCTATGGCGTAGACGTCCCTTAGCGCACGCTTGCGCTCCCTCTTGGGGATATTTGTAACATATATCATATTCACTGTTTTGACCTCGGGGGGAAATCTCCTTTCTTCTCCTCTGTTCGGTTGGCGAGGCTCTTCATCATTGTCCTTGCTAGGTGGCTCTTTCCCCTTATGTTCGGTGTTGAGCTTACTGGCCTGTTTAAAGACCCAACAATTTCTGTTGGTACGATTAGTAGGCTTGTAAGGGGTGCCATGAATCTGGCAAGGCCGATCGAGTATTCTCTCCGAACTAGATGGACCATCCTTGTTTCATATGAATGGTTTCTTCCGTTGTCCAGGTTTGGAGCCGTTGGATCCGGCATTGACCGCCATGTCTTCGGTATTGTTATTACTGCTTCAGCACTTAAGCTTGTTGCATCGTGGTCTACCATTGTCGTCTTTGGCTTCGGAGGTGCTAGGGCCGCTGGTGCTGTTGCTTTGACGAGCCAGCCAGCTGTCCTCTCCCGCGCAGAAGCAGGTCATGAGTGAGGTGAGAGCTGCCATGGACTTTGGCTTTTCTTGGTCGAGGTGTCGGGCAAGCCACTCGTCCCGGACGATGTGTTTAAAGGCCGCGAGGGCTTCAGCGTCCAGAAAATCAACAATTTGGTTCTTTTTGATTAAGAACCTGGTCCAAAGATTCCGGGTTGACTCTCCGGGTTGCTGGACTATGTGACTGAGGTCATCGGCGTTTGGAGGCTGGACATAGGTGCCTTGAAATTTGCCTCTGAAGGCATGATACGTCTCCAACGTATCTATAATTTTTGATTGCTCCATGCTATAGTATCTACTGTTTTGAATGTTTATGGGCTTTATTATACACTTTTATATCATTTTTGGGACTAACGTATTAACCCAGAGCCTAGTGCCAGTTTCTGTTTTTACCCTGTTTTAGGGTTTCAAAGAAAAGGAACATCAAACGGAGTCCAATTGACCTGAAACTTCACGGAACTCATTTTTGGAAGGAAAGAAGCCCAGAAGACTTGGAGTGCACGTCGGGGGACCTGCGAGGAGGCCACGAGGCAGGGGGCGCGCCCACCCCCTGGGCGCGCCCTCCACACTCGTGGGCCCCTCGTGCCCCCCCTGACGTACTTCTCCCGCCTATATATCTCCATATACCATAAAACATCGGTGAGCACAATAGATTGGGAGTTCCGCCGCCAGAAGCCTCCGCAGCCACCGAAAACCAATGTAGACCCGTTCCGGCATCCTGCCGAAGGGGCAATCCTTCTCCGGTGTCCATCTTCATCATCCCGGTGCTCTCCATGACAAGGAGGGAGTAGTTCTCCCTCGGGGCTGAGGGTATGTACCAGTAGCTATGTGTTTGATCTCTCTCTCTCGTGTTCTTGAGATGATACGATCTTGTTGTATCATGAGCTTTGCTATTATATTTGGATCCTATGATGTTTCTTCCCCCCTCTACTCTCTTGTAATGAATTGAGTTTCCCCTTTGAAGTTATCTTATCCGATTGAGTCTTTAAAGATTTGAGAACACTTGATGTATGTCTTGCCGTGCGTATCTGTGGTGAAAATGGGATACCACGTGATTCACTTGATGTATGTTTTGGTGTTCAACTTGCGGGTTCCGCCCATGAACCTATGCATAGGGGTTGACACACGTTTTCATCGTGATTCTCCGGTAGAACTTTGGGGCACTCTTTGAGGTCCTTTGTGTTGGTTGAATAGATGAATCTAAGATTGTGTGATGCATATCGTATAATCATACCCACGGATACTTGAGGTGACATTGGAGTATCTAGGTGACATTAGGGTTTTGGTTGATTTGTGTCTTAAGGTGTTATTCTAGTACGAACTCTAGGGCTGTTTGTGACACTTATAGGAATAGCCCAAAGGATTGATTGGAAAGAATAACTTTGAGGTGGTTTCGTACCCTACCACAATCTCTTCGTTCGTTCTCTGCTATTAGTGACTTTGGAGTGACTCTTTGTTGCATGTTGAGGGATAGTAATGTGATCCAATTATGTTAGTATTGTTGAGGGAACTTGCACTAGCGAAAGTATGAACCCTAGGCCTTATTTCCTATCATTGCAATACCTTTTACGCTCACTTTTATCATTAGTTACCTTGCATTTTTTATAATTTCAGATTACAAATACTATTATCTACTATCCATATCGCACTTGTATCACCATCTCTTCGCCGAACTAGTGCACCTATACAATTTACCATTGTATTGGGTGTGTTGGGGATACAAGAGACTCTTTGTTATTTGGTTGCAGGGTTGCTTGAGAGAGACCATCTTCATCCTACGCCTCCTACGGATTGATAAACCTTAGGTCATCCACTTAAGGGAAATTTGCTATTGTCCTACAAACCTCTGCACTTGGAGGCCCAACAACGTCTACAAGAAGAAGGTTGTGTAGTAGACATCAAGCTCTTTTCTGGCGCCGTTGCCGGGGAGGTGAGTGCTTGAAGGTATATCTTTAGATCTTGTAATCGAGTCTTTTAGTTTCTTGTTTTATCACTAGTTTAGTTTATAAAAAGAAAATTACAAAAAAAATGGAATTGAGGTTGTCTCATACGCTTCACCTTTTAAATATCTTTCGTGAGTATGATGGAAAGGATAATTCTGATCAAGTGCTAGAAGAAGAAATCTATAAAATGTTTGGCACTAAATCTTTGAATGATGAGCATGATTGCAATGTTGTAAGTACGAATTCTTTGAATATCCATGATACTAATGATGATTTCACTAGTTATGATGAAAATGCCTCCTATAAACATGTCAATTTTTGTGGAGTACATTGGGTTTGTAAGTACACACCAAATAGGGAAGATAGATATTGCAAGAGGCATAAGTACTTAGAGACTAAATTGTTGCAAGAAGAGCTAGATGAATGTGCTGAAAATTTAAATTATGTTGGCCATGCTTGTGAGCTTTGTAATGAACATGGTCATTTAATTATCCAATGCAAATTGTTTCACGATCTAATCGTGTCCAAAAATTATGATGACTTGATTTCCCTTGCACATTATAATGAACTTAGTTTTCTTAGGCTACGAAGAAATGAAACGTATAACTAAGGATATTCCAAAATTTGCCCTTGATAGAGTTCTTCATTTTGACCTAGAGGAAATTTATATGTATTGTGCGGTGAATTGTGATGATATACGAGATAGAGTTGGGGTAGCACCAATTGAGGAGAAGCTTGTCCAACATCGTTTGAGATGGTTTGGGCATATTCAGCGCAGGCCTCTAGAAGCTCTAGTGCATAGCGGACGGCTAAAGCGTGCGGAGAATGTCAAGAGAGGGCGGGGTCGACCGATTTTGACATGGGAGGAGTCCGTTAAGAGAGACCTGAAGGATTGGAGTATCGACAAAGAGCTAGCTATGGACAGGGGTGCGTGGAAGCTTGCTATCCATGTGCCAGAGCCATGAGTTGGTTGCGAGATCTTATGGGTTTCACCTCTAGCCTACCCCAACTTGTTTGGGACTAAAGGCTTTGTTGTTGTTGTTGTTTTGTTTTTGTTTGTGCGGTGAATTGCATTGAAAATCCTTATATTGCCAATTACATAAAGAAAAGAAAAGAAATAGAAGATGAAGAGAATACTAATGAAAGGGAAGAGACTTCCCAATATCCTCCTATTATTTCTTATGATGAATCAGGTAACGAGGAGGATCCTCCTATTCAACCAATCTCATTAATAAGGAGCTCCAAAAGGAGGATTGAACCCACACATGATGTGGTGAAGAAGAAGAAAAGAAAAAGGAACAGAGGTAAAAAGATATCTATCCCAAATAATGCTGCTCCTATTACTATTGTGCGTCATGAAAATATAATCGTGGAAGATAATGATGCTTCTTATGATCTTGAAAATCTTTTTGGCACTTGCTTGGAGGAATATGATAATTGTTATACTATTGGTGCTATCCATACTATTAATGATGAGAGTGATTATGCTTATGATATGAAAAGGCCCAAGCTTGGGGATGCTATGTTAGATGAAGATGATGTTTTTGAGAATATATTTGCTGCAATTAATGTTTGTCCCAAGCTTGGGGATGCTATGTTTAATGAAGATGATATTTTTAGTCTTCCAAGTTTTGATATGCAAATTTATAATGATGATAGCATGCCTCCTACTTATGATAATTATTGTGATGATACATATGCTATAAAAAGTAGTGATTATATTTATAAAACTTGTCATTATTATGATTACCCCTTCTCTGAACATTACTCTTTTAATGTGGAAACAATTTATTGTATTCAAGTCTCTTATGATACTCCCACTATTCCGAATGATAAGAATTTTGCCTATGTGGAGAGTAGTAAATTTTCTATGCTTGTAGATCATGAAAAGAATTCTTTAGGTGCTGGTTATATTGTTGAATTCATTCATGATGCTACTGAAAATTATTATGAGGGAGGAACATATGCTTGTAGGAATTGCAATAATATCAAGTTTCCTCTCTATGTGCTTAAAAATTTGAAGTTATGCTTGTTTTACCTTCCTATGCAAGTTGATTATTGTTCCCACAAGTTGTTTTCTCACAAAATCCCTATGCATAGGAAGCATGTTAGGCTTAAATGTGCTAGTCATATTCTTCATGATGCTCTCTTTATATTTCAATTCTTATCTTTTATGTGAGCATCATTGAAATCATCATGCCTAGCTAGGGGCGTTAAATGATAGCGCTTGTTGGGAGGCAACCCAATTTTATTTTTTTCCTAGATTTTTGTTCCTGTTTATTAATAAATAATTCATCTATCCTCTGTTTATATGTGGTTTTATGCTTTTAATTAGTGTTTGTGCCAAGTAGAACCTTTGGGAAGACTTGGGGAAAGTCTTGCTGATCATGCTGTAAAAAACAGAAACTTTAGCCAAAGCGATATTTAGTTAATTCTTTTTGAGGATGATTAATAGATAAATTAATCAGGTCCAGCAATTTATTTGAGAATTTTGTGAGTTCCAGAAGTATACGTTTGATCCAGATTACTACAGACTATTCTTTTTTGACAGATTCTGTTTTCTATGTGTTGTTTACTTATTTTGATGAATCTATGGCTAGTAAAAGAGTTTATAAACCATAGAGAAGTTGGAATACATTAGGTTTAATACCAATATAAATGAAGAATGAGTTCATTACAGTACCTTGAAGTGGTTATTTATTTTCTTATACTAACGGAGCTTACGAGTTTTCTGTTAAGTTTTGTGTTGTGAAGTTTTCAAGTTTTGGGTAAGGATTCGATGGACTATGGAATAAGGAGTGGCAAGAGCCTAATCTTGGGGATGCCTAAGGCACCCCAAGGTAATATTAAAGGATATCCAAGAGCCTAAGCTTGGGGATGCCCCGGAAGCCATCCCCTCTTTCGTCTTCGTTCATCGGTAACTTTACTTGGAGCTATATTTTTATTCACCACATGGTATGTGTTTTGCTTGGATCATCAATTTATTTTGTTAGTATTTGCTTGATGTTATTTATAACAATGTTTTTCATCTTTTATTTCAATAAAAGTGGCATTGATAGCCTTTACTATGCCTATGTTACAAGTATACATGTTGCTGTTTGAGAACAGAAATTTTACCGCTGTTGCAATAATTCCCTAGAAAAGTCAGAATCTGATAAAATGTTGAAACATTTTGCATATTAAGCTCTGATAAATTTACTACAGTGGGAATTTTCTTTAATAATTTTTGGAGCTAGGGAAGTATGGATGTTGCTGCATTCTTTACAGACTATCCTGTTTAGGCAGATTGATGTTATGTTTGCATTGTTTGCATACGTTTGATTCTTTAATGATTCTATTTGAGGATAGGACTATTAAATATGCAGAGGAATTTAGTATGCAATGTTGAATAATAATTTTAGTGATTTGCTACAGTAGAGTATGATAAGGTTTTGGCAATGGTTTATGCTAACTCATCTCACGAGTCCTTGTTGAGTTTTGTGTGGATGAAGCTTTTGAGATTTAGGGAGACCGTGATATGAGAGGAATTAAGGAGACACAAAAGCTCAATCTTGGGGATGCCCAAGGCACCCCAAGATAATATTTCAAGAAGTCTCAAGCATCTAAGCTTGGGGATGCCCTGGTTGGCATCCCACCTTTCTTCTTCAACAACTATCGGTTAGTTTCGGTTGATCCTAGGTTTTTGCTTCTTCACATGATGTTTGCCATTCTTAGACTGTCATTTTATTTTGCTTTGCTTGCTGTTTGAATAAAATACCAAGATCTGAAATTATTAAATGTTGGAGAGTTTTCACATAGTTGCGTAATTATTCTACTACTCATTGATCTTCACTTATATCTTTCGGAGTAGTTTGTCGATGCTCTAGTGCTTCACTTATATCTTTTAGAGCATGGTGGTAGTTTTATTTTGAAGAAATATATGAACTCTCATGCTTCACTTAGATTATTTCGAGAGTCTTAAATATCATGGTAATTTGCTTAAAATCCTAATATGCTAGGTATACAAGATTAGTAAAAACTTTCTTATGAGTGTGCTGAATACTAAGAGAAGTTTGGTGCTTGATGATTGTTTTGAGATATGGAGGTAATAATATCAAAGTCGTGCTAGTTGAGTAGTTGTGAAATTGAGAAATGCTTGTGTTGAAGTTTGAAAGTCCCGTAGCATGCACGTATGGTAAACATTGTGTAACAAATTTGAAACATGAGGTGTTACTTGATTGTCCTCCTTATGAGTGGCGGTCGGGGACGAGCGATGGTCTTTTCCTACCAATCTATCCCCCTAGGAGCATGCGCATAGTGCCGAGGTTTTTGATTACTTGTAGATTTTTGCAATAAGTATGTGAGTTATTTATGACTAATGTTGAGTCCATGGATTATACGCACTCTCACCCTTCCATCCTTGCTAGCCTCTTCGGTACCGTGCATTGCCCTTTCTCACATTGAGAGTTGGCGCAAACTTCACCGGTGCATCCAAACCCCGTGATATGATACGCTCTTTCACACATAAACCTCCTTATATATTCCTCAAAACAGCCACCATACCTACCTATTATGGCATTTCCATAGCCATTCCAAGATATATTGCCATGCAACTTTCCATCATTCCGTTCATCATGACACATTCATCATTGTCATATTGCTTTGCATGATCATGTAGTTGACATCGTATTTGTGGCAAAGCCACCATTCATAATTCTTCCATACATGTCACTCTTGAGTCATTGCATATCCCGGTACATCGCCGGAGGCATTCATATAGAGTCATCTTTGTTCTAGTATCGAGTTGTAATCATTGAGTTGTAAATAAATAGAAGTGTGATGATCATCATTATTAGAGCATTGTCCCAAGTGAGGAATAAAAAAAGAGAAAGGCCATATAAAAGAGAAGGCCCAAAAAAAGGGAAAGGCCATAAAAAAGAAAAGGCCCAAAAAATGAGAGAAAAAGAGAGAGGGGACAATGCTACTATCCTTTTCCACACTTGTGCTTCAAAGTAGCACCATGATCTTTATGATAGAGAGTCTCTCATGCTATCACTTTCATATACTAGTGGGAATTTTTCATTATAGAACTTGGATTGTATATTCCAACAATGGGCCTCCTCAAGTTCCCTAGGTCTTCGTGAGCAAGCAAGTTGGATGCACACCCACTAGTTTCTTTTGTTGAAGCTTTCATACATTTATAGCTCTAGTGCATCCATTGCATGGCAATCCCTACTCCTTGCATTAACATCAATCGGTAGGCATCTCCATAGCCCATTGATTAGCCTCGTTGATGTGAGACTTTGTCCTTTTTGTCTTCTCCACATAACCCCCCTCATTATATTCTATTCCACCCATAGTGCTATATCCATGGCTCGCGCTCATGTATTGCGTGAAAGTTTATGAGTTTGAGATTACTAAAGTATGAATCAATTGCTTGGCTTGTCATAGGGGTTGTGCATGATGAGAGCATTCTTGTGTGATGAAAATGAAACATGACTAAACTATATGATTTTGTAGGGATGAACTTTCTTTGGCCATGTTATTTTGAGAAGACATAATTGCTTAGTTAGAATGCCTGAAGTATTATCATTTTTATGTCAATATGAACTTTTGTCTTGAATCTTTCGGATCTGAATATTCATACCACAATTAAGAAGAATTACATTGAAATTATGCCAACTAGCATTCCACATCAAAAATTCTTTCTTTTATCATTTACCTACTCGAGGACGAGCTGGAATTAAGCTTGGGGATGCTGATACGTCTCCAACGTATCTATAATTTTTGATTGCTCCATGCTATATTATCTACTATTTTGAATGTTTATGGGCTTTATTATACACTTTTATATCATTTTTGGGACTAACCTATTAACCCAGAGCCTAGTGCCAGTTTCTGTTTTTACCCTGTTTTAGGGTTTCGAAGAAAAGGAAAATCAAACGGAGTCCAATTGACCTGAAACTTCACGGAACTCATTTTTGGAAGGAAAGAAGCCCAGAAGACTTGGAGTGCACGTCGGCGGACCTGCAAGGAGGCCACGAGGCAAGGGGGCGCCCACCCCCCTGGGCGTGCCCTCCACCGTCGTGGGCCCCATGTGGCCCCCCTGACGTACTTCTTCCGCCTATATATCTCCATATACCCTAAAAACATCGGTGAGCACAATAGATCGGGAGTTCTACCGCCAGAAGCCTCCGTAGCAACCGAAAACCAATATAGACCCGTTCCGGCACCCTGCCGGAGGGGCAATCCTTCTCCGGTGTTCATCTTCATCATCCCGGTGCTCTCCATGACGAGGAGGGAGTAGTTCTCCCTTGGGGCTGAGGGTATGTACCAGTAGCTATGTATTTGATCTCTCTCTCTCTCTCTCTCTCGTGTTCTTGAGATGATACGATTTTGATGTATCATGAGCTTTGCTATTATATTTGGATCCTATGATGTTTCTTCCCCCCTCTAATCTCTTGTAATGAATTGAGTTTCCCCTTTGAAGTTATCTTATCGGATTGAGTCTTTAAAGATTTGAGAACACTTGATGTATGTCTTGCCGTGCGTATCTGTGGTGACAATGGGGTACCACGTGATTCACTTGACGTATGTTTTGGTGATCAAATTGCGGGTTCCGCCCATGAACCTATGCATAGGGGTTTACACACGTTTTCGTCGTGATTCTCCGGTAGAACTTTGGGGAACTCTTTGAGGTCCTTTGTGTTGGTTGAATAGATGAATCTGAGATTGTGTGATGCATATCGTATAATCATACCCACGGATACTTGAGGTGACATTGGAGTATCTAGGTGACATTAGGGTTTTGGTTGATTTGTGTCTTAAGGTGTTATTCTAGTAAGAACTCTAGGGCTGTTTGTGAAACTTATAGGAATAGCCCAACGTATTGATTGGAAAGAATAACTTTGAGGTGGTTTCATACCCTACCATAATCTCTTCGTTCGATCTCTGCTATTAGTGACTTTGGAGTGACTCTTTGTTGCATGTTGAGGGATAGTTATGTGATCCAATTATGTTAGTATTGTTGAGGGAACTTGCACTAGCGAAAGTATGAACCCTAGGCCTTATTTCCTATCATTGCAATACCGTTTACGCTCACTTTTATCATTAGTTACCTTGCTGTTTTTATAATTTCAGATTACAAATACTATTATCTACTATCCATATCGCACTTGTATCACCATCTCTTTGCCGAACTAGTGCACCTATACAATTTACCATTGTATTGGGTGTGTTGGGGACACAAGAGACTCTTTGTTATTTGGTTGCAGGGTTGCTTGAGAGAGACCATCTTCATCCTACGCCTCCTACGGATTGATAAACCTTAGGTCATCCACTTGAGGGAAATTTGCTACTGTCCTACGAACCTCTGCACTTGGAGGCCCAACAACGTCTACAAGAAGAAGGTTGTGTAGTAGACATCAAGGCATCCTCCAAATCTTCCTAGCTACCAATAGAGATTTTGGGGAGGCTGTTTAACCAATGCCGTGCTGGACCCTTGAGCTTCAGGGGAGGTACTTAATGGTGTGGAGGTCGTCACCGCGAGCCATGTGGATATGGAGAAGAAAATCTTTGATCCATACTGCTGGATCTGTCATTCCATCATATGATTCAATGTTCACGGGTTTAAACCCTTCTGGGAACTGGTGTTCCATTACCTCACCGGTGAAGCATAAGGGGTGTGCGGCGCCTCTGTATCGGGTGACATCGTAACGGAGTTCGGATGACATCCATATGCGGTTTTCAGCCCGGGTGAGGTTATGCTTGTCACGCTAGGCCTGATGGTCGTCCTCTCGCATTGGGGCGCGCCCCCTTGATCCATAGATTGATCTAGTCTGACCGGCTCTATTGTCCAGGTCCTGTCGTAGGTCGTAGGTATATCCTGGGGCCGCTGTCTCCCTGCCTCTAAGGCGGGGTGGTGCGGGCTAGTGTTCGGCCTGAGTGGCCGCTCTATCCTGTCCGCGCGGTGGCCGGTCTGGCTCATCAGCGCGGTCATGTTTTGACGGTATTGGCTCGAGGGCCTCGTCGTTGAATTGTGGTAGTAGCTGACGCTTTGGATAACTTTTTGGTAGGTGTTGAAGACCATACTCTTCGGCAGCTAGGACCTGGGTCCATCTGTCGTTGAGTGTATCATGTTCGGCTTGGAGTTGTTGTTGCTTCTTTTTTAGGCTTCTCGTCGTGGCAATTAGCTGGCACTTAAAGCACTCTTGCTCAAGTGGCTCCTCTGGCACGATGAAATGTTCGCCACCGAGGCTTACGTCATCCCCGCGTGTGTCCTGCTCTGCCTTGTCGGGTCTCTGGATCATCTCCTCGCCACCAGCGACCTCCCGCCGTTGGTCTTCGTTGCCGTCAACGAAAATCTGCCTCACCATTGTCGCTGTAGCGAACTCTTGACGAACTAGGGTATGGGTTCGACCTTTCACTACAAAAAAAGACACATCTGTGACATTTTGGGCCGAACGAATTTTTTTGTGTCATACTTATGACACTTCTATGACAATAATTGTGACAAAACCTGGTAACATCATAGATGTGGTGGGCTCCTACTTCGATGACAAAAAATCATGACAGAAAATGGGCTTTTCGTCCTGGGCGGGCCGGAGACGCAGCTGCATGACATTCTTTGGGCCGTCCATGACGAAAAAAATCGTGGTAGAAGCGAGGGCGAGGAAAATATCGGGGTGCTCCCGGTTACGGTGGGTGGTCGGGGCCAAGCGGTGCACAGAGGTTTGCGCGTTTCTCTCGTACACGCACGCGCGTGGGTGTGAGGCATTGCGCTCTAACTGAACCCGAGCGAGGCGTTCGCCTACTGAACCTGAGCGATTGCACTGCAGGATACACATTACTGAACCCGAGCGATCGATCGATGGCCGTTAACTAAACCCGATCGAGCGATTCCTTCGCTACTGCTGCTAACTGAAGCCGATCGATGCTGCCTCTGGATGAACAGTGCATGTTGCTGGGGGGTTTGGATGAACAGTCCCGGTGGGGGTGGATGAACAGGACCCCGTGGTGTTGCCTCTGGATGAACAGGACCCCGATCGATCGAGCCGGTTGGGGCTGGATGAACAGGACCCCGTGGAGGGCTGGATGAACAGGACGACCTCATGGAGGGCCGGATGAACAATAGATGGTGGAGTGCTAGAAGAATAGTAGCCCGTGGAGGGGTGGTTGAACAGGAGCCCGTGTGGAGAGGGTTGGTTGAACAGTAGCCGATGGAGTAGCACGCGGTGGAGGCTGGATGAACAGGAGCCCATGGATGAACAGTCACAGGTGGAGGCTGGAGGAGGTCGACGGTGGATGAACAGTAGCCCGTGGAGGCTGGAGAGGGTCGACGTTGGAGATGAACAGTATCCCGTGGAGTCTCGTTTTGCGGTACGCCACACCCCTCCCGATGAACAGGACCCCTGTTTCGACCGTAGCGCTCCAACACAAGTCTATTTCCTCCATTTTGCGGTACGCCACACCCCTCTCGGTCAATAGGACCCTGTTTCGACTATAGGAGGTCCGTTTCCTCTATTTTGCGGTACGCTAGACCCCTCCCGATGAAAAGGATCCCGTTTCGAACGTGGTCGGTCGAACACAAGGCCGTTTCCTCTGTTGTGCGGTACGCCAGGCCTCATTTCCACCAGCTCTTCCGTCCAAGCCGGTTGGCTCCCACGCATTCCATTACCTCCCGATGAACACGACGCATTCCGTTGCCTCCCCTTGAACACGATATGATGCAGTTTCTCCGTTCTGACCCAGCCATGTACACAAGCCCTAGCCGTACGTATGCGCGAGTAGGCGTTCGAGACCCCGCCCGCTTGTACGTACGTGGCCGTATTTTTTTTCTTGCACACTGGCCGTTGTACGTACGTGTACATGCTATGTGTGCGCCTCTAGGATGACACGTGCGCGCCTCTACATCAACCAGTATGTACGTACACGTTCGCGACCAGAATGACAACGCTATGTACACTTCGACCAGGTGGCTACCAACTGTTAGGCACTTCCTTGCGTGCGAAGATGTAGTTAGTGGGTCCTAGCAGTCAGGGGGCGAATCATTTTTTTTGCCCGGACGCACTTCCTTGCGTGCGAAGATGTAGCTGGTAGGTCCCAACAGTCAGGGGGTAAACATTTTTTCACGAAATACGGTTTCCCGTCCGGTGGGTCCCTAATGTCAGGTGGAGGAATCATTATTTTCCGCGTAATAAGGAGGCACTTCCTTGCAATGGCCGTGGACCCAGCTGTCAGCCTCTCCACGTACAGTCCACGTCCGATGGAAGCCGTTCCTTGACCACGTTGACCACGCCGCATCGAGAGCACCAGGGTGATGGACGACTGCGAGGCCTAGGAAGGGGACGACGCGGAGCCGGGAAAGACACGGCAGTGGATGCCCACGCGTAGAGGAGTATGAGGGTTCACTGGTTCGCTGCTATGTGAGGCTGCCGTCGCCGTAGAATAACAAGGGGTGTGGGTGAGTAGAGGGATGGCCTGGCCAACGGTGGGAGTAGTAGGGGGCGGTGAGGCCTCCGCGGCATCGCAACCGGCCACGAGAGGCAGGAGCACGAGGCACGACCGGCGCTGGTTTGGGCGGCTGGAGCAAGAAGACCAGAGGTTGAAGAAGCACTACGGCCGTTGGATGGACATTGTACGGTCACTGGAGCTAGAATCGTGCATATTGACTAAGTTGACAAAGCCCTCCGTCCCTGTCAACTTAGTAGGCCCACAAGTCAGCCTCCCACTATACTGGGTCCCACCTAGCTGGGGGAGTATTCATTTTTTGTGTATAATAAGGAGGCACTTCTATGCGTGCGAAGGTATAGCTGGTGGGTCCGAGCTGTCAGCGGCAGTAACATTTTTTCGCAAAATACAGAGGCCCTTTCGGTGGGTCCCAGATGTCAGGTGGAGGAATCATTATTTTGCGCGTAATAAGGAGGCATTTCCTTGCGTGCGGTCGTGGACCCAGCTGTCAGCCTCTCCACATACAGTCCACTTCAGATGCATGTCGATTGCTGATCACGTTGACCAGGCCACACCGAGAGCACCAGGGTGGTGGACGATGGCAAGGCCTAGGAAGGGGACGACTCGGAGCCAGGGAAGACTCGGCAGTTGTTTCCCACGCGGAGGGGAGTACGACTGTACGAGGGTTTACTGGTTCGTCTGCCATCGCCGGAGAATAACATCAGGTGTGGGTGAGTAGAGGGATGACTAGGCCAGTGATGGGAGTACGATGGGGCGGTGAGGCCTGCGCGGCAGCATAGCCGGCCGCGGGATGGAGGGAGCAGGTAGTCCCGCTGACGCTTGTTTGAGCGGCTGGAGTAGGAAGAGCAGAGATTGAAGAAGCACAACGGCCGTTGGATGGACATCCAACAGTCACTGCTTGTGCATCAACCTTTTTTCCAGGAAAGCCTCAAATCTATGGAAAATATCATCCAACCCATCTGCCATTATTTCTAATAATTTACAGCCCATTTTCTAATTATTAAGGTTTTTCTGGAGCCCATATTCTTTTTGTTAGCATTACAACCCATATTGTGGCCACGGTGAAAAAATTATTTTGGTGCCGTCTGAACTGTTTTTGATCCCGAAATTTCGAGTCACATTCAAACTGATTTTAAATATAAAATCTAACAAATTGTCCACGCATAAAAATCAATGCAATTTAAAATCTTGAAATGAAAAAAAAAGAAATTTGAAACTAATTGCCGGTTTGATGTGTTTTAAAAATGTACAACCCATTTCTCATTATTGATAGGCCATTTTCTCGGCCAACCGAATGAAGCTCTCCTCGTCTAGAAAGATTTGCAGCCCAACAGGCCTGATAAAGCGACTTACTTGGCAAATCACAAAAAAATTGGGCTAGGCATTTTCAGAAAGAAAAAAAACTACTGGGTTAGTCTGTGGTAAACATAAAAGAGAAGGCTGTCTAGACAGGCCGGAGTGCCCCGCACAGCCCAGTTGACACCCTGCTTCTGTCTCAAAAACAAATTAGAAAAATGCCACTGCAATTTCCAAACTTTGAAAAATGCCACTACAATTTTTGCAAACTTTGGAAAACGCCACTACAATTTGCAAACTTTGAAAAATGCCACTGGAAATGGCATGAAATGGCATTTTTCGATTTGCAAACTTTGAAAAATGCCACTCTAGACTTTGAAAAATGCCACTGGAAATGGCATGAAATGGCATTTTTCAAAGTTTGGAAATTGTAGTGGCATTTCTCGGAAACACCGGATTTGGAGTGGCATTTATCAAATTAACCCAAAACAAAAATAACTGGGCGAGCTGTTGGGTCCCTGGTGTCAGCCGCTCGTTGTGCAATTCTCTCGTTTATTGACTACGTTCACAATGGCATGGGACCAAGATGTCAGAAATCCATTAGGAGGAGCCATTTTTTTATTGGCTTGAAATAAGGAGGCACTTGCTTGCGTACTGCCATGACCTTGGCGGGTCCCTACTGTCATCCTCTCCACGTACAATCATCTCCTGATTGTGTACGCGTCAACTTGGTAGGCCCACAAGTCAGCCTCTAAACCCGTGGAGGACAAATACAACCCATTTAAAAAAATAACAGCCCATTCCATACGTTCAAACGGAAAGTTCAACATTCAGAGCAAAGTAACAGGTCTAATCCACATGTAGAGTACTAAACTTCCACGTTGACAACCATCATAGCCAAGTTAACTATCTACTCCCACTAATACTCTAGTAGCATACAAGTACTAACTTACTCTTAGCTAACTAGACGATGCCGGCCGCCATCTGCGGTACACGCTAAACGCCGGCACCGGCGTCCTCCACCTCGCCTCGGACTTGCCAGAGGTGCGATAGGGCACGTTGCTCGCGCGCATTGGCCCTTTCCATGTCGGCGTGGTCCACCGAAGCTTCAGCTTCTAAGCGGGTGAGGGAGTCCTGGATTAGGGGGTGTTCGGATAGCCGGACTATACCTTTAGCCGGACTCCTGGACTATGAAGATACAAGATTGAAGACTTCGTCCCGTGTCTGGGAGGGACTTTCCTTGGCGTGGAAGGCAAGCTTGGCGATACGGATATATAGATCTCCTACCATTGTAACCGACTCTATGTAACGCTAGCCCTATCCGGTGTCTATATAAACCGGAGGGTTTTTAGTCCGTAGGACAACATACACATCAACAATCATACCATAGGCTAGCTTCTAGGGTTTAGCCTCTTCGATCTCGTGGTAGATCTATTCTTGTACTACCCATATCATCAATATTAATCAAGCAGGACATAGGGTTTTACCTCCATCGAGAGGGCCCGAACCTGGGTAAAACTTCGTGTCCCTTTCCTCCTGTTACCATCCGGCCTAGATGCACAGTTCAGGACCCCCTACCCGAGATCCGCCAGTTTTGACACCGACATTGGTGCTTTCATTGAGAGTTCCTTTGTGTCGTCGCCGTCAGGATCGATGGCTCCTACGATCATCTATAGCGATGCAGTCCAGGGTGAGACCTTCCTTCCCGGACAGATCTTCGTCTTCGGTGGCTTCGCACTGCGGGCCAATTCGCTTGGCCATCTGGAGCATATCGAAAGCTACGCCCCAGGCCGCCAGGTCAGATTTGGAAGTTTAAACTACATGGCTGACATCCGCGGG
Source organism: Triticum dicoccoides (assembly GCF_002162155.2). NCBI lineage: Eukaryota > Viridiplantae > Streptophyta > Magnoliopsida > Poales > Poaceae > Triticum > Triticum dicoccoides. The sequence goes on along the minus strand of NC_041392.1, from coordinate 184,800,562 downwards.
GACTTGATCTTCGACGGATTCGAGCCACTGCTGAGCACGCCGCACTGTCACGATGAGCATGATCTAGCTCTGCCGCCGAACAGTGCCCTGGAGGCCGCACCCGCATTGGCTCCGACCCTTAATTCGGAGCCAACTGCGCTGATCGAGGATGGGCGGTTGGACGCCACCCTGGGGTCTGCGACCCCAACGGTGATTGAGCCGAACACCAGCCCTGTACTCTGCGAGACTCATGACTCCAAGGAGCCGGACTCCTCTCCAGACTCCGAACCCTCCACGCCCCTACCAATCGAATCCGATTGGGCGCCGATCATGGAGTTCACTGCCGCGGACATCTTTCAGCACTCACCTTTCAACGATATCCTGAAGTCACTAAAGTCTCTCTCTTTATCAGGAGAGCCCTGGCCGGACTATGGTCAGCAAGGTTGGGGTACGGACGATGAAGAAATTCAAAGCCCACCCACCACCCACTTTGTAGCCACTGTCGACGACTTAACCGACATGCTCGACTTCGACTCCGAAGACATCGACGGTATGGACGCCGATGAAGGAGATGATGAAGAACCAACGCCTACTAGGCCCTAGAAAGCCACCTCGTCATATGACATATACATGGTGGACACCCCAAAAGAAGGAGATGGCGAAGGAACAGCGGAGGATGACCCCTCCAAGAAACAGCCTAAGCGTCGGCGTCAGCGGCACCGCTCAAAATCCCGCCAAAACAAATACGGTGATTCCAGCACGGGAGATAATAATACTCTAGAAAGTGCCGAAGAAACCCCCCTCCAGCAAGACTTAGCACAGGAGGATGGAGAAACCAGCCCTCGTGAGAGAGCAGCAGACAGAGAGGTCGAGGACGATAATTATATGCCTCCCTCCGAAGACGAGGCAAGCCTCGACGACGACGGATTCATCATGCCAGAGGATCCCATCAAGCAAGAGCGTTTTCAAAGCAGGCTTATGGCCACGGCAAGAAGCCTCAAGAAAAAACAGCAACAGCTTAGAGCTGATCAAGATTTGCTGGTCGACAGATGGACTGAGGTCCTTGCGGCCGAAGAGCATAAACTCAAACGCCCCTCCAAGAGCTACCCAAAGCGCGGGTTGCTACCCTGATTAGAGGAGGAAGCACTTGATGCGGCCGACCGGCCACCTCGTGGCTGCGACAAAGAGGCCTCCCAGCCCTCCACTCAAGCCGCACCCCGTACCAAGGCACGGGAATATGCGCCGGACTTACGAGACATGTTGGAGGACAAGGCAAGGCAAACACGATCGACCTACGGATCGCGTGGGTGCCCCACGGCTCGAGACGGTAATCGTCACGCCGGCCACAAATTCGGCAGGGCCGAACATAGCTCATTGGAGCTACGTCATGATATCGCCCAGTACAGAGGCGCCGCACACCCACTATGCTTTACAGACGAAATAATGGATCATCAAATCCCCGAGGGTTTCAAACCCGTAAACATCGAATCATATGATGGCACAATAGATCCTGCGGTATGGATCGAGGATTATCTCCTTCATATCCACATGGCCCGCGGCGATGATTTCCACGCCATCAAATACCTCCCACTCAAGCTTAAAGGACCAGCTCGGCATTGGCTTAACAGCTTGCCAACAGGATCAATCAGTTGTTGGGAGGACCGGGAAGCCGCATTCCTCGACAATTTCCAGGGCACTTATGTGCGACCCCCAGACACCGATGACCTAAGTCACGTAATTCAGCAGCCAGAGGAATCGGCCAGGCAATTCTGGACACGGTTCCTAACAAATAAAAATCAAATAGTCGACTATCCGGACGCTGAGGCCCTAGCAGCCTTCAAGCACAATATCCGTGACGAGTGGCTGGCCCGGCACCTTGGACAGGAAAAGCCGAAGTCTATGGCAGCACTCACGACACTCATGACCCGCTTTTGCGCGGGAGAGGACAGCTGGCTTACTCATAGCAACAATATGGCCAAGAACCCTGGTAATTCGGACACCAGGGACAGTAGTGGCAGGTCGCATCGCAACAAGCAGAAGCGCCACATTAACGGCGACAATGCTGAGGATACGACAGTTAATGCCGGATTCAGAGGCTCTAAATCCAGTCAGCGGAAAAAGCCATTCAAAAGGAATCCTAGGGGCCCGTCCAGTTTGGACCGAATACTCGACCGCTTGTGCCAGATACATGGCACCCCCGAAAAGCCGGCCAATCACACCAACAGGGATTGTTGGGTGTTCAAGCAGGCAGGCAAGTTAAACGCCGAAAATGAAGACAAGGGGCTGCATAGCGATGATGACGAGGAGCCCCGGCCGCCAAACAACAATGGACAGAAGGGTTTTCCCCCACAAGTGCGGACAGTGAACATGATATACGCAACCCACGTCCCCAAAAGGGAGCGGAAGCGTGCGTTAAGGGACATATACACGGTAGAGCCAGGCGCCCCAAAGTTCAACCCATGGTCCTCCTGCCCGATCACCTTTGATCGAAGGGACCATCCCACTAGCATCCGTCATGGCGGTTTCGCCGCATTGGTCCTAGACCCAATTATTGACGGATTTCATCTCACTAGAGTCCTTATGGACGGCGGCAGCAGCCTGAACCTGCTTTACCAGGATATAGTGTGGAAAATGGGCATACATCCCTCGAGGATTAAGCCCACCAAAACAACCTTTAAAGGCGTAATACCAGGTGTAGACGCCAACTGTACAGGCTCGGTCACACTTGAAGTGGTCTTCAGATCTCCGGATAATTTCCAAAGCGAGGAGTTAATCTTCGACATAGTCCCATTTCGCAGTGGTTATCACGCACTGCTCGGGCGAACCGCATTCGCTAAGTTCAATGCGGTACCGCACTACGCATACCTTAAGCTCAAGATGCCAGGCCCTCGAGGAGTAATTATGGTCAATGGAAACACCGAACGCTCCCTCCGAATGGAGGAGCACACGGCGGCCCTTGCAGCAGATGTACAAAGCAACCTCTCCAGGCAGTTCTCCAGTCCGGCCACTAAACGACCAGACACCGTCAAGCGCGCCCGGAGTAACCTACAACAAGACCGCCTGGCACGATCCGAGCAGGCGTAGCAATGCGGCCCCAACCCCAACCCTCGCAAAAAGGCGACGCCAGTACTTCGGGTACATAACCACGCTCTAGGGATACCATGGGTACAGGGGGAGGGGCACCATCACGGCACGCCCAAAAATACGGCTTAAACTGTACCAGGGGCTGCTGATTTTTTTAATTTTCTCTTACTTTCAGGACTCCATCCTTCGAAAGGCCTGTTCGGCAGTTCAATTGCCGCACAAACGATGCAAGAACCAGGGAAGCAGACAAGCCACGCCGCAGTACGGAACTCCCAGGTGATCTCTATCACGAGCAGTATACCTGTTCCACATACTATTCCGCAGCTTGCCCCTGGAATGGACATGTTAACTAGTCCAACCTTCCACTTATCGCATTATTTGTATCATTCTGCTTTGATCGCAGCCCTTTTTAATAAACAATCCATAGCTTTCTTCTATTTTTGCATTACCTTTTTTCTTTATATATGTTCCTTAATGATATGTTGCACCCGTACACGTTGGTACGGCCAAAATACGCCAGGGCCTTTAGTACCCCTCAATATGGTGTGAGAAGTCCGAACACTTTAACAAGTGCGGCACCCCGGACTTATAGCATTATATGCATCGGCTCCGAATCATGTCTTGGGTCAATGGTTGGGTTTGCCCGGCTCCTATGTTTTGGTGCCTTACGTTGCGCTATATCGGCTAAGGTAGCACTAGGAGAACCACTGCGATTGTGCCCCAGTTGAGCTGGGTCGAGCACCTTAGTGGAGAAAGCTAAAACTGACTGTCATGATGAAGCGAGAGCTGGTCGCTGTTCGAGAGGTTTTTCGAGTCCCTAAAGACTTATGCCGCTTAGGGCGAGGAGCCGGCTCTGTCCGGCCAAGGCGTGGATAGCGCCCCGAACTCGATCTTCCGAATACCAGGGGCTTCGCTGAAATTTAAAATTATAGAATTCTATGGCTAAGTGAGAGTGTTCAGGCATTATAGTCCGATTGCCTTGTTGTAGGATCGAAAGTATGTCTAGAGGGGGGGTGGTTAGACTACTTGACCAAATAAAAACTTAACCTTTTCCTAATTTTAGTTCTTGGCAGATTTTAGCTATTGTAGGACAAGTCAAGCAATCATCACACAATTCAAGCAAGCATGCAAAGAGTATATTGGCAGCGGAAAGTAAAGCATGCAACTTGCAAGAATGTAAAGGGAATGGTTTGGAGAATTCAAACGCAATTGGAGACACGGATGTTTTTCCCGTGGTTCGGATAGGTGGTGCTATCCTACATCCGCGTTGATGGAGACTTCAACCCACGAAGGGTAACGGTTGCGCGAGTCCATGGAGGGCTCCACCCACGAAGGGTAATGGTTGCGTGATTCCACGTAGGGCTCCACCCACGAAGGGTCCACGAAGAAGCAACCACCCACGAAGGGTCCACGAAGAAGCAACCTTGTCTATCCCACCATGGCCATCGCCCACGAAGGACTTGCCTCACTAGCGGTAGATCTTCACGAAGTAGGCGATCTCCTTGCCCTTACAAACTCCTTGGTTCAACTCCACAATCTTGTCGGAGGCTCCCAAGTGACACCTAGCCAATCTAGGAGACACCACTCTCCAAGAAGTAACAAATGGTGTGTTGATAATGAACTCCTTGCTCTTGTGCTTCAAATGATAGTCTCCCCAACACTCAACTCTCTCTCATAGGATTTGGATTTTGTGGAAAGAAGATTTGAGTGGAAAGCAACTTGGGGAAGGCTAGAGATCAAGATTCATATGGTAGGAATGGAATATCTTGGTCTCAACACATGAGTAGGTGGTTCTCTCTCAGAACATATGAGTTGGAATTGTGTATGTGTTCTGATGGCTCTCTCCATGAATGAAGAGGAGGTGGAGGGGTATATATAGCCTCCACACAAAATCCAACCGTTACACACAGTTTTCCAATCTCGGTGGGACCGAATCAACAAACTCGGTCGGACCGAAAAGGTAAACCTAGTGACCGTTAGAGATTTTCGGTGGGACTGACATGCAACTCGGTAGGACCGATATGGTTAGGGTTTGGGCATAACGTAATCTCGGTGAGACCGATTACACAAACTCGGTGAGACCGAGTTTGGTAATAAGCTAACCAGAGAGTTGGTCAGGCAAACTCGATGGGACCGATTTGCTCTTTCGGTGAGACCGAAAAGTTACAAAAGGGAAACAAAGAGTTTACATTGCAATCTCGGTGGGACCGATTCGCTCTTTCGGTGAGACCGAAAAGTTACGAAAGGGAAACAGAGAGTTTGCAATCCCATCTCGGTGAGACCGAGATCCCTATCGGTAGAACCGAATTGCTAGGGTTTGGCAGTGGCTTATGACAAGTGAAACTCGGTGGCGCCGGATAGAAAGAATCGGTAGGACCGAGTTTGGCTTAGGGTTTAGGTCATATGTGGATATGGGAAAGTAGTTGAGGGTTTTGGAGCATATCACTAAGCACATGAAGCAAGAGGCTCATTAAGCAACATCTCATCCCTCCTTGATAGTATTGGCTTTTCCTAAAGACTCAATGTGATCTTGGATCACTAAAATATAAAATGAAGAGTCTTGAGCTTTTGAGCTTGAGCCAATCCTTTGTCCTTAGCATTTTGAGGGTTCCACTTTCACATCGATGCCATGCCAATCATTGAGCTTTCCTGAAATAGTCATCTTGGAATAGCATTAGCTCAATGAGCTATATGTTGTTATGAATTACCAAAACCACCTAGGGATAGTTGCACTTTCAATCTCCCCCTTTTTGGTAATTTATGACAACATATAGATCAAAGCTTCGACAAATGATAATAAGCATGAAATATATCGTCGCTTTGAGAAGTATGTGACAAGTAAGAGCTCCCCCTAAATTTGTGCATATTTAAAATTTGCTTTGGACTGCAAATGCACAAAGAGTTAGAGTCATGGGTTACTCTTCCATGTCACATACATCTTGGTGGAGCACTTAAAATGATAAGAATGAAATACATGCACTCATCACCAAGAATAGTGAATGATCACATAAGATAGATAAGATGATAATATTAAGCAAACATTAAGTGTAGCTTATGATCAAACACATGATCATCGATGTCTCACGAGCAATGACATAGTATCTCACACAAAAGCAAACAAAGTTCGAAAAACCACCAAATAAAACAAGAGAGAATAAAAGCAACACTCTCTCTCGAAGCCTATGATCTATACATTTTCTCCCCCTTTGGCAACAAGTTACCAAAAAGTTCCTAGAAAATGCATAGTGCTAAGTCGACACTCAGGCTTGATCTTTAGGTGGTGGTGGAGTCCGGAGCACTCCAAGGACGAAGCCTTCTGTAGACGTGGTCGGAGTCGAGGCTGAAGTGGACGCTGGAGCTGGTGGAACTGAGGCTGTAGCTGGTGCAGACGTGGTGGCTCTGGGGTCAGCAACTGGCACTGCAGACGACCTCGGACCTCGTGGCACTCTAGCAAAGGCATCAATTGTAGTCTTGCCTCTCCTCTCCTGCATGTCATCCTGGAGCTGCTCCACTGCAGTCTGAATCTCTGTCACTTTGACATCCAAGTCATAGAACTTTTGTTCCATGATCCTCTCTAAGCTTGCCTGGTTCTGAGTTAGGGTGGCTAGTCCTTGCTCAATCCGCAGGGTGGATGCAATCAAGTAACCAAGCTGCTCTTGTTTGGTTTTCAGGAAATATTCAGATGCCTCCTCTTGAGTAGGCATCTTGGCAGCTTTCTCCTTCCTTGCCTTCTCCTTCTTGGCTTGTGCTTGTGCAGATGATGGTTCATTCTCAGTCATGACAACTTGGTTATCTTCAAAATCTGGACGGATGGGCAGGTGTTCCTTGTCCAATAAGTATATGCCCGTGCCCATCTTGGAGTTGATTAATTCCTGAATTTGTGGGGCATATCCACAGCTCCTCTTCTGATCAGCTGCTGTCCTCTTAATGGTCTCTACCATGAGGCTGACCTTGAACTTCTGTGGCACATCAAATATATGAAGCAAATTGATCGCATGGCCTCTGATCATCTTGTGATCACCTGACTTGGGCAACAAGGTGTGCCTCAGTATCCAATTGATGGTTGGCAGCCCTGACAGAAGATAGTGTACTGAGCCAAACTTGAAAGTGTCAAGTGCTTCATTTGGAATTTCCTTGTACATGTTTGACATTGAGTTATGATCCATCTTCTTCTTGGCATATACATCCAAGTCATCTTCCTGCTCTTCTGGGGCATTAATCAGCTGAGCCCATACAGCAATTGTAGATTGGTACCTCGTACCATCAGATATCCATGTTATCCTACCATCTGGATAAAAATGTGTTGTGGAGTAGAACTGCATGATAAGCTCCTCATTCCACTTTGTGAGCTTCTGCCCAACAAAGTCTTCTACTCCACATGCCTTGAAGCTGTCCTGCACTCCAGGGTAGTGCTCTTCGTTTTCCTTGATGTATTCCCAGTCGACCCATCTCATATCACATACAATTGCCTTCTTGTCCAACAAAACTGTCTCATAGAAGTCCTGCTGTTCCTTAGTGTGGAACCTGTAGTCAACAGCAGTCCTTCTCCTTGAAGCATACGGATCTGCTTCTCTCCACTTCCTGAGCCCTGAGTCTCTCCTGAGCTTCATGTCCTCAGCCACAGGATGAGCATCATTGTGGTCTGGGATCTTGGGCTTGAGCTTTCTAAGAACTTGCTCTTCATCATCTTCTGCAGTGTCAGGCACTGGGGCCTTATTCTTCTCAGCAGCTGGGATGCTTCTTGTGTTCCTCTTTGGTTTTGGCTTTGGAGCTGGCTTGGCCTTGGAAGCAGCTGCCCCTGTTTTTATGGCATCACCCATCAGCTTGGGTGCCTTAGGTGCTGGTGCAGCTACCTCTTCTTCTTCCTCTTCTTCCATGATGGAAGCCTTTCCAAGCACTCTGGCTACGGTCTTCTTGACCCTTTCCTTCCTTTTCTTTCCTTCAGCAGCAACTGGCTCTATGGTTGCAGGCTTTTCAGGAATCTGAGTTGAGGCTCTGGCCTTTGGCATAGGCTGCCTACCTGCTGGCCTTTTGATCTTCATCCCTAGTTTTATGCCCTGTGCTGGCTCAACTCTCTTGGAAGTTGCTTCCTCTTCTGCCACATAATCCTCATCTTCCGAGTCTGAGGTTCTCTTCTTTATCTGTCTTGTGGCAGCTTTAGGCAGATTGCTAGGGGTGCTCCTGCTGCCATCATCTGAGGAACTTGAGGGACTAGTGCCCTCACTCATCTGCACTTGCTGCTCTGACAAGTTCTGGCTATCACTTTGGTCTGACATGATGCAAACTCTTACTGCTGACCCTGTGAATAGGTTATAGATGAGATAGAGTGGATAAGCATCACAAAGTGCAGAGATTTTTGCAAAAGAATAATTCAAAAACTTAGTTTTAGTTTCCCACTGAAAGCATCTCGGATCTACCGATATCTAAACTCGGTGATACCGAAGCAATTCTGGCACCTAAACTAGTGAACTGGTCAGACCGAGTCACAGTTCGGTGGCACCGAGACTGCTAGGGTTTCACAGAGTTCCAAAATCGGTCACACCGATAAGTAATTCTCGGTCAGACCGAGTCTCACTTGTGCAATGGCATAAGCCAAATCGGTGGGACCGAGTTTTTCAACTCGGTGGGTCCGAGATGGTTTCGGCGGAAACCTAACCCTAAAATTTTCGAATTAAACCTAATCTACGAGTTCATTGACTGGATAGAAGTTTAACAAATGTGGCAAGAATCATGATGATCACAATGTGCTAAGAATCGGATTGGGGAATAGCACAAAGATCGAGTCCATACCCTAGTTCGGCGGAGACTCACTACGGCGGCAACGGCGGGGTTGAATTTCCATTGACGGCGACGAAGACCAGCGACTAGAGGCGGCTGGCGGCGAGGAGACGATTCGGAGACCAAGTTGGCAGAGCAGGCTATTGCGCGGGCGAAGGGGTTCGGAGAAATTTCCAAATTCTTGCCCGTGACTATATATAGCCCGACCCTATTGGTGTGACCGAGTGGAACAACTCGGTGGCACCGAGATGCAAAACTGTATACAGTTGTTGCAACTCGGTGTGACCGAATGGTTCAAATCGGTTGCATCGAGATCGAAAACCTAGATCAACTTAATGATCTCGGTAGGACCCAAAGTAGGGTATCGGTCAGACCGAGAATCATAAAGAGGTTTTGGAAGTTTAAGTCTATGACGAATCGGGGACTCCGAGCGCTCCTCACATAGAGTGGTTCGGATTTGACTTGATCAAATTTTGTGATGCAGCATGAATAGAGTTTGAGACGAGAAAAGCATAGATAGCTAGAGGAGGTTCTTAGGCATTCTTGTCCATCCACTTGGCAAAATAAAACCAAACAATCAAAACAACAAGTGGATGTCCTCGAATGAGTAAAATATGCAACCAGCATGCTCGCACAATAAGATGGCAAATGAAATATGTGACAAGGCATGCACAACCAATTCTAGCATCTATCAAGCAATTTGCGATGACAAGGTCATCTATATATGAGTATATTGACTTAGGAGTCAAGTGAGAACACTTGATCATAGGTCATACTCATCGTTTAAGCTCAAGTGGGGTTACCACTTTTACATAAAGCATTGTTGTGTTCACATCTTTAGAGTTGCTTTAGTTCAAGTCTTAGAGTAAAGCTCCCCCTAGATGTGATATCCCCCCTTAGAGGGATGAACTAACCTCAGGTTTTGTCGATGATGACTTCATGTAGATGTTGAAGATGTGGATGCTCAATGTTGATGTAGATCACTTGGAGCTATCCATTTGAGTGAATTGCACTTTCAATACCTACATGGGTTAGTCCCACAAGGAACAAACAAGGATATCCATAGACATAGAGTGATGCACACATAAGATGATGTCCATGAAAACTTTTAGGTTACCTTGTCCCTTGTCTTACCAACAAGAGGGTTTGTGACTCCTTGAACTAGTGCAAGATGTGGAAGTTGATTGCACTTGTTCTTGCCAAAATGATAGGAGTGAAGTATGTTGGCGGAGTCACCCTCAAGAACTCTCTAGTTCTTCTTCTTTTGGATCCACACCATCTTGATGGGAATCCTTGGAGTTGTAGTCGTACTTGATGAAGTGGAACTTGAAGTAGTCTTGGGAATCCACTTGACTAAGGTCTTAGGAGCTTCTTCAAATGCATCAATTTCCTCTTGAAGCTCGTCCTTGCCTTTTTGCTTGTAGTCTTGTGGTGGAAGATCATCTTGAGCTTGTGTCCCCTTGAAAGAAGTATCATACTTCTCTTGTTGAGGAACAAACTTTGTCTTGGGGTATTGATCTTCTTCCCACTCAACTCCATTGGCATTGAACTTTCGTTCAAAACCAACACCTTGATTCTTCCGGTGCATTCCTTGCTTGCGCACAATTTCCTCGAATTGCTTACTCCCGGCAAGGCTTTTGTACACTCCTTTCTCTATAATTCCCTTCAATAAGATATTTTCTTGCTCAAGTGTAACTTGTCTAAGAGAATCATTAGTGGAATCAAGAGAACTACTAGAAGCAACAATATTGGATTTAGCATGATCATTGTTACTGCTAGAGGAAGAATCTTTCTTGTTCTTGTTACTAGACTTGACTTGAGGCATGTAAGTGGATAAGAGTAAACGCTTGGCAATGTAAGAAGAACTTTTCTTGTGGAGATCATCATTGATTGCTTTTAAGAACTCATGCTCTTGCTCAAGATTGAGCTTTTCAAAGCGTAATTTCTCATGAGCTCTTAAAAGTTCTCGATGATCTTAGAAGATAGTTTCATGAGCTAACTTAAGAGTGTTTAGTTCTTTAGTTAGAGCCTCAATCTTCTCCTTATCATTGTCATTCGTTTTATCTTGATTAGCATGATTAATTGACGTTTCATCATAGCATTCATCACTAGAGTTGTCAACAAGCAAATCATCACCTAACAAGTCATCTTCATCACTATTGAAATCAACATACTCGGGGTGTGTTACCTTAGGACCTTTGGCCATGAAGCATCTTCCAATTCCTTCATTTGGTGAGTCAAATATGTCGTAGGAGTTGGTTGACACAAGTGCTAGACCGGCAACACCTTCATCTTGAGTATCTTCGGAGTCGGAGTGATAACTTCTCTCGGAGTGGTTGTCGGAGTCGGAGCCGGATACCCATTCACCAACATGAGCTTGATGTCTTCGTTTTGTGTAGCTCCTTGATGATTTTTCCTTCCTTTCCGAATCCTTGCTTCTCCGTGAGTATCTTCGTTCATAACGATCATCTCTACTCCTTCTCTCTCTTGGTGGTGATTCGTTGATTCTTATTTTTGGAGAATCTTCTCTTCTCTTGTGGGGAGCCGTACACTCATTGGAATAGTGTCCGGTCTTCCACAACTGTAGCAGTTTCGCTCTCGACTAGAAGATCTTTTGTCATTGTAGGACCTTGACTTGAAGCTTCTATCTTTGCTTCTACTCTTATAGAACTTGTTGAAGTTCTTCACCATTAAGCTCAATTCTTCATTGAAGTTTTGTTTCTCACTTGATGATGTAGGGGCTTCACATGAGTCTTTGTAGGCACCACTTGATTTGTTGTGAAGTTCCTCTTTATCCTTAAGTGACATCTCATGAGCAACAATTCTTCCAATCACCTCCATTGGCTTGAGATCTTTGTAATTGGGCATCATTTGGATCAATGTGCACATGGTATCATATTTTCCATCCAAGGCTCTTAGAATCTTCTTGATGATGAATCTATCGGTCATCTCTTCACTTCCTAAGCCGGCAATCTCATTTGTGATGAGAGCAAGCCTAGAGTACATTTCGGCGACACCTTCACCATCCTTCATTTTGAACTTGTCAAGTTGACTTTGAAGCACATCCAACTTGGATTCCTTGATGAAGTCGGTACCTTCGTGCATATCAATCAAAGTGTCCCAAATTTCCTTTGCATTCTCAAGACGGATGATTTTGTTGAATTCTTCGGGGCACAATCCGTTGAAGAGAATATCACAAGCTTGAGCATTGTATTGCAACATCTTCAACTCATCTGTGGTAGCTTCACGGTTTGGTTCTTTCCCATCAAAGAAGTCACCTTGCAAACCAACACACACAATAGCCCAAACGGCGGGGTTATGTCCAAGAATATGCATTTTCATTTTATGCTTCCAACTAGCAAAATTAGTACCATCAAAGTAAGGACCTCTACGGTGATAATTTCCCTCGCTAGACGCCATACTCTCCTAGGTTGTGAAACCAAGGCTATGACCACCAAAATCTATGGAGATCAAAGCAAATGGAGACCAAAGCTCTGATACCACTTGTAGGATCGAAAGTATGTCTAGAGGGGGGTGATTAGACTACTTGACCAAATAAAAACTTAACCTTTTCCCAATTTTAGTTCTTGGCAGATTTTAGCTATTGTAGGACAAGTCAAGCAATCATCACACAATTCAAGCAAGCATGCAAAGAGTATATTGGCAGCAGAAAGTAAAGCATGCAACTTGCAAGAATGTAAAGGGAAGGGTTTGGAGAATTCAAACGCAATTGGAGACACGAATGTTTTTCCCGTGGTTCGGATAGGTGGTATTATCCTACATCCACATTGATGGAGACTTCAACCAACGAAGGGTAACGGTTGCGCGAGTCCACGGAGGGCTCCACCCACGAAGGGTAATGGTTGCGCAAGTCCACAGAGGGCTCCACCCACGAAGGGTCCACGAAGAAGCAACCACCCACGAAGGGTCCACGAAGAAGCAACCTTGTCTATCCCACCATGGCCATCGCCCACGAAGGACTTGCCTCACTAGCGGTAGATCTTCACGAAGTAGGCGATCTCCTTGCCCTTACAAACTCCTTGGTTCAACTCCACAATCTTGTCGGAGGCTCCCAAGTGACACCTAGCCAATCTAGGAGACACCACTCTCCAAGAAGTAACAAATGGTGTGTTGATAATGAACTCCTTGCTCTTGTGCTTCAAATGATAGTCTACCCAACACTCAACTCTCTCTCATAGGATTTGGATTTTGTGGAAAGAAGATTTGAGTGGAAAGCAACTTGGGGAAGGCTAGAGATCAAGATTCATATGGTAGGAATGGAATGTCTTGGTCTCAACACATGAGTAGGTGGTTCTCTCTCAGAACATATGAGTTGGAATTGTGTATGTGTTCTGATGGCTCTCTCCATGAATGAAGAGGAGGTGGAGGGGTATATATAGCCTCCACACAAAATCCAACCGTTACACACAGTTTTCCAATCTCGGTGGGACCGAATCAACAAACTCGGTCGGACCGAAAAGGTAAACCTAGTGACCGTTAGAGATTTTCGGTGGGACTGACATGCAACTCGGTAGGACCGATATGGTTAGGGTTTGGGCATAACGTAATCTCGGTGAGACCAATTACACAAACTCGGTGAGACCGAGTTTGGTAATAAGCTAACCAGAGAGTTGGTTAGGCAAACTCGGTGGGACCGATTTGCTCTTTCGGTGAGACCGAAAAGTTACAAAAGGGAAACAAAGAGTTTACATTGCAATCTCGGTGGGACCGATTCGCTCTTTCGGTGAGACCGAAAAGTTACGAAAGGGAAACAGAGAGTTTGCAATCCCATCTCGGTGAGACCGAGATCCCTATCGGTAGAACCGAATTGCTAGGGTTTGGCAGTGGCTAATGACAAGTGAAACTCGGTGGCGCCGGATAGAAAGAATCGGTAGGACCGAGTTTGGCTGAGGGTTTAGGTCATATGTGGATATGGGAAAGTAGTTGAGGGTTTTGGAGCATATCACTAAGCACATGAAGCAAGAGGCTCATTAAGCAACACCGCATCCCTCCTTGATAGTATTGGCTTTTCCTAAAGACTCAATGTGATCTTGGATCACTAAAATATAAAATGAAGAGTCTTGAGCTTTTGAGCTTGAGCCAATCCTTTGTCCTTAGCATTTTGAGGGTTCCACTTTCACATCCATGCCATGCCAATCATTGAGCTTTCCTGAAATAGTCATCTTGGAATAGCATTAGCTCAATGAGCTATATGTTGTTATGAATTACCAAAACCACCTAGGGATAGTTGCACTTTCACTTGTTCGTTGGGCTGAGCGCCTCCCTCGAAGGACCCAAACATGGGAAAAAGAGCGCTCAAGTTTATCCTCGAACACCACAGCACTAGCAGCACGGGGGCAGAAGCCGACGACTCACCATCTCTCAGAATTGATAAATAGCCGCACAAAAGGTAATATTTTAAATTCCAACTTCATTGCTTAGCGCATATAAACAAGTTTTCAGCGCACAGGACAAAATGAGCAAGTTTCACTCAAAAATTACATCCCTAGAACATTCATCCGCCACCATGCAGGCACCCTTCAGAACATCCTTATAGTATTTCTCGGGCTTGCGATGCTCTTTCCCCGGCGGTGGCCCGTCCTTCACTAGCTTCTCAGCATCCAGCTTGCCCCAGTGCACCTTAGCACGGGCAAGGGCCCTACGGGCACCTTCAATGCAGACGGAGCGCTTGATGACTTCGAGCCTTGGACAGGCCTCCACCAACCGCCGCACCAGCCCGAAATAGCTCCTAGGCAGAGCCCCTCTAGGCCACAGCCGAACAATGAGGCCCTTCATGGCCTATTCGGCCACCTTGTGGAGCTCGACCAGTTGCTTCAGCTGGTCGCTCAGGGGCACGGGGTGTCCGAGAACACCTTCTCTGTCGAGCTATCCTCCTCGGCTCGATAGAATGCGGCGGCATCGGACACACTCCGGGGAAGATCTGCGAACGCTCCTGGAGAGCTCCGGATTCGGGTAAGTAACAAGTAACTCACGTTTATGTGTTTGCTTTGCATAAAGAATGCCTTACCCGCCGCTATCTTCTTCACCTCATGCAACTCCTGGAGGGTCTTCAGGGATTCGGCCTTGGCAAACTTGGCATTTTCAATAGCCACCGCGCGCTCGGACGCTCGCGTCTTTGAGTCAAGCTCCAAACTCTCATGTTTTTCCATGAGAGCCTGGAGCCCTTGCCGCACCTTGCCAACCTCGGCTTCATACTTCTCCCGCTCGGTGCACTCCGAGGCCGCCGTCTTCTCGGCCTCGACCAACACTTGCTTAAGGGTCGCCACTTTAGACGTGGCCCCTAAAATAGCCACGATAATCCTGTCATTCTTTGCAATTGCACCTTTTTATATATATTTAAAAACAAGGTATTTCTTACCTTCATTGTCCTCGAGCTGCTTCTTGGCACGCTCGAGCTCTTGCTCGGACCGCTCGAGGTTCTGCTTTAGTGTGTCCACTTCCGCAGTCAGTGCAGCGGACACAAGCAGGGAAGCCTGCATATGCATATTGACTCATTTTTGTTAGACTCCTGCGAATTCTATTTGATCCTCTATTCGGCTTTTCTTCCTGAACGCCAAACAGAGCATCAAGGGCTACTGTCTATGCGGTACTATTATTTACACATTCTTTACTTACCTCAAAGCCTGTCAAAAGGCTAGTACAAGCTTCAGTCAGTCTGCTCTTGGTGGACTGAACCTTCTAGACCACCGCACTCATAATAGTGTGGTGCTCCTCGTCGATGGAGGCACCTTGGAGTGCCTCCAACATATTGTCCGGCGCCTCCGGTTGGATGGGGGCCACCGGCAGGTGGACTTGCTCCTCTTGGAAGGAGGTCCCCCGCCGGACTCTGGAACCTTTGAAGGTTCCGGAGTGGTGTCCGACCTAGAGCCG
The DNA here is from genome assembly GCF_002162155.2 of Triticum dicoccoides. Classification (NCBI taxonomy): domain Eukaryota; kingdom Viridiplantae; phylum Streptophyta; class Magnoliopsida; order Poales; family Poaceae; genus Triticum; species Triticum dicoccoides. The sequence continues at coordinate 184,784,830 of NC_041392.1, read as the reverse complement.
GACTTGGAGCCCTGGGGGTTTCATCCCCTTTACTCCTGGAGTCCGAGAGGTCACCTTGCGAGGCCTCCAGGACCACCTCCTCCAGGCTTGGAACCTGTTGGGACAACACTTCGGTGTCGTCCGTAGGGCGGGGGGAGGAAGCCGTCGGAAGCGAGTTCACATCCGACGAGTCTGAGCCGCTCGATGACGCGTCGAGCCGGTCTTTGGGTGGGCTGCATAAACATATTCGACGTAAGGGAAAGCTGTGCAATAAACTAATACTGTGAATTACTCTGGTATCTGGATACTTACGATTTTGCCAGGGGCTTGGCCCTGGGCTGCCACTCCTCTCTGCCGTCGACGTCGTGGAGTAGTCCGGAGGAAGGGTTTTCCCCTTCTTGGACCCTCCGGCCTCCCCGGAGAGGGCGGCCTTCCTTTTCTTCTCTCCTCCCGTTGGAGGGGGAGAGTTCTCCTCTTCTTCCTCCTCGTCTTCATGGGAGGAATGCCCCTCGGAACCATTGGATGATGGATCCGACACCTCCTGGCGCCGGGCACTCTTTCGAGTCCCCGCGGCCTTTTTTGCGGCCTTCTTCTCTCGCACCACATAGGGTGCCGGAACCAACGGCTTCGCCAAGCGAGCGTCCGCTGGGCCTTCGGGCAAAGGAGCTGGACAGTTGATCTATCCGGACGTCACCTGCCAATCCTGTCAAAGGTAAGGGAGCTTAGATCCCGCATGGAGTCAAACTATGAAAAACTGATACCCTATAAAAGGAAAAAACAGCTTACCGCGAGAGCGTGACGCTGCGCACTGAATCCGCGATCCTCGGTAGCGGATGCTGGAGCCTCGACGCCTTTGAAAAGCATCTTCTAGGCATCTTCGTACGTCGTGTCGAAGAGCCTGCTTAGGGTTTGGTGCCGTGCCAGGTCGAACTCCCATAGGTTGAAAGCCCGTTGTTGACACAGGAGGATCAGGTGGATGAGCATAACTTGGACTACGTTGACAAGTTTGAGCTTCTTGTCCGCCAGGGTTTGGATGCATGTTTGGAGTCCGGTCAGCTCTCCTTTTTTACCCCAAGACAGGCCCGTCTCCTTCCAGGAGGTGAGCCGCGTGGGTGGTCCAGATCGAAACTCGGGGGGTGCGACCCATTCGGCGTCGCGCGGCTCGGTGATGTAAAACCACCCCGATTGCCATCCCTTCAGGGTCTCCACAAAGGAGCCCTCGAGCCATAGGACGTTGGCCATCTTACCCACCATGGCGCCTCCGCACTCTGCCTGGTTGCCGCGCACCACCTTCAGCTTGACGTTGAAAGTCTTGAGCCATAGGCCGAAATGGGGGAGGATGCGGAGGAAGGCCTCGCACACGACGATAAATGCCGAGATGTTGAGGACGAAGTTCGGGTCCAGATCGTGGAAATCCAGGCCGTAGTAGAACATGAGCCCCCGGACAAATGGGTGGAGAGGGAAGCCCAGTCCGCGGAGGAAATGGGGGAGGAACACCACCCTCTCATGGGGCCTAGGGGTGGGGATGAGCCGCCCCTTCTCGGGGAGCCGGCACGCGATGTCGTTAGACAGGTATCCAGCCTTCCACAGCTTTTTGATATGTCCCTCCGTGACGGAGGAGACCATCCACTTGCCTCCCACTCCGGACATGGCTGGAGAAGGATGAGGTGGGGAGTGCGGACTTGGGCACTGGAGCTCGAGTGCGCAAGAATGGATAGGCGAAGGAGGAAGAAGGCGTAGGTGAAAAGGTGGATCCTTATCCCCTTATATGGGTGGACGCAACTACATGTCCCCACTAGCCTGGTAAAACTCGCTTATCTCCAAGCGCCATAATCAATGGCGCGGTTGGGTTACCCACGCCCGTATTGATGAGAATCCCAGGATAAGGGGACACAATCTCTGCTTTAACAAGACGTGCCAAGGAAACCGCCTCGCATAACGTGATGAGGTGGGATAATGAAGCGACTCGGATAAAGGCTTGGCCGTGGTGTGTCACGCTACGGAATACGTCAGCAGATTAGATTGGTGTAAATATTATTCTCTCTATGGCAATATGTGGAAACTTATTTTGTAGAGCCGGACACTACCTTTGTGTTCAAAATCTTCTACGAAGTACTTGGAGGAGGAACCCGCCTTGCAATGCCGAAGACAATCTGCGTGCCGGACTCGTCGTCGTTGAAGCCTGGTTCAGGGGCTACTGAGGGAGTCCTAGATTAGGGGGTGTTTGGATAGCCGGACTATACGTTCAGCCGGACTCCTGGACTATGAAGATACAAGATTGAAGACTTCGTCCCGTGTCCGGGAGGGACTTTCCTTGGTGTGGAAGGCAAGCTTGGCGATACGGATATATAGATCTCCTACCATTGTAACCGACTCTATGTAACCCTAACCCTATCCGGTGTCTATATAAACCGGAGGGTTTTTAGTCCGTAGGACAACATACACATCAACAATCATACCATAGGCTAGCTTCTAGGGTTTAGCCTCTTCGATCTCGTGGTAGATCTACTCTTGTACTACCCATATCATCAATATTAATCAAGCAGGACGTAGGGTTTTACCTCCATCGAGAGGGCCCGAACCTGGGTAAAACTTTGTGTCCCTTGCCTCCTGTTACCATCCGGCCTAGACGCACAGTTCGGGACCCCCTACCCGAGATCCGCCGGTTTTGACACCGACAGCGGGAAACCCACTTGACGAGATGGTAGTAAAAATTGGCGTCGCGAATGCGTGCGTGCCCAATAGCCTCCAGGGCTGTTTGCCAGGCACCGGCCTCCATGTAGTCGGCCCAGTTGCGGGCGCTCTGCTCGCGACTCAGAGCGTCGGTGCGCTGCTGCTCCATGTCCCGCTGGCGGCGCAAATCGGCAATATGCTGCTCCTTCGCCAGGCGGTTGCGCTCCAACAACTCCTGATAGTATGCATTGCCATCTAAAGACCGATAGAATGCCTCCTCCCTCCATCTGCCTTCCGGTAAAAACCGAACACTAGTTCCGGGCGTGACCACCTCCGGTGTCGCCTATCACGGACGGGTGGGGGAATGGCAGATGTGGCGAGAGCGAGGATAAGTGGCGAGCGCCGTCGGGACGATGGGGGCTTATGAGGATAGGGCGAGTAGGGTGATGGTGCCACCGGAAAAGCCTGGGAAATAGTAATTATAGGCGGAAGGTAGGCGAACTATCATGTCGCAGGAAATGCGACGGCCATCACGGTCATCGGAATTCAATGCATAAGCAGGCATGGCTTAGCGCGCGAGCTTGCCGTGGAAAACTAGAAAAACTAAAATTATGACTGTGTCGTCCCATCCCATCAGTGGTGTGTCCCATCCGTGCTGGGTCGCACGCTGGCATGACGGTCAACCGAGTGCACTCGAATCATCCAGATGAGGTACTCCCTCCTTGTCAAAAATGATTCCACCACTCATCATCTACCTTGGTTGGTTAGATTTTTGAATTAAGCCCTGCAAACCGAAAAGGAGGTAGTACGTGCGTGATCCGCTATTTATTCGTGTAGGATCGAGTAGGTCATTTTTTGAATTGATCCCTGCAAACCGGAAAGGAGGTAGTACGTGTGTGATCAGCTATTTATCTGTGTAAGATCGAGTAGGTCGGATAGTGTACGTGTAGGATCGAGTAGGTCGGATGGTGTACGTGTACGGTCGCATTAGCTGATGAACGTTCGCTGGGAGATAAGTGTCGGCGTTCTGGGAACGGGGGTCCCCAGACTTGCCTACCTGCGGCCTGCGGCGCGGCTCAAAGGGGGGCCCAGCACGGCCCATCTTCACCAACGCAAACTCAAGACCCTCGCGAGGGGCCAAGCCTCGCGGGGCGGACGACACGGAGCTTCCTCAGGCACGGCCTCGTCAGGCTGGCACACGAGGAGGCGGAGAGATCAAGGCGGGGTACCTCGCGAGGTGCCCGTGACGCAAGCCATGACGACTCAGGGCGCCAGGCGGGTGCCAGCCCGCGCAGCGTCCTCCTTTCCTCTTTGGTGCAAAGGGGGGCAAGCGTAGCCGCGGAGTACCGAGGCGTCAGGCAAAGGTTGCCATTTCGGTGCAACGAGACCAAGACCAGGAGGACTACGAGACGGAGGTCACCGTGGAGCCCAAGACGGCGTCATCACCAGAGCCTTGCGCAGGCGAAGACTACTTTTGTCAGGATAGCTGATACTTGTTGTCCCCTTTCAAACTAGCGCGCCATTGTTGGCTCCCTTCCCGCTCGATATTTGGGAAGAGGACCAGGGCCTCTATAAATAGGACCAGCCACCCACATGGCGAAGGGTCGACCGGTTGGAAGGAGAGAGAGAGAGAGAAAGGCGGCTGAACTCCTCCCAGTAGTTCATCGCCCCAGCCAAGAACAGATCCTCGCGAGGCTGTTCTTCCTTGTATTGTTCATCATCATCGTCCCAAGAGGCAATCCACACACCACACACTGGAGTAGGGTATTACACCACAACGGTGGCCCGAACCAGTATAAACCCTGTGTCCCTTGTGTTGTTCTTTTCATAGCTTTGATCCTAGCGCGGTGGAGGGGTGCAGGTAGGTAGGAGGCGAAATCTCCACGCGCACCCCAGTGTTCGAACCTCAAGGGTCTGCCGGAACCCGAAATCCGACATTTGGCGCGCCAGGTAGGGGTGTGCCGGAATTCGTCTTCCACCGCTCCGTTCACCTCCGACCATCGCGCCCATGTCTGACGCTCGTCGGGCCCGCGCAGAATGCCGGGCCGCCTTTGCTTCCCACGTCGCCCAGACGGCCCCTGTCGGTGGGCGTCCCCGCCGTTCCCCGTCACCTGCCGTCAACGCCGCCACCGGCCCAGCGGGGGACGAGCGGCAAGCATCGTCCTGGCATCTGTCCGTGCGGCAAGACGGCCGCACTGCAACTCACTCGCTCACCCCAGCTGGTTCTTCGTCCTGCGTGCTCCGCGCGCCCATGGAGCCCCGCAACCTCTTCCCTGCCTATCGCGCTACACCAACACCCCCAGTCGTCGCGGCCCTCTTGGGTGGCTCGCAGGCGCCGCCTACAAGTTACCACGTCAAGCCGTTCATTCGCCGGGTCAGCGCCGCTTCCACACGGCAGGGGGCTCCCCTGGATAGGGCGGCACCCGAGACCGGCCTGAGCTTCAGCCCGGAGGACCACCCCTCCAACTCGGCCTGCTCGAGCGTGCTCCCCATGCTATGCACCCCCACCATCTGCCAGGTGGCCGTCACCAGAACTCTCATCGATGGCGGGGCGGGCCTCAGCGTGCTCTCAGTCGAGGCCTTCAACCTCCTCTGCATACCCCTGGAACGGTTGCAGCCCAGCCGGCCCTTCTCAGGCGTTGGGGGCAGGTCGTCCAGCTCCTTGGGGCAGATCCGGCTCCCAGTGACCTTCGACACCTACGACAACTTCCGCACGGAGCTGGTCGACTTCGACATCGCCCCCATCGGCCTCCCCTACAACGCCATCCTCGGCTACCCAGCGCTGGCCCAGTTCATAGCCGCAACGCACCCGGCGTACAACCTCATGAAGATGCCCGGGAGCAGCGGTGTCCTCACCGTGCACAGGGATACCGGTGATGCTCTGCAGGTGCTCAAGCTCGTCTTCAGGACAGCAGTGTCGGCACAGCCTCCAAGAAGAAGCAGTTGTTCACCCAAGACAAGGCAGAAACCAAGCAGGTACCCGTCGATGAGGACGGGTCCACCAACGCCACTTTCACCATAGGCGCCCACCTCAAACCCGAGCAGGAGGAGGCCCTGGTCGTGTTCCTGCATGCAAACAAGAAGGTATTCGCTTGGGAGCCGGACTAGTTGGCAGGGATCCCCAGGAGCGTAATCGAGCATCACCTCAACGTGTGCCCCAACGTGCGCCCTGTGAAGCAGAAGGCCAGGCGGCAGTCCACAGAAAAGAAGGCCTTCATTGTCCAAGAGACCCGCAAATTAGAGGCCGCTGGGGTCATTCGCGAGGTCCAATACCCAGATTGGTTGGCCAACCCTATCGTTGTGCCGAAGAAGGGAGGGAAGAAACGCATGTGTGTCGACTTCACCAACCTCAACAAAGCGTGCCCGTAAGATCCGTTCCCGCTCCCCCGCATCGACCAGATCATTGATTCCACTGCGGAATGCGACCTGTTATGCTTCCTAGATGCCTTCTCTAGGTATCACCAGATCAAGATGGCGGTGGAAGACGTCGAGAAGACGGCCTTCCTAACCCCGTGCGGGGTGTACTGCTACATCTGCATGCCATTCGGGCTGCGTAATGCAGGGGCAACCTTTCAGCGGCTAATGCATATCACCTTGGGCCCGCAGCTCGGGAAGAATGTTGAAGCTTACGTCGATGACATCGTGGTAAAATCTCGGGAGGCCAGGACCTTGATACAAGACCTGGAGGAAACCTTCGCGAGCCTCAACGCAGTGAACCTACGGCTCAACCCAGAGAAGTGTGTGTTCGGAGTCCCCTCGGGCAAGCTCTTGGGTTTCCTCGTGTCCCACCGAGGCATCGAGGCTAACCCGGAGAGGGTCAAGGCGGTGGAAGACATGAGCCCGCCAAAGACCCTCAGAGAAATGCAGAAGCTCACGGGGCGCGTGACCGTGCTAGGGCGCTTCATCTTCAAGTTGGGGGAATGAGCCCTGCCCTTCTTCCAGCTAATGAAGAAAAAGGGGCCCTTCGAGTGGACTGAAGATGCCGACAAGGCATTCCAGGATCTCAAGAGATACCTGACCAGCCCACCGGTCATGGTGGCCCCGCGCCCTCAGGAGCCCCTGGTGCTCTACCTCGCCGCCACTCCCTACTCTGCCAGCGCAGCCTTGGTAGCAGTCAGAGAGGAGCGCCGGATCAAAACCACGGCAGCAGCCCGGGATAAGGCAGAACAGGGACAAGGAAGGCCCACAGAAACCACCATCACGGCTGAGGAGGATCAGCCGCTGCAGAGGGGCGCACCAGAGGCGGAAGAGGCCCCTCTTCCAGACGGCCAGTCTCAGGAGGCCTCATTGCCTCAAGAGGCGCCATGGTCTCCGAAGGGAGCCACCAGCACTGACGCACTCCACCTCGTTGAGCACCCAGTGTACTTCGTCAGCACAGTGTTGCGGGATGCAAGAGCACGGTACCCCATGCCTCAAAAACTCCTCCTCGCGCTACTGGTGGCTTCGCGCAAACTGCGGCACTATTTTCAGGGTCACCCCATCAAGGTCGTCTCGTCATACCCCCTGGAGAGGGTGCTCAGGAGCCCCAATTCAGCTGGGAGGGTTGCTGAGTGGAACATAGAGCTGCAAGCATTTCTGCTCGAATTCAGCACGACCAGAGTCATCAAGGGAGCAGCGTTGGCGGATTTTGTAGCAGAATGGATGGAGGCGCCAGGCCTCAAGGCCGACGAGGATCGGTCCCTGTCCCTGGGAAGCGAGGCGCCAGAAGGCTGGGTCATGTACTTCGATGGGGTGTTCTCCAGACACGGCGCAGGGGCTGGGGCGGTGCTTATATCGCCCACCCAGGACAAGCTCTATTATGCCGTGCAGCTTTGTTTCCAGCAAGGCGAAAAGGTCTCCAACAACATAGCAGAGTATGAAGGTTTAATAGCAGGCATGAAGGCCGCAGCTGCCCTGGGGGTGAAACGCCTCACCATCAAGGGCGATTCACAGCTCCTTGTCAATTTCTCCAACAAGGTGTACGAGCCGAAGGATGAGCACATGGAGGCCTACCTTGCAGAGGTCCGCATGATGGAGAAGCAGTTCTGGGGGTTGGAGTTGCAGCATGTGCCCCGTGGCACCAATCAGGAAGCCGATGACATCGCCAAACGCGCGTTCAGGCGGTTACCTCAGGAGCCTGGCATTTTCGAGGAGCGGCTCTTCAAGCCTTCAGCCTTACCGTCATTATCAAACACGGCTCAGCCCAGGGAGGAGCTCCCTCAGCCACCTGCCTCAGGAGCTCCGGCTTGTGGCCCGGCCTCAGGAGCACGCCTGCTCCTGACGATGGAACCTCAGGAGGGATGTTGGATCACAGAGCTCCGGAGCTACCTAACGCAAGGGACCCTGCCGGAGAAGGAGGAGGAAGCAGAGCGAGTGGCGCGCCAGGCCACGGCATACTACATCAAAGATGGAGAGCTCTACCGGAAGCGACCAAACGATGTATCCCTGCGCTGCATCTCCAGGGAGCAAGGGAAGGAACTACTGGAAGATATACACGGCGGAGACTGTGGACATCATTCGTCATCACGGACCCTCGTTGGCAAGGCGTTCCGCAGTGGGTTTTACTGGCCCACCGCGCTCAATGACGCCGTTGAACTAGTGAAAGCTTGTGAGGCCTGCCAGTTCCACGCCAAGCAGATCCATCAGCCGGCAGGGGGCTTGCAGACTATCCCCCTTTCATGGCCATTCGCAGTCTGGGGGCTCGACATCTTGGGTCCATTTCCTCGGGCGCCAGGGGGCTACCGCTACCTTTACGTTGCCGTGGACAAGTTCACCAAGTGGGCTGAAGTGGAGGCTGTCCGCACCATTCCTGCGGGTTCCGCAGTCAATTTCATCAAGGGCATCGTGAGCTGGTTTGGGGTGCCGAATCGCATCATCACGGACAACGATTCACAGTTCACCAGTAACCTCTTCAAAACATACTGTGCTAACCTTGGAACGCAGATATGCTATGCTTCAGTGGCGCACCCCCGAAGCAACGGCCAGGCCGAGCGAGCCAACGCGGAGGTCCTGAGGGGCCTCAAGACCAGGACATTCAAGAAGAAGCTGGAGGCTTGTGGCAGAGGTTGGTACGATGAACTGCAGTCCGTGTTGTGGTCCATCCGCACCACCGCGACCAAGCCGACTGGAGAGACCCCATTCTTCCTGGTCTACGGAGCAGAAGCAGTCCTCCCCCACGAGGTCAGACGTTGCTCCGCGCGGGTCCTGGCATTTGACGAGGCGCAGCAGGACGCCATGCGGGGGACGGACCTCGTGCTGGGGGAGGAGCGTCGCCGGGAAGCCGCGCTGCGAGCGGCGAGGTACCAACAAGCGCTGCGGCGATATCACTGCCGCAACATCCGCCCCAAGACTCTTGAGGTAGGAGACCTCGTGCTCAGGAGGGTTCTCTCCAGGGAGGGATTGCACAAGCTCTCTCCCATGTGGGAGGGCCCGTTCATGGTTGTTCATGTTTCCAGGCCCGGCTCCGCGCGCTTGGAGACTCAGGAGGGAGTGCCGGTCCAGAATGCATGGAACATCTAGCACCTCCGGAGGTTCTACCCCTAAAAAGGCCCGGAGCCTGTGAAGCAAGGCGAGTGCCTGTGAAGCTATCGCGTTTTGGAAAAGGCCCGGAGCCTGTGAAGCAAGGCGAGTGCCTGTGAAGCTATTGCGTTTTGGAAAAGGCCCGGAGCCTGTGAAGCAAGGCGAGTGCCTGTGAAGCTATCGCATTTTGGAAAAGGCCCGGAGCCTGTGAAGCAAGGTGAGTGCCTGTGAAGCTATCATGTTTTGGAAAAGGCCCGGAGCCTGTGAAGAAGGCCAACGCCTGTGAAGCTCGCCGCCCGTGAGACTCCCACGTAATAATGAGTTGGGGTTGTACACGCCCCGGAGTCTCAGGAGCGCCGGACTCAGGCCCTGGGGCTCCCTCCCACGCCCAGTGGCAGCACTTAGCTCCGCGCTGGTGAGAAGACGTCAAAGACTAGACTAGGTGCCGGACGCGGCTTTTCATTTGCTTTCCGCAGTTGGCTTGTTCCTCTTCGTTTGGAGTTTTATTGAAGTTGTTGCCGTCTTTGGCTTGCGGTTCTTCGGCTTTTCACTCTCCTGCCTCGATTTCTCTTGTGCAAGGTCTCGCGAGGGGGAGAGCCGAGCGCCCTCGTGAGTGTTCCTATCCTAGTCACTCAAAGAGTTCGCGACCTGGGCCCCTTATAGGAGCACCCCTCCAGTCCGTGCCCCACGGGCACCGCGACACAAACAAAGGGCCTGGGTCGGTCGCCCCCCCACGGCCGGGGCCGGGAACTATCCACGCTCGGGCACATAGCCGGAAGGTACGGTAACGAAAGCAAAACGATGATTAACAAGCAATAACCCAAACACGCCCCCGCGGGGCTCCGCACTATTGTCTTTGTTACGCAGGAAAAAGGGAAAAGGAAGAACAAATCCGGCGCGGCTCGCCTCACACCGCCCCGCGGGGAAGGCCCGAGCTGCCTCCGGAGCTCAGGCGGACGCCCTCTCGCGCTTCACCAGGGCGCGACGGCGGGCGGACATGTTGCCACCCCCCAAGCAGATACGACGACGTCGAGGCTGATCGCGGCCACCGCTAGAGGAGTGGCCGCCTGAAGAAGAACCGGAGAAGCTTGGGGAACCCCGAGCGCCGCCAGCCGTGTGAGCGCTGCTCTCTCCATCGTCACCGGAGCTGGGTTCCCAGCCGCAGTCGTCACCCTCGGGGCAACACCCTGCGCGGCGACCATCTTCCCCAAACACCCTCACGTAGAGGGTGGCGTCACCGTCGAACTTGAAGTGTAGGGTGCGCCGACGACACATGCCACGCGCACGGGCAAACGTCTGCCAACCGCGGGCCAGGGACAGGCTCCCGGCCGTGGAGACCTCCAGAGAGACCCATGAGGCCCGGCTGCAGCAGCCGTCGGCCTGGACCCAGAGGCCGCCCGGGGCGCCGGCCGGGAGCTCGCCGAGGAGGAAGCGAGGAAGCGGAAGCCGGGTGCTAGCCGGCTCCGCCGACCACACGATGAACTCCGGCAGCACTTCAGCAGCATGAACGCGCGGCCTGGGGGGACGCGCAGCCGGAGCGCACCCCCCGGCTGCAGCAATCTGCCCGTCGCCGTGCTGAAGATCGCCTCCACGGCCGCGGGGAGCCACCGTGGTGGCCACAGGATGCTTGCAAGGGCGCCCTTGGCCATGCTTGGTTGGGGGAGAGGCGGGCTCAACCCGGTAAGCCTTCCCCTTCTCGGCGGCTGAGAACCTCCTCGACGGGGCCATGAAGAAAAAGGAGAAGCAAGGGGGGATGAACTGGAAGGGCGCGCGCCGGTCCATACTTATGGCTGGCGATGGCCAACCAAGGGCCCCCACGATCGCAGGTCATTATGACCCGCTTTGCATGTAGGGACTCGTCCAATCCGTGCAGTTGCCGAGGCGCCGTGGGGAAGTGGAGGCGCCCACGTCCAATCAACCGCCATGCGGCGCCCAAGGCCGCAGGCTGTCAGGGCCCGCGGCGCTTCGCTCTTGCCCTTCCGCCTCCCTGCACGGCCAAGTCCGGGCGCGCCTTGGGCCCGGGGGCTACTGTCGGCGTTCTGGGAACGGGGGTCCCCAGACTTGCCTGCCTGTGGCCTGCGGCGTGGCTCAAAGGGGGGCCCAGCACGGCCCATCTTCACCAATGCAAACTCAAGACCCTCGCGAGGGGCCAAGCCTCGCGGGGCGGACGACACGGAGCTTCCTCAGGCACGGCCTCGTCAGGCTGGCTCACGAGGAGGCGGAGAGATCAAGGCAGAGTACCTCGCGAGGTGCCCGTGACGCAAGCCATGATGACTCAGGGCGCCAGGCGGGTGCCAGCCCGTGCAGCGTCCTCCTTTCCTCTTTGGTGCAAAGAGGGGCAAGCGCATCCGCGGAGTACCGAGGCGTCAGGCAAAGGTTGCCATTTCGGTGCAACGAGACCAAGACCAGGAGGACTACGAGACGGAGGTCACCGTGGAGCCCAAGACGGCATCATCACCAGAGCCTTGCGCAGGCGAAGACTACTTTTGTCAGGATAGCTGATACTTGTTGTCCCCTTTCAAACTAGCCTGCCATTGTTGGCTCCCTTCCCGCTCGATATTTGGGAACAGGACCAGGGCCTCTATAAATAGGACCAGCCACCCACATGGCGAAGGGTCGACCGGTTGGAAGGAGAGAGAGAGAGAGAGAGAGAGAGAGAGAGAGAGAGAGAGAGAGAGAGAGAGAGAAAGGCGGCTGAACTCCTCCCAGTAGTTCATCGCCCCAGCCAAGAACAGATCCTCGCGAGGCTGTTCTTCCTTGTATTGTTCATCATCATCGGCCCAAGAGGCAATCCACACACCACACACTGGAGTAGGGTATTACACCACAACGGTGGCCCGAACCAGTATAAACCCTGTGTCCCTTGTGTTGTTCTTTTCATAGCTTTGATCCTAGCGCGGCGGAGGGGTGCAGGTAGGTAGGAGGCGAAATCTCCATGCGCACCCCAGTGTTCGAACCTCAAGGGTCTGCCGGAACCCGAAATCCGACAATAAGGCATTTGCGAACATTTTTGCTGGCAGTTTCTTCAGATTCGCATGGCATTTTCTTCAAAGTAGCTTGCCAGTTTCTTTAGAGGTAGGCATTTTTATTCAAAAAACTACCACTTCGGATCCTGCGTTGGAACTAAAACTGCCAGGAGCGCATTACTAGGCTAGCTAGTGATAGATCAGTAACTTGTAAACACTGAGCGAACAGAAATAAGGAACTGTTAGTAACTTTTAAACACTAAGAACACAGAAATAAGGATCATTTTGTGCATAGTAGTAAGAGCCGATCCATTCAAAATGTTCACACGAGACTCATAGGCTTGGCATTGTAATATGTTCACATTAGTAGCCCAAATTCAAAACCAAATAGTACGATTCCCATACATAAGATCAACATGTTAATGCATCTCAATGATTCACAGATCATATATAAATATGTAGCTCCAAAAGCAAAGATCTAGAAAAAACATCTATTCTTCCTACTAACATGGATGCTTCTCTTGGCAAACATTCAGTACAGACTGAAAGACAAATTTGTTTGTGAAGTCTACAATTCCTCTTGCAAACGTAAGTAGTTTCACCAACAGCTGGAACCATGAGAATGAACCACACATGATGGAGGAACATCCACTGCAATATAATTTGGTCTTCTCTCGATCACACGGCGAGACTATTTTCGGAATGCAAACTTTAACTTAGGCAAAATGATGCCCATTGTATAATAACACCAAAGCAATGAAGCACCTAGTGTTGGCCAATAAATAGTATAGTACTACTTTTCTGCAGTCCATGAAGTGACTATCCAATCTTTTTGTGTCTATTTTCAAATGGCACTGCATGCAGTGACTATACTATTCTCTTGTACAGTTCAACCAAAATTGCGGTCACTTTGTGTGTTTGCCAAATAGGAACGGGCAGACATCTCTGTCTGCACAAATATCAAGCAGCTAGTAAACATATACCCCACCTTGTATTTTCAGTTTAAACATGTCTCTTCCGCTTAGCATCTGTCATGTTTTGCACTGGACAATTTGATACAGTCATGTTTTGCCCTGGACAATTTCATACTAAATTGATTTGCTGGTTTAGAGCAGAAATATAGCGCCTATTCTGCATCATACCAAGGATATCCATGTTCGCAGTGATGGAAGAGGTGAAATCGATACAACCAAAATTGAGCATCCAATCATTGAATCCTGTCCTGCACCTCCAATGTAGGTCCACCCTACCAATAAATTCACATGCAAACCACTAGTATTACTATCTGATGACAGTACAAAAAGAGTAGCAAGATAGTAGCAAGCCATGTACCTTCGTATTGAACAGCTCATAGTGCCACCAATTAGATATAAAGGTTTGGAAGAAAACATGCTCCTAATGTTGAACCAGTTGGACTTTTTTGTGCAGTTCCACTAAAATTGAGCATCCATGTTTGCATATATATTTAAAGTGTGATTACTATAAAAGTGGCAGTAGTTGAAGCATAGACTCACAAAATATAAGCATTACAATTTCTTAATGGGAAAAGGTAGCAAGACTGTTTCTAACCACCTGTTTGAAGGAATAAATAAGGCAACAACGGCTGATGTCAGAAAGGCATCTATAGTTCTTTCTGAAAGAATGATCGATTCCTGACCTTTCCTCTTCTTTTAAGCATATTTTGTGCAGTTCAACTAAAATAAAATGCTATCACCGCCTTGACAATTCAGTGACACTGTACAAAAGGAAATGACTTAACATTACATCATGATGTTAGGTATGTAGTCGACAGGCATTAGAGACAAACATACAGACCTCCTCCGATAACATAGTGAACATTAATTTTAACAAAGGTGTGACTAGCTTTATCGGGATAATTTGAGTGAACTCTACACCCTCTGTTCCTTAATATAAGACATTTTCACGGTTCAATTTAAAGTACCCAAACATCTAGTATTTAGAAAAATAGGTAGTAGTTTTCTTGAGCACATATCTGGGAAAGCTTGCCACACTTTATATATGTCCATACGCTAATGCAACACCATTCGAATAGTACAAATATACACTAATCCAGTGGCTAGTGCAACAGTAGAGTTGTTATTTTATTACAGGGTACAGTACAATGGTTTTACTGAACAGATTTCCATAAGCTCTAGCACTGGAAGATTTCTATAATAATTAACAATACAAAATGTAAAGGTAACAAGTTTCAGCATTGGTATACTAGCTGTGTAAGAGCATTAAACCAAATACAAAAGTCTGAAGGTAACTAGCATTATTAACTAATGACAGTATTAAAAATTGCAAACCATGTACCTTCAAGGTAAATATCATTTCGAACTCGAGTGGACATGAAAAATTGCTATCCCAATCTTGATAACCGATCAAACATTAAAACTTGATTGAATGAATCAATACAATAGCCAAAGGAGGAGGTGCCCACTCTTGACCTTTCCTCTTGTCTTCATAATTTTTTATGCAGTTTAACCAAAATAAAATGACATCAGCGCCTTGGCATTTTGATGACACTATACAAAAAAATTGACTTATCTCATGAAAGTGAGGTATGTAATCTATAAGCGTTAACAGTGCAAAAATCTGAAGGTAGTAACAAGTTTCATCGTTGGTATACTGGCTGTGCAACAACAGTAGAATGCCTTCGCTGAAAAATCTTTAATACATCCACAATCAACGGCTAACCCTGAAATAATCCAGAGACATTAAATGGCATTGCTTAAATTTATCGGTGGCATTAGACTGTGTGCGGCATTAGTTAAATGTGGCATCACTTTAGCAGTAGCATTGGTTGACTTTACCACTGGTGTTATACTAACAGCAAAAAAGAGGCAATAAGAGCATGGGAGACCCATTCAGATAGTAGGCGCACCAGTACGATGTACCTCCACAGACGCATAGAGTGGTGAGGGAGGTATGGTTGCCCAAAGCAACAAATATCCAGGCATCATATGTGGATTACATCCCATTTTTGTTCTCTTTAGCCACCTTTTTCCTATGTGAGGACAACAAACTGATCGACCTGGTCATTCTCTATTGCGTTGTCATGCCTTTCTACCCTTCTTCAACCAAGAGACACGAGACTCGTTCCTTAGCTACTGATTTTCCCCACTTCAACCTAGATGCGGGTTCGATGCCTACTCTCTTGGACAGTACAGTCTCCCTTCCTTTCCTTATTCAACCCAGACATGGATTAGTCTGCATGAAGTAGGGTTTCCTTTAATAGTGCAAATTAAGGTTTTCGTCTGCGTGACCAGCAGAGCAGAGGATAGGAAATTGGGAAGATGGTGGGGTGGAAAAAGATCCATATGCAGCGACGTGGCAGATGGGGCAATAGAACAAGGGTATGGTTCAAAAAGATGTAGCATACCTGAGGGTCGGCGGGAAGTGGCTTCGCTCGTGGTCGTCATCCTCCACACGCACTACAGCAGCGAGCTTCGGGACGGAGGCCATCCCGCGCGGGCGCTAGGTCTGAGAGGACGGCCTTGTCGTCAGTGCGTGACCTCGCTCGCCGACGATGAGTGCGTCAATGTTGCACGTCCTTTTCTTCCTCGGTGGATCTGTGACCTCCGGTGAGGAGAGAGAGAGAGGCCATCTTTTTTAGATCTGGAGAGAGGGTGATAGTGTGAGAAGCAAGTGGGCAGCCCTTAGCAAGAAAGCTCTGAAGCTCCAGCCTATATATCTTTTTTATACTACTAGTACTAGAGGTGGAGTAGTGATAGAGTAGTTTATATTTTCTCTGCAAACAGTACCAGTTAGTCGTGCTTCAAAACTGAACAGCACGCCATTAAAAAATAAAGGTCGATAACTAATGCGGCACCTCGGGCCAACGCGGCCAGATCCCATTTTGCACGAGAAATTACACACCATGTTTCTTTGACATGTGGTCCCGTTCCAACATGTTAGTGAGACGACGGCAAGTCCTTTTGTACAATTTCCAAAAGGACATGTAGGCTGGGGCGCCTCTTTGTGTACCGTGGCAAACTTGCAACCGTCCACCAACTCTTTGCCTTTCCCTCTCGATTTGGAACTGTTGTGGCACGCTCTTCCTCCCCCCACCATTTGCCTTCACCCTTCCTTCTGCCATTGTTCGATTGTCTTCTCCATGGAGGGAACAAGCCGGAAACGACCCCGTTATTCTTGCCCCGATCTGAAAGATGACGTGGTGGGGGAACTCATTCATTGGTGCGATGTCATTACCTCAGCTAGCATGGCAGGTTCGTTCAAGACCATTCTCGACTCAACTAATAACATCATTACAAGGAACCCAAGGGTCCAGGAGCGGTTTGATCTCCCTTATCTTCTTTGCTATAAGCCTGTTCGCATGGGCGCGGACGACGGAGGCCTCGCCTTGTGCAAGTTGATGCCGCTTGATAACGATGCGTGTGATGTTAAGATGCCATCACTTCAGGGTAAAGCCTGGGCTGGCACAAATGGAGATTGGGTTGTTTATATTGGGTACAATTGCGAGTGGGAACTTGTGAATGTGTACACTCGTCAGCGGATTCCACTTCCAAAAATCTCAGAGTACCCTGAGGTTGAGCACACAGATGATCTACGTGTGTTCAAATACGATCATGGTGACTGTCGTTTACGGAAGACAGCAATTTGTCGAGTTCCCAACCGCTCTTGGAATTACAAGAACTATGAAGTTGTTGCTATCTTCGACAAGCTTGTTGTCGTCCTTCGTGGTTCGACTGGATGGATATTGCTCAAAAATCAGTTTCTATACACGGATGAGTACTGTGATGCAATTGAATACGAGGGTCTTGTGTTTGCTGCCACCACTCGTGGCACTGTTTTTGCATGGGATCCTCGTAGTTTCGGTGCATTTGTCTTCCACCGTAATTATAATTGTTTCATCCACATGCATGCGGGTTAGCATGTTTCCCTTTACTAATTAACCTTCTTCTTGTGTTTCCAAGGTCCTGTGAACATTCCACCACCTATACTTGAAAAAAAATTATAACCAAGGGGGAGATGACGATGGTGATGATCACGAGCATGAGGACGAGCAGAACTTATATACTCAGTGGCGCCTGGCAACTAATTCCGATGGATCACCTCTTCTTGTCTGTATATAGTGCACTGAGATTGTTACTACTAAGGGAGCAGGTGTTGTCTCCCATGGCCGCCCTCTCCGGACCTATTCCAACACCCGTTGCAGGGTATTCGGGATGGATACTAGTGTGCTAGAGCCAACACCTTCTCCTTGGTTCAGTATTGATAGTCTGGGAGAAAACTCGCTCTTCCTTGGACAAAACTATCCAATGATGGTGAAAAGCGATCCAGCTGCTGTTGACACAACGTTACTACCATTTATGAGAAGCAATTGTATCTATACCTCAGACATTGCAGTGGTTCCCTACCCTAGTCCTGATATATGCCGCTTCAGCCTGGATGATCACTCCTCTGTTGCTCTCGATATTGACAATAGCTGGCCCTTCCCAGAGCACCTATGGTTCAAAGCAAGCGTTTATAACACCGAGGATTGGTTGAGTTGAAGTTCATTTCATTGCTTGTTATTTGTTGTGTGATGAAAACTTCAGTATTTACTAGCATGAGGACGAGCAGGGCCCATATACTCAGTGGCGGCTGGCAACTAATTCTGATGGATCACCCCTTCTTGTCTGAATACAGCCCACTGCTGATGTTACTACTAAGGGAGCAGGTGTTGTCTCCCATGGTCGCACTCTCCGGACCTATTCCAACACCCGTTGCATGGTATTCGGGATGGATACTAGTGTGCTAGCGCCAACACCTTCTCCCTGGTATAGTATTGATAATCTTGGAGAAAACTCGCTCTTCCTTGGACAAAACTATCCAATGATGGTGAAAGGCGATCCAACTGTTGTTGACACAATGTTACTACCATTTATGAGAAGCAATTATATCTATACATCGGACATTGCGGTGGTTCCCTACCCTAGTCGTGATATAGTAGGACGCTTCAGCCTGGATGATCAGTCCTGCGTTGGTCTCGAGATTGAAAGTAGCTGGCCCTTCCCAGAGAATCACTTGTGGTTCAAAGCAAGCATTTCCAACGCCGAGGATTGGTTGAGTTGAAAGTTCATTTCATTGCTTGTTATTTGTTGTGTGATGAAAACTTTAGTATTTATAATGTATCCTCATTGTCGTTGTGGGTTGATGACCTCTTGTATGTAATAAAATGATATGCCTGTGATAAAATTACTAAATTTATCAATGGATTTCGAGTCGCTTCTTTGAGTGGGTGCTGCGACGAGGCAAAAAAATATTTTCCGAATACATAATTGTACGTGCATTGCAACAGGTTATCGGATGACGCCAATCAACAATAGTACACTATTTGTACTAGCTTCACATGCTGCACTATCTCTACGTCTACGTACGTAATACAACAAGTTTTAAACTTGAGACCAGCCAACCATCCTCACAAAGAACACTTTTTAACCTAGCACAGACTCCAGGAAATTTGGCCACAGTGTGAGGTGGGCCATATGTTAATGTGTTCGTTGTACGTAACCAGCACCTCAAATCCTCGATACTACTACTACTATAAGTAGTAGGAGTAGTAGGGTGGCATTGGCCAGAACAAGCATTCACGTCCAGGAGAACGGCACGCGCCACCAGCACGACTTCCATCTGACACCATATTTCTTGGAGTCCATGCTACAGCAATCTCTTCAACCTCGTCGTTTCTATAACTCAGCCATCGCGTAGCGGGCGAGGTGGGGGTTTGCCGATAGTCGGTTTCCTCAATTATGATCCCACTTGTAAGGCCAAGTCCAACGCATGACCCCAAACGGACCTCCGTTTTGCCCGGATTCTGTCCGTTTGGGTAGGGCAATGGGGTCGTGTCCGGGCCATTTCTCGGATGCGGTGGCCGTGCGCCGAACGCGCGGACGCATCCCGGCCACGTACATTTTTCTTTGCAAACACACATCTTTTTTTCATCATTGATTTTTTGGTACATGGAAATACATCACCAAAATTTTGACTAGAAAAGCAAGACCAAAGAAAACAAGAACCACAAGAATACATTTTAGAAGATATCCAACTTCCATAACTGCTCCTGTAAGTTGGATTAGTGGCTTCTCGATGCATTCATTATTGATCTGTGGAGGCTCGATCTTGCGTGCTTCTTTCTTCTTCGAGTGTAAAGAAGTAGACGTGTCTAGCCTCTATTCTATCAACAAGTGCACTAGTCTCATCTCTAGCCTCTATGCTAGCTAAAAGTGCTAGAACATCTACTAAATTGCGCCTATCAATATATCGTTGTACTCTTCTTCCCAATACCAAAACTTGCATCCATTCTACACAATAAAATTTTAAGTTAGCACAACTAGTCTAATCCGAGAGCACAACCGAAGATTTGGTCGAGTTCTTCCTTCTTTTGCTGACACATGGGACATCCAGCATCCAGGTCGTGTCATGCAAGAAAATAAAGTGGTAGTTGAGGCCACATGATGTGCATCTTGGGTTAAACTGTAAATAGAATCTTACTACTCTTGGGTAACTTCAAAAGCGGCCACCGAAGATCTTTATTGGATTTGTTTTTCATCACCATCACGTCGAGGTGAAAGATGTGCAGGTTCGGTGGGTCCTCTTGCATTTTCACTAACATGTGGGACCGCATATGAGCAAACAAACGATGGGCTCTGCGCGTCTGCTGGCTGGCTGAGAAGAGAGATAGAGGAGGGCTGAGCACGGACTCCAGGAAATTTGTTCTCCGTAACCAGCACCTCGATATAGTGGGGTGGCATGGGCCATAATTAGCATTCATGTCTAGCAGTACGGCACACGCCACCGACACGAGTCCCATCTGACACCAATTTTCTTGGAGTCCATGCTACAACCATATCTTCTCCCTCCTGTTTTCTCAGCCATTGCGCGGTGGGCGGGGTGGGGGTTTGCCGATAGTCGGTTTGCTCAACTGCAGTCCCACTTGTAAGTGAAAATGCAACACAGCACGCATTCCCCCTTGAGAGGCGTGCCGGACCAACCATGTGGGGGTGTGACGTGAACACGGCAGGCTTTTCCTTTTGAACTTGTAACTTGTAGATTTTGTTTCTGCTCCATGGCGCGACCGATAGATAGAAATAACGATTTTCCCTAGAGTAATGAGAAGTTTTGTTCTGGCGCGGTTCATGCATGGAGTAGGTCCGAAAATTATGAAGTTGATGCAAAAGGTAAAATAATTATTAGTAGTACCATATACTACTACATGGATTTGACGGAAATATAAAGATACATACGGATCCATCAACGACATCCTCACGCCCTAGTGCACTGGGTCACCAACCGATGTGTGAGGAGCAGCGGCGTTGGCGGCCAGCTCAACGTGCTTCTGAACAATGCCGTCCAAGGTTGCCCTACGGTCCAAGAAGGCCAGCGTCCTATCGTCCTCCTCTTGCACGTAGTAGTCCTTGTGGACGATTTGCGCGTAGACGTGGGTGATTATGTCGATGATGTCTTGCTACGCCAGGTGCTGCACGGCGAGCGCGACCTCAAGGTGGACATTCTCCGGTGCGACGGCAGGCGTCAAGTGGTAGTACTGCTCCAGTACCGCTCTACTACCGCCTCGATTTTGGGTCTTGCTCTTTTCGTTTCGGGTTTATCAGTAGTTGCACGGCAGTAAGGCACGGTAGTTCTGCCTAAGCGGTAGTACCGCTCCGGTCGGGCGGTAGTACCGCTACTGCATTACTGCCGTCGTACTCTACTCTACCCTGCCTCTTTTGGTCTCGTGTTCTGCTCCTCCAGCGGTAGTACCACTGGGGTGAGCAGTAGTACCGCTCTTATGCGGTACTACCGCCCCAAGGTTCTTGTTTTGTTGCTCCATTTCCCTGTTTCTTCTGCCTGAGCGGTAGTACCGCTCGTGGCGCGGTAGTACCGCTCGTGTGCGGGCTGAGCACATAACGGTTGGATTTCCCCCCTCCTATAAAAGGGGGTCTTCTTCCCCAATGAACCTTATCTTTTGAGCTCGTGTTCTTCCCCCATTTTGACCTTCTTCGAGCTTGCTAACTCTCGATCCCTCCATGGATTCTTGCTAGTTTTGAGGGAAAAGAGAGAGGAGATCTAGATCCAGATTTCCACCAATCACTTTCTCCTCTATGTTAGGGGAACCCCTTGGATCTAGATCTTGGTGTTCTCCTTCTTGTTCTTCCTCTCATTTTCCTCCCTAGCATTAGTTGCTTCGGTGGATTTGAGAGAGAAGGACTTGGGCACTACGTGTGCCCTTGCCATTGCATTTGGTGCATCGGTTTGAGTTCTCCACGGTGATACGTGGAAGTGAAGTTTGAGAAGGTTATTACTCTTGGGTGTTTGGGCACCCTAGAGCTTGTTCCTCTTGGGTGCCTTGGTGCCCTAGACGGTTGGTGGTGTTCGGAGCTCAATCATTGTGGTGTAAAGCTCCGGGCAAGTGTCGGGGTCTCCGATTAGGTTGTGGAGATCGCCCCGAGCAATTTGACGGGTACCAGACCGCCCCCAAGGGTTGCCAAAGTGTACGGGTTTGGTGACCGCCCCCAAGGGTTGCCATTTGTACGGGTTCGGTGACCGCCCTCAAGGGTCCCTTAGTGGAATCATGGCATCTTGCATTGTGCGAGGGCGTGAGGAGATTACGGTGGCCCTAGTGCCTTCTTGGGGAGCATTGTGCCTCCACACCGCTCCAAACGGAGATTAGCATCCGCAAGGGTGTGAACTTCGGGATACATCATCGTCTCCGCGTGCCTCGGTTAGCTCTTACCCGAGCCCTTTACTTATGCACTTTACTTTGTGATAGCCATAATGTTTCTTGTCATATATCTTGCTATCACATAGTTGCTTATCTTGCTTAGCTTAAGTTGTTAGTGCACATAGGTGAGCCTAGTTGTTTTAGGTTTTGTGCTTGACAAATTAACCGCTAGGTTTATTCCGCATTTGTTCAAGCCTAAACCGTAATTATTTTAAAACACCTATTCACCCCCCCCCCTCTAGGCGACATCCACGATCTTTCACTCTCTCTCTCTCCCACACAAGTGTTTTTTCATTGCGTGAGTTAATTTGGCACCGGAGCAAAGTAGGTGATCCAAATTGGGGCACCAGGTGAGCAATGGAGGGGCATCGATGCCAAATGCATCACAAGTGAATTTGGCACGTGTTTTGGCCTACATAGTGGAGGACCATCATAGCCCACTTTTGTACTACCTCTTATTTAGTATAATATTTTGACCACAGATTTACGTAAGAAAATGCCAATGCATGTCACTAAAAATTACACCATTTGAAATTATGTTCAAATACGAATCCAATGATATAGTTCTAGTGACATGCATTAACATTTTGTCAGATAAACCTATGGTCAAATTTTGATACTACAAAATAGGAAGAATAAACCAGGACGGAGGTAGTACTTGCTCTTAGGGTAACCATAGAGTTACTGGAGTAGTCTAAGTTACTTTCCACTATGACTATCCTAGGCTACTATAGTAGTACAACAAAAAACAATGCAGGTGATCACGTGAGAAAAAATACTAAAAACATTTCTTTCGGTGCAGTGCGTAGATGCAATTTTGAACACTACACTTGTCATCGTAATTTGGGAAAATTACGAAAAAAATTGAGCTACGTTGTGATTACCATTTACTAATAGGAAAGAAGTTTCACCTTGATGAGTAGCTTCTCCGTGCATGGAAAGCATGTAAGGAATCCAACAACTTGATCCAGATTGGGGCCGATAGATTTTATTGCCAAGATCTTCACTGTGCGCATAGACTGGGTCAAGCTTGTGGGAATCATTTTCTGGAAGACGGTCGTAAATACATCAAGAAGAAATTTAAAAATGTGAATTTCAAGAAGACGGAGAAGAAGATGAGTGTTGTACCTGAACGATTACAGATCCAATAAAAAGTTCGGAGAATTTGGCAAACGAGTGCACCAACACTGTCAATTTCGGTGCGTCAATGACCCTGATTTTTGTTGGACCTTCTAGATCTGTTACAAGCAATCTCTCAAGGAAAGGCGCATTCTCAATGACCATAACGTGGAACAGCTGGAGTGATCTCTTCCCAATTGATGTCTTGTTGTGGGGCCAGCAAGACACATAAATCCATCGGAGATTCGTCGAGCCGATGTGGAGGCTAATGAACCCGTGGATCTGCTCAAGACGAAGGTACTCGAGCGCAGTACAGCTGTGGAGCAGGTGCTCCATAGCCTTCTTCGAGATGACAATGTCGAAGAGGTCGAGCTGCTTGAGTTGAGGGAGAAGAAGGGCGGGTGCCGCATTAATCTGGGAAGATAGCAGGAGTTGAAGCTGGCGCGGCGCAGCGTTGGCGCGAGGCGGAGCACGGACGGTGGCAGAGAGCGACATCGTCCAGCTTCAAAGCTGAGCTCCTCGAGCTGATGTAGGGCGGGGGATAAGAACCACTCGTCAAACTTGGGTTGGACCTTGCAGTTGGTACTGAACATGTGGATGTCAAGGCATCTGGCTGGCCCAGGGTGCGATGAAAGGATCTTGGAGACTGCGGCCATGCCTTTGCAATCCCCGTCGCAGAGGCAGCTGTCGACGGTGAGGTTGAGGGGGACGCGGCGCCAGAGGGGGCGCCACCGCCGGGAGAGCAGGGCGGTCCGCACGGCAGATTTGCTGGGGAGGAGGCTGATGATGACGAGCAGCATGTCATCGGGGAGGCTGCTGATGAAGTCCAGGCTCTCCGGATGCGGTTTTGGCTCGAGCCGCCTCTGCTTGTTGGCTGCCTCGCCGTCCATCTCAACCGGCGGCGAGGCCGGTGTACACGTGTGCTGGTGTGTGTTGTGTGTTGGGTGTGTGCGAGTGCGTCCTTCTGTGCATGCCGCCGCGCAGTGGTGAATTGTGTGCGAGTGCGTCCTTCACGTGGAAGAAGTGTGTCCTCAATGCGCCCTTAATTTACTAGCATGTGGGGTGCTACCCCAAGTGGTTTCAACTTTGTTTACTTCACCGCGTGTCAGATGGGCCTATAGTTTACTTATTTTCACCCACTGCCACATGGGCCAGCACATGAAGATACAGAACACGAGCTGACAAGGCAGCATGTGGACTAGTTGACCGGTCAACTAAACAATATACGGAGCTATACGCTGACACAGTGAGCGTATAATCCGTCGGTATGGAGTGTTCGAGTGAGAGGGGAGGCCCGTGAGAGATAGCAGAGAGAGAAAGAGCTACTCCCTCCGTTCGATAATGTAGTTCCAACATTTTTTTAAAAGTCAAACTTTTGAAACTTTGACCAAGTTTATAATGAAATTACTTATATCTACAATACCAAAGATAAATGATAGTATGAAGTAAGTACATGTTGTGATGAATCTAATGATCGTTCCAGATGTAAATGTTTTTCTCCACATATACCTGGTCAAAATTTTCTGAGGTTTGACTTTTCAAAACATCCATATGCTTATGGACGTGAGAGAGTCCCTAACTAGAGAGAGAGAGAGGGAGAGAGAGAGAGAAATCGAAAGAGTGAGTGAAAAAAGTGTGTGTGCGTGTGTGAAAGAGACATGGACAACACTCGATAAAAGTCGAGAAAAAACATGTGTGTCTTATGCAAACATATCACACATGCATCTTCGACAACAGAAGCAAGGTGAGGAGATAGTGTGTGGTTGTTTGCAACCGAGAGAGCAAGACCCCTAGCACGTGGCCAAGAGGGGTCTGACAAACAAGGGAGAGAGTTCGAGAGAGACGTACGGAGAAAATGCAAACATGGGGAGGAGAGTGTATGTTTGTCATAGAGAGATCCCCTGGAGATCGTGATGGGACTACATGGGTGGGAGATCGAGCGACAAGGTGTGTGCGCGATAGAAGATACCCCGAGAGATATCGAGATAGATGTATGGATGGAAGGAGACAATACGTGTGTTCATGATGGCTAGTGAGAGATAATCATACTTAGGGGGGAGTGCTTGCGCCTATGATGGAGTGAGGGATTATGGTACTTATTAGGGGGGTGCGTGTCACATAGAGAGAGAACAAGGGCGGAGAGTGTTGGATGGGTCTATATGTATAGCGCGAGCGAGACATGTGTATGTGTGAACCAGGGAGATATAAAGTTTAAGATAGATTGAGGAGCCCC
Organism: Triticum dicoccoides; assembly: GCF_002162155.2. NCBI lineage: Eukaryota > Viridiplantae > Streptophyta > Magnoliopsida > Poales > Poaceae > Triticum > Triticum dicoccoides. The sequence continues at coordinate 184,759,635 of NC_041392.1, read as the reverse complement.
GATAAGGCTCAGTGGTGCGTCAGATAGCTGAGAGGGGGAAAGAGATATTCCATCCGCTCGATAATGCAGTACATGTAAATTTTTTAGAAGTCAAACTTTGGAAACTTTGATTAGGTTTACGCAAATGTTATTTATATCTACAATACCAAAGATACATCATACGAAACTACATATCATGGTGAATCTAATGGTATATGTTTGCCGTTCTAGATGTAATTGTTTTTCTCGACGTACATGGTCAAACTTTGTGATGTTTGACTTTTCAATAAATCAATATGCTATGGACCCAGGAGAGTGCCTAAGTCGAGAGAGATCAAGTGCGTGTGAAGGAGAATGAGTAAGTGTGCAAAAAGAGTATGTGTGTGAAAGAGAAAGTGACAACAAATGATAAATTAGAGAGAGTGTGTGTGTTTTCGTTTCTTAGGCGAACATCTCACGCATGCATCTCCGAGATAGAAAAGCGAGGCGAGGAGATACACGAAGATAGCTAGTGTGTGATTGTTTGCAACGGAGAGAGACACCCCTATAGCACATGTCCAATAGAGGTCTGGCCAACAAGGAACAAAGGTCGAGAGGGACACATGGAGAACATGGATGCATGGGGAGGGCGAGAGGGTGTGTTTGTGATAGAGAGATCCCCTCGAGATCGTGAGGGGACTATATGGGTGGGAGATCGAGGGAGGTGCGTGCGCGATAGAAAGATGCCCCGAGAGAAATCGAGATAGACCATACACATCTTTGTGATGGTGACTAAGATTAGCTAGTCATATACATATAGGGGGGACTGTGTGTGCCTACAATTGAGTGAGAGACCATCATACTTGGTTAGCTAGGCATGAGATTGTGTGTGTGTGTGCATGTGAGATGGAGAGAGAACGAGGGAGAGAGATAGAGTTTTAGATGGGCCTATCGAGTGCGAGTGAGATATGCATGTGTATGTGTGACCCAGGTAGATGGAGAGTTTGAGAGCGAGGAGGAGAGCTCCGAGACGACAGAGTGGTGCATGAGAGAGTTACGGGTAACGAGCCAAGGAATTTGTGTGCATATGATGAGTGCACCCAAGATATCTAGCTTGGACTAGAGAATCATACATAGTGTGCGAGAGAGACCTATAGATGGAGTATATATGCATGCGAACTAGAAAGACCCCCCCCACACACACACACACAAGAGAGAGAGAGAGAGAGATGGAGAGAAAGCGAGAGGGACCAACAAGGTTTGTCTGTTGGATGCGTGCGATAGAATTGAAGATTGTCGGCAAGAGAGAGAGAGAGAGAGAGCAGGAGTCTGGGAGACGGGGAGGTCGCGTTTTATGCATCAAAGACTGATATAAACCATGTTTTGATATAAACTTGCATTCAAATATTTAAATTGGAGAACATGTTGTGTGCAATCCACACATGAACGGATATATGCGTATATCAAACAAGTTCATTAATTTGATTTTCAACATGTTCATGGAGAACTATAATACTGTACAACATGCTACTCGATTGAGGTGTTCAATTTTGGATTTAGTTCACTATTTTGACCTGGTGAACGAGCTATTTCATTGAATCGAGATAGTTCATTTTGGGTTTGATTCCCGTTTTTGAGTGGGTCAACTATTTGTCATATAGTAAATCGCTAGCAACGAGCATGTAAAAACACATTACTCCCGAGCATCATCTCTCCATCTAAAAAAGAAGTGGCAAGCTAATATTTCAAAATTTGATTCGAATCGACTTGGTAAGGTAGACGTGGATGCTCATTCTCCCAAATTTTGAACGAACCGTTAAACATCCTCTGCTCGGTGGAATTCGCCCGAGCAAATAAATGGGAGACGCGAAATTACCGTCCTATGTGGGACATGCATCAATTGGCCCGTTGTAAATCGAGGGTAGGTTCGTAACTTCATCCAAGCGCGCCTTCTCCTCGGCTGAAATGACATGTGCCGAATAATTCATAAACCATGGTAGGCAAAACACGCTCTCCTCGCCCGAAATAGCTCGTGCCCACTATTTCAAAACACGCTCTCCTCGCCCGAAATCGCTCGTGCCCACTATATTTCAAAACACGCCCTCCTCGCCCGAAATCGCTCCCGCCCACTATTTGGGGAGAAGCAAAGTTACTCTACTATCCCCGACCCTCATTACACACACCCAAGACGAGAAGCCTAGAGGCAGGGGTAGAACTGCAACTCCCCCTCACATTTCAGACAAATGCGTCCGTAAAACATGGTTCCACTCCCCTCCCAATCCCCCCCCCCCATTCGTACCTCGTGGGAGCCAAATCACCTTCTCCCCGGAAGATCCCTTCTCCCAAGCCGCGAAACCTCAGCCCCTCCTACATGGCGCCCCCACCGCACCAATTTCACAGCCGCCCTCCTCCCTAATGCCGGAGACGCTGTCCATTTGCCGCCATGCACTGGGCCGTGTGCCTCTTACTCCGTGCTGCTGGAGCTGCCTCAACGACGGCCGCGTGAACCGTACCGGAGCCGATTCACCCCTGCCGTTGTTCACAGCGCCAGAGCGGCTCCAACTTCGGATCCGTCCAGAGTCCCGGCGCTGCTTCCCCGTAGCCGTCGACTGTCGCGACATCGCTGTTTCCCTGCGCCGGTCGCCACCGCAACCGTGCCGGCCTCACCGACTCGGCAGCTGGACCTACCTACTTCACCATGCCGCCAGATAGGTCGCACCCTCATCTCAAATCACTTTATTTAGGCGTCAGTTGTCTGAATTTTTATTCTGGGCCAATTGATTCCCAATGGGAAGCAGCACCCCTCGAGGCGGTGGAGTTCCTAGGCTGCCAGTTGGCTGGTGTCTAACGTAAGGGTGCGGGCCGCAAGTTCGCCGCGGAAGCAGTGCTTAGATGGCTATCTTAGAGTTGCGTGGGTTGAAGGTACTGCCGCCGCCGGATCTGGATGACGGGGAGTCTTTGTAGATTGGCCCAGGGGCGGCGCAACCACGGTAGTGCGGTGGGGCGGGGAGCGGGGTTTTGGCCGGGGCCACGGACGGCGGAGGCAGGCTGCTCTGCCGTTGGTCGCTGGCTCTTCGGGGAAGATTCCTAACAGTGTCATCCGGGAGGCACAAGACGGCCATTAAGCCATCCGGCGTAGATCGAATAGTACCAAAATAAAATAAAATTGTGTGACCCCAATTTAGTCTTCAGTCAACAGACGTGTGACCACTCTCGTACCTTGCTGTTGATCTCTTAGTGTATTTCTTCAGATCAAAGAGATGTGTTGTTCTTAACATTATGCATTATCGGCATCTTCAGCCACACCGTCTTCCGACTCACCGCAGCTGCTCCAACAAGGGAAGTATACACCAGAAGGGAGCTATAGTCCCCACTCAACAGTTCCCTGCATCGAATACGCGTGCCCGACATGGACAGCCACAACAACTGCAGGGTCATCGACAAGTCAGTACATGATGCTCACTCCTATGGATGGCGGCCAGATAGGTTGTACCCTCATCTTACTTGTGTGCAACATTTATGGCTTTGTTATTCATCTACGCATGGAAAATAGGTTATCGCATTTCACTGTATATTCATGCTGATCTCTTATGGGTCTTGTTCAAGAGTTAACGCTATTCCATAGTTTAGCTAAGATACTTGTTCTTTAGGTAACATTGTTCCATAGTTATCATCCATTAGCCAATGCTATCCCACAGGCTGGTGATTATAGTATTATACCACTTCTAGTATTACCTATGTTGTTCTTTAATACTTTTGTGTTCCATCTAGTTAATCTCGAGTACAAACAATACATATTCTGTAGCTTTCATCTATGTTCTCCCTTTAGTTTTTGAGACCTGTTGCTGCTAGTTAACCTCAGTCCTACTATTTATGTCGTCTCCTACATGCACTCATTACATAAATCTAACTACTAGTTGTGTCGTGGAATTGTCACGGCAGATGTCCTAGCAAAAGGACTTAGTCGTAGGGACATTACAACTAGGAAGCTTAAAGGGGTTAATCGGGACAAGGGACACGAGAGGTTTATACTAGTTCGGCCCCTTACAATGAAGGTAAAAGCCTACGTCTAGTTGTGTTGGGATTGCTGGGGTTTCGATGACCAAGGAGCTAATCAGCTAGCTTGGCTATCGATCTCTTGTTTCTTGCCCTAAGCTGCCACCAGGTCGTCCCCTTATATACATGGGTTGACGCCTGGCGGCCTAAAGAGTCCCGGCCGGCTCATAAAACTTGTCCGGCTCGATGACTTCTTTTATATGCCTTTCCTTACAAGTCTTTCTTTACATACGGCGGTTTACAATATTGGGCCTTAAGCCGCCTCTGGGCTTAGGCCTTCTACAAGTCTTAATAAACTATCACCTTGAATATTACTGGGCTTCTTTTGTAACCCGCCATTGGGGTTGACCCGGCCCCTCCTGGGTGGGTCATACCTAGTAGCTATATCCCCAACATTAGGCCACAGGTTGACTTGAACTTTGTTCTTTGTCAATCTTCAACACTTAGACAAAATTCATCCCCCTCTTTCTGTAAAACTTTGTAACCCACCATGACATCATCCTCTGAAAACACGAAAGCCTTCTATGACGTCATCTTCAACGGATCTTTATCCTTAAATGTCTTTCGAGAATCGAGGCGTCCGTTTAGTTGGATAACCATTATTTGGGTCTTCCTTGATTTTTCACGCCTGCATGTTCGCTTATCCCCTTATAAATAGGCACAACCTGGTCTTTCTCATTCTTATCTCTCTTCGTATTCTTCCTCTCGCAACCCTACCGCCGCTCGAGCTCCGCCGCCGTCACAGAGCACCTCGTCTTCGTCGACCTTGGCCACTGCATCAGCCTGAATCGATGCAGAGATCGGCGGCGACCTCCGCAAAAGATCCGTGGTTGTAAGTGTTTACCTTCCTGCTCGTCAGATCCGCATTAGGGTTTCTAGGTTTCTGCGTGTTCTTCATAGTTCATCACAGTTTCTTCGTAGTTCTTCCACTGCAGCTTCTTCTTGATCCAAAAAGAACATATACTCGTGCGGTAGTTGTTTTGTGCCCATTCTTGATACCAGTAGATCCCTTTTCCTGGTACAAAGGCCTCATTAGAACTCGCGAACTCATCTATGCTAGATTTTTAGGTCTAGAATATTTTCCATTTTGAACGGCCATTTGATCTAGAATAATATCAAGAAATTAGGAAAATTGTTTGTCTCGACACTTAGCCAATTCTGTTTCTGGCATTTCTCAAATATCTGTAGTCATGACGGCTTATTACGCCGGCTCACTTTTCCCTTATATGACATTAGCCCTTACTTAAGCCGCCATTACTCATTTGCACCATCATCATTTAACTTCACCATTGAATTGGACCAGCACGTTACTTTCTTTTCATTTTGTCCTTTGATCATCATGCCGTCAAAAGCACCGACTGTCTGCAACTGGGTCCCTTCCACAGTCACTAAAGATACTTTGAAGGTATTCTTCACCATAGGATTTTTACCAGGGAAAAATGTTATGTCTTATCGTGCACCTGACTTGGACGAGGAATGGCCTAATCCCAGAGACGGTGAAGTTATTGTCTTCTCTGACCTCATGAATCGGGGTTTTACACCACCCGGCTCAAAGTTCTTCAGAGACGTTCTTCATTTTTTCAAACTTTCACCCTCAAGATATTGGACCCAATTCCATATCCAACATCTGCAATTTTCAAGTTCTCTGTGAGGTGTATCTTCAAGAAGAGCCAACTATGGAACTCTTCAGAGAGTACTTTTATCTGAACCGCCAGAATGAGTGTACCAATGGCCCTAGCTTGGAACTTGGTGGAATCTCAATTCAGCGCCGACTAGGCGCCGTCTTTCCCATAATAGTCTTACCGAGTCATCCCAAAGATTGGAATCAGACCTGGTTTTATTGCCAAGATATGTCTCCAGCCAATGAAAAACCACTGTCAGGTTACCGCACAGAGCGTTTGGACTACAAGTTTGTGTTCCCTGACAAGCTTACTGCTGCTGAACGCAAGAAGCTTATTCCATCTATTAAAAGGATCAATGCCTTATTGGGGAATGGCTTAACCGGTGTTGACTTGATCCGCTGCTGGATCTCGTGGCGGGTCATTCCTCTAAGCCGCCGATCCAAATTGATGTATGAATATGGCGGAGGCCCAGATGACTCTCTGCGTTACAACTCTATACAACTAACCGAAGAAGATATTGTTTCAATGTCAACCATCCTTGTGAACGGCAAGTATGAGGACTGCAGTAAAGTTGGGTTAAACCCCTTCTGTCAACTTAACCCGGCACCAGAGGTGAGAAAACCCCTAACCTCCTCTTTTTGTGTTTTTCCTCAGTAGTTTTAAATACTTGCATGACCTTTTATCATGTTTATCCGTTTACAGGCCAAATCCGACTTCTGGAAAGCCAAGTATGACCATGAAGCCGCCAAGAAGGCTAGAGCCGCCGCCATAGCTGCCAGGAAGACGACCCGGAGGTCCAAGAAGGAAAGGAGCACTGCTGAGGACCTGTTAAAGCTTGACGATGATTCTGAGTTGGAGGTAGCCCTTGACTCCCTTGTCCAGTTTTTTAATAACCTTATTGACACTGACTATTGCCAGGACGACACGGGAGCCAGTCAGGCCGTAGAAGAAGAGGTAACTATTTCCTCCGACTCGGCCCATTTGCCAAGAGAGAAAGTTCGACTGGTAACCCGGAAAGTAAGGTTTTCACACCCTTTGGCTTATTTGGACCCTCATTTTCTTTTGAAAAAGCAGCAACATGAGGGCCGCCGTCAGGCCCAGAACGATGATGAACCGCCTTCTGTTTTACAACAAACTCCTCGAAAGCACCAGAATGAGGTCTCTTTTATCTTCATCTTCTGCTTTTATTAATGAGTCTATTCTCTTGTATTACTAACTTTATTTTACCTTTGCAGGAGGTTTCTCGCTCTTCTAGCGACTCATCTCAGACGCAATTTCCGGCCTTCAAGACTGCCCCTGGGTAAAGAAAAAATCATCTTTCCTCTATGTCTTTAAAACTGCATCATTGCACTAACTGTCTCATAAAATCTTTCTTAGTGGTCAAGCCAAGTCCAAGAAGGCCAAGGTGATTAAACCTGCGGAAGACCTGTCAGTTCTTGCACCTGAACCGGCCATGTTAACTTCTCCCCCTCGAACTGAAGCACCAGAAGACCCAGCTGTTGATACTCAATTGGACCCTCCTGAGCCGTCAGATACCGTTGTTAACCCCTCTACCACCAGACCATCTGGTTCAGCTAACCCCAATGTCTTCTGATCATGACGTTCTGATCACTGGCAGCAGATTTGTTGTGTCAGGTAATCCAACTATGCTAGCCAGACATTCTGCCAAACAAGAGGCCTTAGAAAGGCAGAAAGTACAGCTTGATATCTCTCGCTATACTCATCTGAATGCTAGTGACATATTGTACGGCTATCTCAGTCATGTGCGTTCCAGCCGTGAGTCAGAAATTGAGATGGTCAAGCAATTACAGCTAAAATATGAGGTATGTTTCCCGGCTTACTTATACTCTGCCAGCCCCCAAGTCTTCAGATGATGATCCTGAATGATCTGTAGACTTTAAGATATAGGTTGACACTTTGCCTCTGAAAGTCCAATAGAGTAGCATAAACTTGACCTGTAGTCCCCAAGGGCCGGCTCCATTTATCATAAATGAACCGATACTTAACTTTATAACTGTCTTTTACTAGTCCCAGTAAGTACTGCAATCCGGCTTAATCTTGAGAAACTTTATGAATATCATGCATTAGCCCCCAAGTGCCAAGTGTTGTTACTTTGTAAAGCACTTGGGACTTGAAATATATAAGAGTCATAAAAATTGCTTTGGCGGACATTAGCCCCCAAGTGTCAAGTGGTATTGCGGTGCATAGTACTTGAGACTTGAACCCTTATAACTTTTAGTTTAAGCCTTGACATACCTGTGTATGTTTTGTAGAACGCCCTATCTAAATTGGGCTCCCAATTAACTGATGCAAAGACCCGGCTGGCGGATCAAGAGGCAGAAATAAAGTCTGCTAACTCTAAACTCCAATTGAGTCTTTCTGAGACAGAAAAATTGAAGACCAGCTTGACGGCAAAAAAGAAATCCTGGGCCGAAGAAAAGACGTTGCTGATTCAACGTGCTGAAAAAGCTAAAGCGGCTCTTGAGGAGGTTACCACGGAACTCACCAGCTTAAAGAACCGGGTGTCTCAAATGGTCTCCGCCATCTTTGGTAAGTCATCTGTGTTAATCACTTATGCCTTCCTTTGACCCGTAATATAAGCCGCCTACTGACCCTTTGTTTAAACAATATTTGCAGGTCCGCAAAGCAAAAATCTGAGCCAAGATAGTGTGACCAAACTGAAGGCAGTTTACACCTTAGTGGAGCAGTTTTTTACTGGCGCTCAATGAGCACTTGCTGCTATCTCTCCTGCTAACCAAGGACCCAATCGGTTGAGCGATGTCTTGAAGAAATTGTCAATCTTACCCGCCAGGTTTCAAGAGGTCAAACGACACTGTGCCAGAGCCGGAGCCCTAACTGCCCTGAGCCGCTCCAAAGCCTGGGTGCCAGATCTAGACCCGGCGGATGTAGCTAAAGGGTACCCTACCGTGAAGGAAGACGGGGATCTATTTGAGCAGGATGACTTCATTGCCTGCGTGGGGGGAGTTCGACCTCAAGCCACCGTTCTTGGAGATGAGACCAACATTGATAAATATCAGCCAGGTTTTGATTTGGAGAATAAGAAGATGGCGACTCCCTCTTATAAAGTGACGGATCTTATCCCACCGGTTCGCCAACATACATTTGCCCCAGAGATTGACCCGGCCAGCTTAATTGATGATGAGGCTGAGTTCATTGCTCTGAATGGCTTTGACTGGTCTAATCCCGGCTTTCAACTAGTGGAGGGAGATGAACCGGCCAGGGGGGAGTCATAACCATCTGAACAATCCTGCTTTTAGCTTAGGATATGTCTTAAGAGAGAGAAACAGTAACCTTTTGGGATCTTAATGCCTTGTAATAGGTTAGTTTAAAAAACTGCATATTTTGCCTATGCCATCGTGCATAAGATGACGCGTGTGACTCTTTGCTCCTGATGTCAATATATGCGTCACATCTATGGTTACATCTGTAATATTTCAACTCTGTTCCTGTAGAAAAGGAAAAAAACTGGCTTGGTGGTTTAGCACTGGATGGGTCAGAACACCCGGTACAGGACCAATGATTTTATCATAGGAGAAAAAAACAGAACCAGACGTGAAATAAACAAGGTTGAAACAACATTTGATTAATGAAAAAACACCGAAAATCTGTTCATGAATAACAGTCATACCTGTGTTCTTTGCATCTGGACTACCAGTCTATATGACCCGGGTGATGAGGTTGATGATGCAGTTTTTATTTGAGAAGTCAATCTTCTATATGCCTGATGATTATCATGCCTTGGCGGTTTATTGTCAAACAGTCAAGCCGGCAAAAAAACCGTGTTGATCGTTTAGATTTGAGACAACAAAAACCAGTAAAACAACATAGCAAATTTCAAACAATATAAATTAACTTTTTAACTGAAATTTGGGGGTTTCTGATTCGAATACGATCAGTAAACCGGACCAAAGGGGTTAAGCTAAGATTCAAATACGATCATATAGCCCCCAGTGGCTTTGGCGTTGCGCTGATCAAGAGGGTACCGACAGCTATGTTCTCTTTGGTTCGAATACGACCTATGTTTGAACAAGAAGCCCCCAAATGACCTTGAGAAGTTTTTAACGACCCTGATTCGAATACGATCCAAGTCGGACCCAAAAGGGGTTAAGCTATGATTCGGATACGATCAGGAAGCCCCCTAGTGAGTTTGGCTTTGAGCCGATCAATAGGGTTACGACAACTATGTTCTCTTTGGTTCGAATACGACCTATGTTTGAACAGGAAGCCCCCAAGTGATCATGAGATTTATAGCTAGATTTGAATAATATCATAAGCCGGACCAGAAAGGTTAAGCTAGATTCAGATATGATCAGCTCCTTAATATCCATGAAAATAGTAAAGATATATGATCTTTGAAGAGGAAAAAAGACATAGGTCCTTCTTTATTATTTATCATAATATATACAACGTAAAACTATGTACATGACGAGAGCCGGTAGCTCAGGTGTAGTATGGCCGAAGCTGAGCAATGTTCCACGGCCGGCGGGTCTCCTCCTCCGACTTATGTGAGTCTTTGTGCTCTTGAATGTCAATGAGGTAATATGACCCGTTGTTTAAATTCTTACTGACCACAAAAGGTCCTTCCCAAGGCGGGGATAGTTTGTGTGCATCTGACAGATCATGAATGATTCGGAGCACCAGGTCACCTTCTTGAAAGGTCCTGGACTTAACCCGGCGGCTGTGATAACGGCGCAGGTCCTGTTGATAAATTGCTGATCGACCCGCTACCAAGTCTCTCTCCTCATCTAACAAGTCAAGTGCATACTGTCGGGCTTTGTTCATTATTAGCTTCAACGTAACCCACCACGCGAGGCGAGTCATGACGGATGTCACTGGGCAGCACCGCTTCCGCTCCGTAAACCATGAAGAAAGGTGTATAACCTGTAGACCTGTTAGGAATGGTGTTGATACTTCACAGCACCGAGGGTAATTCCTCTACCCAACAACCAGGTGTCCGCTATAAGGGAACCATAAGCCGGGGTTTGAGACCTTTTAAGATTTCTTGAGTTGCTCTCTCAGCCTGACCATTAGATTGAGGGTGAGCTACGGAAGAAACATCAAGCCGGATATGCTCACGTTGACAAAACTCCTCCATAGCACCTTGGGACAAAATAGTGCCGTTGTCAGTGATAATGTTGTGTGGAAAACCAAAGCGAAAAATCACCTTTTTCACGAACTGAACCGCCGTGGCTGCATCACACTTACTCACTGGCTCTGCCTCAACCCATTTTGTGAATTTGTCAACTGCCACTAAAAGATGTGTCTTTTTATCCTTAGACCTTTTGAAAGGTCCAACCATGTCAAGCCCCCAAACCACAAATGGCCAAGTGATTGGAATCATCCGCAACTCTTGAGCCGGCACATGCGCTCGTCGTGCAAATTTTTGACATCCATCACACCTACTGACCAGATCCTCTACATCAGCGTGAGCCGTTAACCAGTAAAAACCATGACGAAAAGCTTTGGCCACAAGAGACTTTGACCCGGCGTGATGACCACAATCCCCTTCATAGATCTCACGAAGTATTTCTTGACCTTCTTTAGGAGAAACACAACGCTGAAACGCTCTAGTGATGTTGCGATGATACAACTCTCCGTCAGAAATCGTCATTGACTTGGACCACCGGGTTATCTGTCGGGCCAGGGTCTCGTCCTCTGGCAACTCACCCCGGGTCATGTAAGCTAGGAACGGTACTATCCAATCTGGAATAACATGAGTAACCGACACTAAATGTGCCTCCGGGTCAGGAATGGCCAAATCTTCCTCTGTAGGCAACTTAACAGACGGGTTATGTAAAACATCCAAAAAGGTGTTAGGGGGTACCGGCTTACGCTGAGATCCCAACCGGCTTAAGGCATCGGCCGCTTCATTCTTTCTGCGGTCAATGTGTTCCACTTGATAACCCTTAAAATGCCCTGCAACAGCGTCGACCTCGCGGCGATAAGCCGCCATGAGAGGATCCTTGGAATCCCACTTGCCTGACACCTGTTGAGCCACCAAATCTGAATCGCCAAGGCACCGGACTTGGCTCAGACTCATCTCTTTAGCCATTCGAAGCCCATGGAGCAAGGCTTCATATTCTGCTATGTTGTTAGTACAAGGAAACATCAATCGCAACACATAACAAAACATGTCCCCTCGAGGAGAAGTTAAAACAACTCCAGCCCCCGAGCCTTCCAACTGTCTAGACCCATCAAAATGAATCATCCAATATGTGTTGTCCGGTTTCTCCTCTGGCATCTGCAACTCTGTCCAGTCGTTAATGAATTCAACTAGCGCTTGAGATTTAATCGCAGTACATGGCATATACTTCAAACCATGAGACCCAAGCTCAATAGCCCACTTGGCGACTCGTCTTGTGGCTTCTCTACTTTGAATGATGTCTCCTAGAGGAGCAGAGCTAACCACAGAGATTGGGTGACCCTAAAAGTAATGTTTGAGCTTCCGACTTGCCATGAACACCCCATAAACGAGCTTCTGCCAACGTGGATATCTTTGTTTAGATTCAATCAGCACCTCACTGACGTAGTAAACCGGCTGTTGGACCGGATGTTCTTTGCCAGCCTCCTTGCGCTCCACAACAATGGCCACACTGATAGCAAGTGAGTTAGCAGCTACATATAATAACAACGGCTCTTTCTCAACCAGAGCAGCAAGAACCGGCGGCTCAGCGAGCTGTTTCTTCAGATCCTCAAAAGCAGAGTTAGCAACATCACTCCAGACAAAGTCATCCGCCTTTTTCATAATTTGATACAAAGGCATCACCTTCTCCCCTAACCGACTTATGAACCGGCTTAAGGCAGCGACATGACCCGCCAGCCGCTGAACGCCATTGATGCACATCGGTTTGGCTAAAGATGTGATCGCCTTAAATTTCTCCGGGTTAGCCTCAATACCTCTGTTAGACACCAAAAAACCCAAGAGTTTGCCAGCTGGGACTCCAAAAACACACTTGGCCGGGTTAAGCATCATCTTGTTGACCCGGAGGTTATCAAAGGTTTCCTTCAGATCTGTTACCAAGGTTTCCTTCTCTCTGGGCTTCACCACTATATCATCCACATAAGCATGAACATTACACCCAATCTGACTATGAAGGCAATTTTATACACACGTTGATAAGTCGCCTGGGCACTTTTAATCCCAAAAGGCATAGACACATAGCAAAAGGCTCCGAACGGAGTGATGAAAGTTGTCTTCTCCTGGTCCTTGACTGCCATCTTGATCTGATGATAACCTGAATAGGCATCTAGAAAACTCAAATGCTCACAACCCGCCATAGCATCAATGATCTGATCAATACGAGGGAGAGCAAAAGGATCGGCCGGACAAGCCTTGTTCAAATCGGTGTAATCCACACACATACGCCAGGTGCCATTCTTCTTGAGTACAAGCACCGGGTTAGACAACCGCTCTGGGTGAAAAACTTCAACAATGAACCCGGCCGCCAAGAGCCGGGCCACCTCTTCTCCAATGGCCTTGTGCCTTTCCTCGTTAAACCATCGAAGAAACTGCCTGACCGGCTTGAACTTTGGATCAATATTAAGAGTGTGCTCAGCGAGTTCTCTCGGGACACCCGACATGTCAGAAGGTTTCCATGAAAAGATGTCCCGGTCCTCACGGATGAACTTAATGAGCGCGCTTTCCTATTTTGGATCCAAGTTGGCACTGATGATGAACTGTTTGGATGAGTCGCCAGGCACAAAATCGACCATCTTGGTGTCATCGGCTGACTTGAATTTCAACACCGGTTCATGCTCCATAGTTGGCTTCTTCAAAGATGGCATGTCTGTCGGGTCAACATTATCTTTATAAAACTTTAACTCCTCTGTCGCACAAACAGACTCAGCATAAGTGGCATCACCCTCTTCACATTCAGGGCTATTTTCCGGCTTCCATGTACTATGATGGTGCCTTTATAACCCGGCATCTTGAGCTGTAGATACACATAACACAGCCGAGCCATGAACTTGGAATAAGCCGGCCATCCAAACAGGGCATGATATGGGCTTTTGATCTTAACCACCTCAAAAGTTAACTTCTCAGCCTTGAAATCATATTCATCCCCAAAGGCTACTTCCAGTTCAATCTTACCAACTGGGTATGCCAACTTACCAGGCACAACACCATGAAAAACAGTGTTGGACTGTTTAAGACTCTTATCAGTCAACCCCATCCGACGAAACGTCTCATAATAGAGGATGTTGATGCTACTGCCTCCATCCATGAGCACCTTAGTGAACTTATATCCACCCACCTGAGGTGCCACCACTAAGGCTAAGAAACCCGGATTATCAACCCGGGGAGGGTGATCTTCCCTACTCCACACAATAGGCTGTTCTGACCACCTCAAATAACATGGAATCGCCGGCTCAACGACATTGACAACCCTCTTATGAAGCTTCTGGTCCCTTTTGCATAAATTAGTGGTAAATACGTAGAATTACCCACTATTCAACTGTTTTGGATTCCTCTGATACCCGGACTGTTGCTGCTGTTGCTGCTGATTACATTGGTCGGGTTGCTAATTATAGCCACCCTGGTTAGCCGAATGGCCCTGTCCATGAAAACCGCCCCCGCCTGAACCGGCGCCCGGGCCATGAAAGCCGCCTTCGCCTAAACTGCCGCCAGGCCCGTGACTACCATCAAACATGTTGGAATTTTTAAATGCCTTCATGATCGTACAGTCCTTCCACAGATGGGTAGCTGGCTTCTCCCGGGTGTCGTGTCTTGGAGAAGGTTCATTCAATAGTTGTTCGAGGGTGGGACCTGACCCGCCTGACCGAGGAGGTGGCCTACCCTTGCGCCATTGGTTGTTGCCCTGTGTATTGGTGTTAGCCACAAACTCATCAGCCTTACATTTATTACCTCCTTGATTCGCCGGGTTATGCTGGTGACCCTTGCCGTTGCCGTTCTTCTTTTCCTTCCCTGTTTTCTCTTCATCAGACACGGGATCCTTGGTACTGTCAGAATCAGCATATTTGACCAGGGCCGCCATCAACTGGCCCATGTCATTACAGTCACGCTTGGGCCGCCCCAGCTTCTGCTTCAGAGGTTCAAAACGGCAATTTTTCTCCAACATTAAGACTGCAGAGCCGGCATCCATCTTATCAGATGAATGTATTATCTCCTTGACCCGGCGCACCCAATGGGTCGTGGACTCACCTTCCTCTTGCTTACAATTAGTCACGTCCACGATTGACATAGGTTGTTTACATGTGTCCTTGAAGTTTTGAATGAACCGGGCTTTTAACTCCGCCCATGAGCCTATGGAATTGGGTGGCAACCCTTTCAACCAAGTGTGAGCCGTTCCATCCAACATCATAGTGAAATATTTAGCCATTGCTGCATCGCTGACCTCCAACAGCTTCATCGCCATCCCATAACTTTCAATCCATGCCCCAGGCTGCAAGCCGGCCGTGTAATTAGGCACCTTGCGAGGCCCTTTAAAGTCTTTTGGCAAGCGCTCATTACGTATAGCCGGCACCAGGCAAGGGACACCTCCTGTTCTCGTGGTTACTCCTGCCTCAACAGCGGCTGCTGGATAAACCGGAAAGGCCTGATGAGCCGCCTGCTCAGCTGCTAGTTGAACCGCCCGCTCCACCTCTTGACGGATTCTCTCCTGATCCGCCAAGTTAAGGGCTCCACCCTGCGCCGGCTCATGCCTGCGCGGTTGGTTATGGCGTTAAGCGTTGCTCGACATAGCGGCTGAGTCCATATGTCTGCTATAGCTCGGGCTCCGGCTTGGGCGAGGGGTTGAATGGATTCTGTCTCGACTGTAAGAGTACGCATCCTACTGTGCCAGGGCCGTCTGAAGAAGTTCCCTCACCCTTCGTGTTTCAATTGCTGTCGGAGAGTCGCCTTCCATCGGGAGAGCCGCCAAACGAGCCGATGCAGCAATGAGATTCTCCAAAGGATTAGAAAAGTGACCCGGTGGTATTGGTGTGTACTGAGGCGGGCGGTATTCATACGAGGTGGCTCCATGGCCCGCGGTTGAACCGGCGCCCCTGCCCTGGGTGTCGCGATCCGGTTTGCCTCCGGCGGGTTACTTGGACCAACCCCGGGTGTGTGGAAAAGATTTCTAGGATCGTACGTCAGAGGCAGACGTGACTGAGTTTTCTAGTGCCTTCTCCTCATGACCTCGTTTGACGCGTTCAGATCCACCGAGAGCCGGAAAGTCTTTGCTTGAAGCTGCTGAGCACGAGCATCTAAAGCCGCTCGCTCCGCGGCCATCCTGACCTCTTCTGCTGCTAAATTTTCCTTGGCTTGTGCCATCTCTTCACATAGTCGTGCCACCTCCGCGTCATGCTGAGCCTTATCCGCCGGCTCCACCATAGCAGTCAACAGAATCGTCAACTTGTCCATGAGGTCCATTAGCATCTGAGTCGGGCAGTGCGCAGGGTCTCCTGACACGGCCGTTGCCGACCTAGTGGTTATTGCTGCTGCAGCCGTGGAGTTCTGCCCGGGTTGAGTGCCAACCATGAAGACTCCGGTTCGATTCGGTGGCTCAAAGGGGTCCGGAATACTGCTGCCATCGGAACAGCCCCCAAGCATGCCATCTTGCAGCTGATACAAAGAATCTATCTCACCTGTTGATGAAGCAGCATTGGAACAGATGGCCGTCTCACCGCCGTCCATTGATCCTTCAGAGAATTCACCTCCATGGATGCAACCCACGAAGGCATGCTTCATGGCAGGTTGAGTCCGGGCGGATCTCGCGCGCTGAGCCGTCTCGATGAGGTTGGTGTAGATGTCTGGCTCAGGGTCTGACTCGCCGATCCGGCCGATGAAGACATGGATTCCACCGAAGGGGACCCGGTACCCGTACTCAATTGAGCCGGCCTTAGGGCCCCAGCCTTCGTCGTCGATGTAGAGCTTTCCACGACGACTCTTGGTCATCCGGCCCACAGCGTATCCCTTGAGCCCTTCGAAGTTGCCCTTTAAGAACTCAAATCCACCGTGCGCTGGCCCCACGGTGGGCGCCAACTGTCGTGGAATTGTCACAGCAGAAGTCCTAGCAAAAGGACTTAGTCGTAGGTCCATCACAACTAGGAAGCTTAAAAGGGTTAATCGGGACAAGGGACACGAGAGGTTTATACTAGTTCGGCCCCTTACGATGAAGGTAAAAGCCTACGTCTAGTTGTGTTGGGATTGCTGGGGTTTCGATGACCAAGGAGCTAATCAGCTAGCTTGGCTATCGATCTCTTGTTTCTTGCCCTAAGCCGCTGCCAGGTCGTCCCCTTATATACATGGGTTGACGCCTGGCGGCCTACAGAGTCCCGACCGGCTCATAAAACGTGTACGGCTCGGTGACTTCTTTTATATGTCTTTCCTTACAAGTCTTTCTTTACATACAGCGGTTTACAATATTGGGCCTTAAGCCGCCTCTGGGCTTAGGCCTTCTACAAGTCTTAATAAACTATCACCTTGAATATTACTGGGCTTCTTTTGTAACCCGCCATTGGGGTTGACCCGGCCTCTCCTGGGCGGGTCATACCTAATAGCTATATCCCCAACAAGCTGTCTTCCATGCATGTCAGATATAATTGCACACATTGATATATATATATATATATATATATATATATATATATATATATATATATATATATATATATATATATATATAGACACACACACACACACTAGCAAAAGGGCCCGTGCGTTGCAACGGGTAAAAAAGAGAAAAATGCAAACACGCATGCCCGCTAAAACAACTATATACAAGGTCACTATAGACAAGATATAAATGTAGAGTGGAGCATAAGTTTTTTTTGAAAGCCAGTGGAGAATAAGTTGGTGAAGAAGTAATCCAAAAGAAGAATGTTGAGTGGAACATAGGTTGATGAAGAAGTAACCCAAACCGGTACATCATTTTATTCATTATCCAGAAGCATGATGCAACGAAAGCTAATTAATTGTCCAAAAGTGTGATGGAAATAAAAAGTGTGATGGAAATAAAGATAAGAACTAAGTGGCTGATTATTCGCATCTTGTCAGGCATCGTATATGACCATAGATGTTAATGAAAACACTAAAAGGCGACAAAAACAACTTTTTGCAGAATAATACACCACCACACTCATGGGAGTCCAGTTAACAATTTTCATTGAAACTGAAAGCATTATTGAATAGAGCAAATAAACTGCAAGTTTATGAATTCTATTGACGTCATGATAGTTCTGCTCATAAGGATCACCTGATGTCTCCATGGCTACTGCTGTTACAATAATACCACGATCTTGTAAACTATCCTTGTAAGAACATTAAGTTAGCTGAAGAAAGATCTCCCATTGGGAAAATGCATCATTCTCACCGCACACTGAGGTGCACGCCGTCGCATGTGAGATGGCGGCCAAGGTTCTGGTTTCCTCGCCCATGAGGCAGATCCCGCGTTACATCGGGGACATGGCATGGGCGGTGGAGGATGCTTGAGGTGGCTGCACGGGCTACCGGCCGGTGGTGGCGACAGTGCAGAAACGGGAGGGCTGACGTTGTGGCAGGCACGGAGTGGCGGCGACGGCCGGGCACATATTGGGCATAGAAATTTCACAGGACTGATTCAACACTCACGCGAGGGAGAGAGACGTGCTAGTTTTTTCTGTAAAGGGAAAGAAATGGAGGTGAGAGATGTACGTAAAAAAGCAGAGGGGGAGATGGACAACATATGAAGATGGTAGACGGGCAACCTAGCTTCCTGGCCGTTGTCAACGGCCACCGCCTTGAACTGCCGTCTCTGGCCTCACCGGTGTCAGGCCTCAAGTCAACCCGATGCTTGAAATGAAGTTGCCTGCATGTCTTCAAAATTTAGTTCAGAAGCATGAAAGTGTTCAAGTTCAGTTTGGAAGGTACCTGCAAGTATTCAAAATTAAGAATATTCAGAACATAGCAAAACAGAGAAGTGGAGAAGGAACGACCAGCATGCAAGCTTAATGCTAGCACTCAATTTGATGGTTGACCATCTTGCCTACTCAATATGCAGATTAATTGTAGTTATTAATCATAATACATGCTATTCTACCATAGGCATTAACACAAGCACTGTCTTGCTAGAAAGAACAAGCCACTGGAATCAGAATAGACACCGGAGAAACTCGCACCAAATCATCCAAATAGAGATGAAGATACATGAAGCCATACATCCATTACCTAGAACCAAAAAAACCATGGTATGAGGGGAATGAGTGCATAGCATGGAACTACCACAGGTTCAGTCAGAAAGACACAATTGGTAGTATTAGAAATCAAGTGCTTGATCAACTGATATACTAATGATAGGAAAGTGTAGTACCAGTTCAAGTTTGTAATACACAATGGGAATGCCACCTCTATATCAAAAGGATGATACCTCAAATAACTCCATGAACTGTGACACAAAGATAAGACTGATGAGTAAAATCGGCATCGGCATACCACAGTACGGAAAACAATTAGCAATGATACATGGAGGAAATTGTATATATAATGAAGAACATCAAGCCAGGTCACAACACCATTATAGAGATACTACCAGGCGGGAGGTTGGAACACAGTAGAAGCGTTAAACCTGTATGAAAATTGACAAAAGAAATTTACCTGTTTCCCGTTCGGTACCACCTCAAGCTTTTTAAAATCCCCATCAACAACATATTTTCTTCCTAACAGAAAACAAATCAATTAAGTGTAGTCCTTGTAATCAATCATAATATGATAAGAGTTCTCTTTTATAGGAAGAAAACATGAGCATTCATTTTAAGTCTGTGCTTTTATCATATGCCGTTTTTTCCACAGCATATCCCCTGTTTCTCTGTTGTAAAGGTACATGATTGACTGTACTACTTTTTTCTACCACAGTAAACGACTTTGTTTTATAGTTCCCTAAAACATAGTATAGTTTATTGTTACCATAATAATTTTCTGACATCAGTCCGGATAGCTTTTGTTATCTGTTCGCCAACATTTTTCTCACACTTGGGTTTATTTATCGGCATCAGAACACAACGAGAAAAATAGGCATGCCTTCTTCGGCAGGTTTGACACTTCACAGATAGTAGTAACAACACCAAAACCTCGTCTTTCTTCAACTCTTGTAGCACTGCCGACGCCTTTGATGCGGAACATCTTGAACCTTCCTAGTGATGAATGTGATCTCTGTATAAAATGATAATAGGTTCAATGCTAGAATTGGTCTGAAGTCATTTGACACTTCCAGGGAGCTAGTTAACGAACAAATATTAATTGAGCATTAAGGATTTGTACCAGGCACTTCACATCAAAGTGTGACATCTTCACTGGGTGCCTGTTTATTGGTGGCTATGATTCACTCATTGGAGTAGATTCTGAAAAAAAAATGGGAGGCCGGAGGCACATTGGAAATCCATCAAGAGTTGGCCTGCAGTGTTGGTGTATATAGTCAATGTTATCAGTACGTTGCAGATTCAACTTCTCAAACAAAATCATAGTAAAATTGAATCGTTTTACACATTATGAACATTCGGAAGCAGCTAACAAACCTATTAGGCGTCTATTCACGGTTGCTAAATTGTGTCTGACCATTAAGTGAAGAAGTCATAAGAGAAACGGTTGTGTGTATTGAACATGTACACAACACCCATGGGTGATGCCCCAACTCAGAAAAATCTTGCACTCAAAATCAATCAGTGGAAAGCATGCACATACCACCGAACGCTGATGCAGCCTGGAGGTTGTTGTTGGCCACGGCCACGGGCGTGTTATGGCCGGGCTCGGCTCATGCGCCTCCGCCGGAGGCAGGAGGAGCTCTCCTAGGGAGGTGGATGCTGGAGGCGCGCGCCGTCGATGGTGCTGGGCGCCCGTCGTTAGCGGGGGCTGGGTGCACGGGATGGGCGTCGCGCGAGATGCGGCGAATCCTGACGAGCTCGACCGGATTCGACGACGGCGGAGCGAGGACGGGCATCGCGGAGAGGATGGATGTGGGTGCGGCGGCGGCGGAACCCTCGTGTTCTCGTGCGGGCTGCGATGTCAACGACGGGCGAGTCAGGCCGCGTATGAATCGTTTTTTTTTTCACTTTTTACGGTCAGATTGCTGTAGATTGCGGGTTGATTCCTCTAAACCACATGGACTCTTTAGAAAAACGCCGTGACGTGAATTCGGAGAGTCAATCCGTGCTTTATTATTACTAGTAAAAAGGTCCGTGCGTTGCAACGGGAGAATATTACACACTCTGGCCTTGATAATAATGTCTCAAGACCTTCACTCCTCAGCAACGCGAGCTTCTATCTGGCGGTGCCCAGGAAAGGGATGGTTCAATGACAAGCAACAATTGGATTGCCAGTGAAGACATGGTCACATATCACGTACTACACACATCTTGTATATGTCCTCCACAGGATGATGGCGTAACATCCGCCCATCTGCTGCTCCCGCCGTAGCCAGTCCATACATCTTCCTCCTGCCAACTCGACCACCAAGTAGAGGGAAGGTGTGGCAAAAATTATTGTCATCTTAATGATCCACCAAGCACATCTTCTATAAATGCAGCAAAAAGTTAGAGTAGCATCATGGGAAAATTTACTCCCCTTTCATGAACCTATATAAATATAAGCTGATAAAAAAGAAAAAATATGTGTCATAATTCATAAGCACATCTTCTATATAAATATTAGGATGAGTGACAGATGCATTTATACAGATATTGCATTTGTATTTTGGACCATATATAGTATATGGGACATGAGTTGGCAATCAGTCCATCCTTTTAGCACTAAGGATATATTTTTCCTATAGTATGCATTTTATTTGTCCCATCCGCGTCCCTAAAATTAAAGATACTTCCTTCTATCCATATATTGGTCTTAGATTTGTCTAGATATGAATATATCTAAAACCAATTAATTTTAGATATCATAATATTTTTATTAGGTTTGTCTAGATATAGATGGATGTATCTAAAACCGTTTGGTATCCGTATCTAAAACCGTCACATGTATCTAAAAAAATCTAAGACAAATAATATTGATATGAGAGTATACTAATTTGAGACATTTTTATTTAACTATAGTGTAAAATAATAAAGTACACATATTTGATTTTCATTGGTGAACTATCCTGTTTTTAGCTCAAGCACGTGGACCCATTCCAGAGAGACAACTTTTATGGATCCACTACCAACCTTATCCCTTCCAGGCAGAGAGCGCTCTACTATCTGATCCTTGTTCATCATAGCTGGGACAGAGGAAGCGTAGGCTAGGGGAGAGTGCTGTCGGAAGCGTAGGATAGGGGAGAGTGTTGTCCGCATGGCTCGTACGCTATCTGGCCGCTAGGCGCCGTCGAGTGCGGCGAGCTGGGTGCTCGGCCAACCCTATGGTGGAGAAGCTGGGTCCAATGTTGTGTTCATGCAGTCGGTCGAAGGTCGAGCAGAGGTTGCTCCTGGCTCGTTTGAATGGTTGATTCCATGCACCCGTGTGGAGTGCACAGGTCGCCGGCTTCTTCGAGACGCTCTGGGGCGCATGCGAGCTGGGTGCTCGGCCAACCCTGTGGTGGAGGAGCTGGGTCCAATGTCGTGTTCATGCGGTCGGTCGAAAAGGTTGTTCCTGCTCCCCGACGGCGCCGATTCAGCCAGCACATCCCACGAACTCGTTTAATTGGAGTCAACAAACAACGCATGCCAATGTCTCCACGAGACTTTTTTCTTTTCTTTTTTCATAACCGCATACTGCCGAGACGCACATCTCACCCTCGTTTATTTTTTATTTTTTAGGCTGCTTGTTTCTAGTATAACTCGGCCGTATATAAGTTGATTGTTTTTATTGTAAGGAACGATGTGGGACTATTTAATCACATGGTATGGTCACACTTTTTTCTCCTGAATCAACGAAAAGAAGGTAAGGGGCGCAGCTGGCCCAGCTTGGCCCATGCACTTAAATCATAAACTGCAACCCACACACGAAGTCATGTGATGGGTCAGATGTAGCGGGCGGACGGGCTAAGAATTAGTACCACCTCGTTTATATTATGATTTTGTCTATACAAATTATAAAAGCGTATTATGATATGAGAAGAAAGCGTATTGTGACGGTGAACCCACGGAGTCAATCCGTGCTTTATTATTAGGGAGAGATCCGTGCTTTATTATTAGGGAGA
>NC_041392.1:184619721-184736066 GCF_002162155.2 Triticum dicoccoides | reverse complement strand
ATGCTCTGTTGTCTCATTCTCTCTACTCTTCATCCCTCCGTCTCCCGGTATCCCCTCTGTATCTCAGCAATGACATCGGTGACATCCAGAGTTAAGGAATATCTTAGTTGTCAGCAAGCCCTAGTGTGCTCCAATTACCTTCTCTGTTAAGAAATATTTAATTCTAATATTTCACTCACTTTTAATTATTGTATATGATAATGTATTCATAAGATGTGTTAGGCATGAACATTAAACTATGATAGTACAACAAATAACAGCAAGTAAATATAATTGGTGCTCATTTCGTATTTTTTTTTGCAATCGATAGTACACATAGAAACATTCAACGGCTTCCAATAGGTGTAACCATTAAAAAAGGCAAATAGACCAAAAACCCTTACCTAGAGAGCCTCCTTATCCACATAGCAGATCCAGCAGCGGTGCAACCATTAAAACAAGCGAATAGACCAAAATCCCTGAGACAGCTCCCTTATGCACAGCAACGCTGCTCATTATCAACCCACCACCGCAGCCCAATGGTAGTGACGCTAGTTATTCAGCATGAGGTTGTGTGTTCGATTCTTTGCACCAGCACTATTTTTGCTTCGATGTGTCTTAAATGGGCTAGGATAGGTGGGTGGCGCACGAGCTCGGCCCAGGTGGCGCATTGGGCCAGGATAAGTGCGTGACGCACGAGCTCGGCCCAGGCGGTGCAAACTCGAGCGATATGTAAAACATATCAGGTCGGACGAGCTATTAGTACCACCTCGTTTATAACGATTTTGTCTATATAAATCGTAAAAGCGTATTACGACTGGACGGAAGCGTATTGTACGGTGAACCTACGGAGTCAATCCGTACTTTATTATTAGGGATATATATATATATATATATATATATATATATATATATATATATATATATATATATAGGACAAATGTTTCCTACAAGCAGTGGTAGTTACCACCACTTGCGTTTTCTATGTTGTATGTAGTATCTGTCAAAATTGAGAGTATGTATGTGTAGTATGTAGTATATATACTAATTTTTAGGTAGTATATACCATGTTTTGAGTATGCTCTTTTTACGTACAAATATGTACGTATTTCACAAATATAACAAAAACTATGGGTTCATATGTAATTTTTTCATGTAACTTGCTTTGAAATATCTTAGATATAGTATATGAATATATTTAAAATGATAAAGTAGTATATATAATACCACATGGTAGTATATGAGATATATGAGGTAACTACCACCGGGTGGTAGGATGGATTTTCCCTATATATATATATATATATATATATATCCACAAGAACATCACGGAGCAATGTAAAGGCCAATAAACTTGATGTTAATGATACCCAATATGATGGAACATCTAAAGGGCAGTTCTTCAGAAGACTTGCAGAAAGATGTTGAATCCTCTTCACCCCACAAGGTCCTTGCTCTAACTTGGCCCGTGATATGGGTAATACATGCATATCAATATGTCATGCCTTTCTATTCTTCAGTACCTATTCCATGTCTCTGTTGTAGCATGTTTTATAATTGAAGCACCATTCTTCTATACAAGGCATGCAAGAGGAAGACGACTATGTTACAATCTGAAGGGTTACAAGCCAGGTCTTTGCAAAAGATCCAAACGCCAGGAGATAATAAACCAACTGCAGTTTTTATAGATACTGCTCCAGCACAGAGAAACCCAACTCCTACTAATAATAAGCAGATTCCAGTGGCCAAAGAACTAGTCCGCTCCAGTCCAGCAAAAATATGTGAACTCCATTCTAAGAAGCGTGTGTGTATCCTTGCATCATGAAATTTTATAGCATGCTGATCATATTTTCTACATGTTTCTTACACATCTCTGCTTTAGAAAATAAGCTTAATAGATAGAAGAATTTCTGCACTGGTATCGTCTGTGAGGAAAGATTCTTGCAGGAATTCTCTGTGCTCCAATGCAGATATAAGTACCTGTTGTATATCACTATATTTTTGCATCAGCGTGTATTTTGTTAATTGGCATGAATCCAACCTTTATCTGATCTAAATTTAGTTGTAGCAAAATGTATGATTAAAGGCCACAATGTTGAATTTTGTAAGGAAAACTGCCTGGTAGTTTTGCATCCTGAGCTGCATGAGTGTACTATCTCATATCAGTGGGTTTGATTACTTTGGTTCTGCAGTGGGTTTTCAGTGTTTTTTATTATGCTGTCATGTCATATCCCTAGCTCTTACATCATACTCCCTCCATCCGAATTACATGTCGCAGAAATGGATAAAACTGGATGTATCTAGAACTGAAATACGCCTAGACCCATCCATTTATTTCCGGATGGAGGGAATACATGTCAATATGTCATGCATATCTATTCTTCAGTACCTATTCCATCTTTGTTGTAGCATGTTTTATAATTGAAGCACCATTCTTCTATATAAGGCATGCAAGGAGAAGACAGAGGTATGTTAGAATCTGAAGGGTTACAAACCAGGTCTTTGCAAAAGATCCAAACGCCAGGAGATAATAAACCAACTCCATTTTTCATACATACTGCTCCAGCACAGAGAAAACCAACTCCCACTGATAATAAGCAGATTCCGGTGGCCAAAGAACTAGTCTGCTCCAGTCCAGCAAAAGAATGTCAACTCCATTCTAAGAAGCGTGTGTGTATCCTTGCATCACGAAATTTTATAGCATTCTGATCATATTTTCTACATGTTTCTTACCCATCTATCTTTTAGAAAATAAGATTAAATGATAGAAGACTTCCTTCATTGGGATTGTATTCGAGGAAAATATCTTGCAGGAATTACCTGTGCTCCAATGTTGATGTAATTACGTGTTGTATATCACTATATTTTTACATCAGCATGTATTTTGTTAATTGGCGTGAATCCAACCTTTATCTGATCTAAAATTAGTTGTAGCAAAATGTTAAAGGCGTCAATGTTGATTTTTGTAAAGAAAACTTCCTGGTAATTGTGCATACTGAGCTGCATGAGTGTACTATCTCATATCATGCACATTACTAAATTGTAGTGTTGCTCTGGTTGCCCATTCATTCATTGTTTCAATGTTGCTTTCATATTACCTTACCTGGCTGAGGATAGCTGTGCCATATTGTGTTAATTTGGTGTTGGCTAGTTGCCCAAACGTTCGTTGTGCCAATGTTGCTTTCCTATTATCTGACTTGGCCAATGATAGCAATGCTAGTGTCTTAATTTGGTCCAGGCTGCTGAAGATAAGAAGACAAACTCTGAAAACAGCAAGCCAACCCCATTGTTTCTATCCAATAAATCTAGGCCAGGTAATATGGCAATAACTCATGATTAATCTGTTTGGTTCCCCTCCTAATTTATGTTAAGATGCAGTGGTCGAGACACTCTCCACTATCAATAATACAAGCCTGCCAAAATCGCCATTTGAATCTGTTCAGTATCCTCTGCCTCGAATGCAACGGAAAAAATGTATGTTTGTGAACCAATTAATGGCTGAAGGAATGATGGAAATGGTGGAGGAATAAAAGGTGCAGAGTCATGCGACACAATAACTGATTAATGTTTTCAAAGACAGTGTAGCAAAGCAGCAAGAACTTGCCCACATGCTTATGGGCATCATCCGTGCTGAGGTTGCAGATTGTGACGTTGTAGATCGTTAGGTTCTGTTCATTTATTTGCACTGGCATCAATCTTTGATTGCCCAGTGGGTGTAATTTCCTGTAATATAAGCTGGATGTGCAACGTTTTTCCCTATATGTTGTACCTTTGTTTGATCGGTTTTGGTCCTGTGCATAATTGCTCGTCGTAATGGGCTCAAATTATCTAATTTGGCCTAAAGACATGTACGAACTTTAGTGGGCGCATTAAGTTAATGGGCCGTTACCAGGCCAAAAGTTAATGGTCGGCCCTTTAACTCCCGGGTCGTTAACAGGTCGACATCAAAGCGGGCAACAGGTGGGCCCAATTGATTTCACGAGCCGTTAACAGGCCGTTACAAAGTTTGGGCTACATATGGCCCAACTATACTATGGGCCTTTAGCATGCCGAAAGAGACAGCGGGCTTGTACTGGACCATGAAGAGCATGGGCCGCTAAGAGGCCGAAAGTCAGGTCATATTGTAAATAGCCCAATTGTGTTGTGGGCTTTTAGCAGGCCGAAAGAGAAACCGGGCTGGTATTGGACCATGAAGGGCATGGCCCGTTAAAAGGCCAAAACTCAGGTCCGACTACAAATGGCTCAACTCATTTATGGTACGTTAACAGGCTGAAAGGCACACAGGGCCGAGAATTGGCCCAACACTTAAATGGGTCGCTAAAAGGCCAAAACTCAGGTCCGACTACAAATGTCCCAACAGATATATGGGCCGTCAACAGGCTGAAAGACACAACAGGCCGGAAATTAGCCCAACATTTAAATGGGTCGCTAAATGGCCGAAAGATGTACATCGTGAAAATTGGCGCATCCACTGAATGGGCCGTTAACAGGCCGAAATCTCATCGGGCCGATATTGAGCCTAAATCTCTGTAGCGGTAGGCCTCAAGTGTCTAGCATTGTTTTCAATTTTTCCTTTTGAAGGAAATATGCCCTAGAGGCAATAATAAAGTTATTATTTATTTCCTTATATCATGATAAATGTTTATTATTCATGCTAGAATTGTATTAACCGGAAACATAATACATGTGTGAATACATAGACAAACAGAGTGTCACTAGTATGCCTCTACCTGACTAGCTCATTAATCAAAGATGGTTATGTTTCCTAACCATGAACAAAGAGTTGTTATTTGATTAACGGGGTCACATCATTAGGTGAATGATCTGATTGACATGACCCATTAGCACCCGATCGTTTAGTATGTTGCTATTGCTTTCTTCATGACTTATACATGTTCCTATGACTATGAGATTATGCAACTCCCGTTTGCCGGAGGAACACTTTGTGTGCTACCAAACGTCACAACATAAATGGGTGATTATAAAGGTGCTCTACAGGTGTCTCCAAAGGTACATGTTGGGTTGGCGTATTTCGAGATTAGGATTTGTCACTCCGATTGTCGGAGAGGTATCTCTGGGCCCTCTCGGTAATACACATCACATAAGCCTTGCAAGCGTTGCAACTAATGAGTTAGTTGCGAGATGATGTATTACGGAACGAGTAAAGAGACTTGCTGGTAACGAGATTGAACTAGGTATTGAGATACCGACGATCGAATCTCGGGCAAGTAACATACCGATGACAAAGGGAACAACGCATGTTGTTATGCGGTCTGACCGATAAAGATCTTCGTAGAATATGTAGGAGCCAATATGAGCATCCAGGTTCCGCTATTTGTTATTGACCAGAGACATGTCTCGGTCATGTCTACATTGTTCTTGAACCCGTAGGGTCCGCACGCTTAAGGTTTCGATGACAGTTATATTATGAGTTTATGAGTTTTGATGTACCGAAGTTAGTTCAGAGTCCCGGATGTGATCACGGACATGACGAGGAGTCTCGAAATGGTCGAGACATAAAGATTGATATATTGGACGGCTATATTCGGACACCGGAAGTGTTCCGGGTGATTTCGGAGAAAACCGGAGAGCCGGAGGGTTACCGGAAGCCCCCCGGGAGAAGTAATGGGCCATATGGGCCTTAGTGGAGAGAGAGGGGCAGCCAGAGGTGGGCTGCACGCCTCCTCCCCCCTGGTCAGAATTGGACTGGGAGAGGGGGGTGGCGCCCCCCCTTTTCCCTCTCCCTCCCCACTTCTTTCCCCCTCCTAGTAGGAGTAGGAGGAGGAGGACTCCTCCTGGCGCGCCTATAGGGGCCGGCCGGCCTCCTCCCCTTGCTCCTTTATATACGGGGGCAGGGGGGCACCCCTAGACACACAAGTTGATCCGTGTGATCATACTCTTAGCCGTGTGCGGTGCCCCCCTCCACCATAGTCCTCGATAATATTGTAGCGGTGCTTAGGCGAAGCCCTGCGACGGTAGTGCATCAAGATCGTCACCACGCCGTCGTGCTGACGGAACTCTTCCCCGACACTTTGCTGGATTGGAGTCCGGGGATCATCATCGAGCTGAACGTGTGCTAGAACTCGGAGGTGCCGTAGTTTTGGTGCTTGATCGGTCGGGCCGTGGAGACGTACGACTACATCAACCAAACGCTTCCGTTGTCGATCTACAAGGGTACGTAGATCACACTCTCCCCTCTCTTTGCTATGCATCACCATGATCTTGCGTGTGCGTAGGATTTTTTTTGAAATTACCACGTTCCCCAACAGTGGTATCAGAGCCTAGGTTTTATATGTTGATGTTATTTGCACGAGTAGAACACAAGTGAGTTGTGGGCGATATAAGTCATACTGCTTACCAACATGTCATACTTTGGTTCGGCGGTATTGTTGGACGAAGCGGCCCGGATCGACATTACGCGTACGCTTACGCGAGATTGGTTCTCCCGACGTGCTTTGCACATAGGTGGCTTGCGGGTGACAGTTTCTCCAACTTTAGTTGAACCGAGTGTGGCTACGCCCAGTCCTTGCGAAGGTTAAAATAGCACCAACTTGACAAACTATCGTTGTGGTTTTGATGCGTAGGTAAGATTGGTTCTTGCTTAAGCCCGTAGCAGCCACATAAAACTTGCAACAACAAAGTAGAGGACGTCTAACTTGTTTTTGCAGGGCATGTTGTGATGTGATATGGTCAAGACATGATGCTGAATTTTATTGTATGAGATGATCATGTTTTGTACCGAGTTATCGGCAACTGGCAGGAGCCATATGGTTGTCGCTTTATTGTATGCAATGCAATCACGCTGTGATGCTTTACTTTA
This sequence comes from Triticum dicoccoides, assembly GCF_002162155.2. Classification (NCBI taxonomy): domain Eukaryota; kingdom Viridiplantae; phylum Streptophyta; class Magnoliopsida; order Poales; family Poaceae; genus Triticum; species Triticum dicoccoides. The sequence goes on along the minus strand of NC_041392.1, from coordinate 184,729,267 downwards.
TCACTAAGCGGTAGCGATAGTCGTGGAAGCATAAGACTGGCGAGACGACAACGATGCTACGATGGAGATCAAGGTGTCGCGCCGATGACGATGGTGATCACGATGGTGCTTTGAAGATGGAGATCACAAGCACAAGATGATGATGGCCATATCATATCACTTATATTGATTGCATGTGATGTTTATATTTTATGCATCTTATCTTGCTTTGATTGACAGTAGCATTATAAGATGATCTCTCACTAATTATCAAGAAGTGTTCTCCCTGAGTATGCACCGTTGCGAAAGTTCTTCGTGCTGAGACACCAGGTGATGATCGGGTGTGATAGGCTCTACGTTCAAATACAACGGGTGCAAAACAGTTGCACACGCGGAATACTCAGGTTATACTTGACGAGCCAAGCATATACAGATATGGCCTTGGAACACGGAGACCGAAAGGTCGAGCGTGAATCATATAGTAGATATGATCAACATAATGATGTTCACCAATGAAACTACTCCATCTCACGTGATAATCGGACATGGTTTAGTTGATTTGGATCACGTAATCACTTAGAGGATTAGAGGGATGTCTATCTAAGTGGGAGTTCTTTAAGTAAATTAATTGAACCTAAATTTATCATGAAACTTAGTACCTGGTAGTATCTTGCTTGTTTATGCTTGATTGTAGATAGATGGCTCGTGATGTTGTTCCGTTGAATTTTAATGCGTTCCTTGAGAAAGCAAAGTTGAAAGATGATGGTAGAAATTACACGGACTGGGTCCGTAACTTGAGGATTATCCTCATTGCTGCACAGAAGAATTACATCCTGGAAGCACCGCTAGGTGCCAGGTCTGCTGCTGGAGCAACACCAGATGTTATGAACGTCTGGCAGAGCAAAGCTGATGACTACTCGATAGTTCAGTGTGCCATGCTTTATGGCTTAGAATCGGGACTTCAACGACGTTTTGAACGTCATGGAGCATATGAGATGTTCCAGGAGTTGAAGTTAATATTTCAAGCAAATGCACGGATTGAGAGATATGAAGTCTCCAATAAGTTCTATAGCTGCAAGATGGAGGAGAACAGTTCTGTCAGTGAGCATATACTCAAAATGTCTGGGTATAATAATCACTTGATTCAATTGGGAGTTAATCTTCCAGATGATTGTGTCATTGACAGAATTCTCCAATCACTACCACCAAGCTACAAGAGCTTCGTGATGAACTATAATATGCAAGGGATGAATAAGACTATTCCCGGGCTCTTCGCAATGCTGAAAGCTGCGGAGGTAGAAATCAAGAAGGAGCATCAAGTGTTGATGGTCAACAAGACCACTAGTTTCAAGAAAAAGGGCAAAGGGAAGAAGAAGGGGAACTTCAAAAAGAACGGCAAGCAAGTTTCTACTCAAGAGAAGAAACCCAAACCTGGACCTAAGCCTGAAATTGAGTGCTTCTACTGCAAGCAGACTGGTCACTGGAAGCGGAACTGCCCCAAGTATTTGGCGGATAAGAAGGATGGCAAGGTGAACAAAGGTATATGTGATATACATGTTATTGATGTGTACCTTACTAATGCTCGCAGTAGCACCTGGGTATTTGATACTGGTTCTGTTGCTAATATTTGCAACTCGAAATAGGGACTACGGATTAAGCGAAGATTGGCTAAGGACGAGGTGACGATGCGCGTGGGAAACGGTTCCAAAGTCAATGTGATCGCAGTCGGCACGCTACCTCTACATCTACCTTTGGGATTAATATTAGACCTAAATAATTGTTATTTGGTGCCAGCGTTAAGCATGAACATTATATCTGGATCTTGTTTGATGCGAGACGGTTATTCATTTAAATCTGAGAATAATGGTTGTTCTATTTATATGAGTAATATCTTTTATGGTCATGCACCCTTAAAGAGTGGTCTATTTTTATTGAATCTCGATAGTAGTGACACACATATTCATAGTGTTGAAGCCAAAAGATGCAGAGTTGATAATGATAGTGCAACTTATTGGTGGCACTGCCGTTTAGGTCATATCGGTGTAAAGCGCATGAAGAAACTCCATACTGATGGACTTTTGGAACCACTTGATTATGAATCACTTGGTACTTGCGAACCGTGCCTCATGGGCAAGATGACTAAAACACCGTTCTCCGGTACTATGGAGAGAGCAACAGATTTATTGGAAATCATACATACAGATGTATGTGGCCCGATGAATATTGAGGCTCGTGGCGGATATCGTTATTTTCTCACCTTCACAGATGACTTAAGCAGATATGGGTATATCTACTTAATGAAACATAAGTCTGAAACGTTTGAAAAGTTCAAAGAATTTTAGAGTGAAGTTGAAAATCATCGTAACAAGAAAATAAAGTTTCTACGATCTGATTGTGGAGGAGAATATTTGAGTTACGAGTTTGGTGTACATTTGAAACAATGCGGAATAGTTTCGCAACTCACTCCACCTGGAACACCACAGCGCAATGGTGTATCCGAACATCGTAATCGTACTTTACTAGATATGGTGCGATCTATGATGTCTCTTACTGATTTACCGCTATCGTTTTGGGGATATGCTCTAGAGACAGCCGCATTCACGTTAAATAGGGCACCATCAAAATCCGTTGAGACGACACCTTATGAACTATGGTTTGGCAAGAAACCAAAGTTGTCGTTTCTGAAAGTTTGGGGCTGCGATGCTTATGTGAAAAAGCTTCAACCTGATAAGCTCAAACCCAAATCGGAGAAATGTGTCTTCATAGGATATCCAAAGGAGACTATTGGATACACCTTCTATCACAGATCCGAAGGCAAGACTTTTGTTGCTAAGTTCGGAAACTTTCTGGAGAAGGAGTTTCTCTCAAAAGAAGTGAGTGGGAGGAAAGTAGAACTTGACGAGGTAACTGTACCTGCTCCCTTATTGGAAAGTAGTGCATCACAGAAAACTGTTTCAGTGACACCTACACCAGTTAGTGAGGAAGCTAATGATGATGATCATGAAACTTCAAAACAAGATACTACTGAACCTCGTAGATCAACTAGAGTGAGATCCGCGCCAGAGTGGTACGGTAATCATGTTCTGGAAGTCATGCTACTAGATCATGATGAACCTACGAACTATGAAGAAGCGATGGTGAGCCTAGATTCCGCAAAATGGCTTGAAGCCATGAAATCTGAGATGGGATCCATGTATGAGAACAAAGTATGGACTTTGGTTGACTTGCCCGATGATCGGCAAGCAATCGAGAATAAATGGATCTTCAAGAAGAAGACTGGCGCTGACGGTAATATTACTGTCTACAAAACTTGACTTGTCGCAAAAGGTTTTCGGCAAGTTCAAGGGATTGACTACGATGAGACCTTCTCACCCGTAGCAATGCTTAAGTCTGTCCGAATCATGTTAGCAATTGCCGCATTTTATGATTATGAAATTTGGCAGATGGATGTCAAAACTGCATTCCTGAATGGATTTCTGGAAGAAGAGTTGTATATGATGCAACCAGAAGGTTTTGTCAATCCAAAGGGAGCTAACAAAGTGTGCAAGCTCCAATGATCCATTTATGGACTGGTGCAAGCCTCTCGGAGTTGGAATAAACGTTTTGATAGTGTGATCAAAGCATTTGGTTTTATACAGACTTTTGGAGAAGCCTGTATTTACAAGAAAGTGAGTGGGAGCTCTGTAGCATTTCTGATATTATATGTGGATGACATATTACTAATTGGAAATGATATAGAATTTCTGGATAGCATAAAGGGATACTTGAATAAGAGTTTTTCAATGAAAGACCTCGGTGAAGCTGCTTACATATTAGGCATTAAGATCTATAGAGATAGATCAAGACGCTTAATTGGACTTTCACAAACCACATACCTTGACAAAGTTTTGAAGAAGTTCAAAATGGATCAAGCAAAGAAAGGGTTCTTGCCTGTGTTACAAGGTGTGAAGTTGAGTAAGACTCAATGCCCGACCACTGCAGAAGATAGAGAGAATATGAAAGATGTTCCCTATGCTTCAGCCATAGGCTCTATCATGTATGCAATGCTGTGTACCAGACCTGATGTGTGCCTTGCTATAAGTCTAGCAGGGAGGTACCAAAGTAATCCAGGAGTGGATCACTGGACAGCGGTCAAGAACATCCTGAAATACCTGAAAAGGACTAAGGATATGTTTCTCATATATGGAGGTGACAAAGAGCTCATCGTAAAAGGTTACGTTGATGCAAGCTTTGACACTGATCCGGACGATTCTATATCGCAAACCGGATACATGTTTACATTAAACGGTGGAGCTGTAAGTTGGTGCAGTTCTAAACAAAGCGTTGTAGCGGGATCTACATGTGAAGCGGAGTACATAGCTACTTCGGAAGCAGCAAATGAAGGAGTCTGGATGAAAGAGTTCATATCCGATCTAGGTGTCATACCTAGTGCATCGGGTCCAATGAAAATCTTTTGTGACAATACTGGTGCAATTGCCTTGGCAAAGGAATCCAGATTTCACAAGAGAACCAAGCACATCAAGAGACGCTTCAATTCCATCCCGGATCTAGTCCAGGTGGGAGACATAGAGATTTGCAAGATACATACGGATCTGAATGTTGTAGACCCATTGACTAAGCCTCTTCCACGAGCAAAACATGATCAGCACCAAGGCTCCATGGGTGTTAGTATCATTACTGTGTAATCTAGATTATTGACTCTAGTGCAAGCGGGAGACTGAAGGAAATATGCCCTAGAGGCAATAATAAAGTTATTATTTATTTCCTTATATCATGATAAATGTTTATTATTCATGCTAGAATTGTATTAACCGGAAACATAATACATGTGTGAATACATAGATAAACAGAGTGTCACTAGTATGCCTCTACTTGACTAGCTCGTTAATCAAAGATGGTTATGTTTCCTAACCATGAACAAAGAGTTGTTATTTGATTAACGGGATCACATCATTAGGTGAATGATCTGATTGACATGACCCATTCCATTAGCTTAGCACCCGATCGTTTAGTATGTTGCTATTGCTTTCTTCATGACTTATACATGTTCCTATGACTATGAGATTATGCAACTCCCGTTTGCCGGAGGAACACTTTGTGTGCTACCAAACGTCACAACGTAAATGGGTGATTATAAAGGTGCTCTACAGGTGTCTCCAAAGGTACATGTTGGGTTGGCGTATTTCGAGATTAGGATTTGTCACTCCGATTGTCGGAGAGGTATCTCTGGGCCCTCTCGGTAATACACATCACATAAGCCTTGCAAGCGTTGCAACTAATGAGTTAGTTGCGAGATGATGTATTACGGAACGAGTAAAGAGACTTGCCGGTAACGAGATTGAACTAGGTATTGAGATACCGATGATCGAATCTCGGGCAAGTAACATACCGATGACAAAGGGAACAACGTATGTTTTTATGCGGTCTGACCGATAAAGATCTTCGTAGAATATGTAGGAGCCAATATGAGCATCCAGGTTCCGCTATTGGTTATTGACCGGAGACATGTCTCGGTCATGTCTACATTGTTCTCGAACCCGTAGGGTCCGCACGCTTAAGGTTTTGATGACAGTTATATTATGAGTTTATGAGTTTTGATGTACCGAAGTTAGTTCGGAGCCCCGGATGTGATCACGGACATGACGAGGAGTCTCGAAATGGTCGAGACATAAAGATTGATATATTGGACGACTATATTCGGACACCGGAAGTGTTCCGGGTGATTTCGGAGAAAACCGGAGAGCCGGAGGGTTACCAAAAGCCCCCCGGGAGAAGTAATGGGCCATATGGGCCTTAGTGGAGAGAGAGGGGCAGCAAGAGGTGGGCTGCACGCCTCCTCCCCCCTAGTCCGAATTGGACTAGGAGAGGGGGGCGGCGCCCCCCCTTTTCCCTCTCCCTCCCCACTTCTTTCCCCCTCCTAGTAGGAGTCCTACTCCTACTAGGAGGAGGACTCCTCCTGGCACGCCTATAGGGGCCGGCCGGCCTCCTCCCCTTGCTCCTTTATATACGGGGGTAGGGGGGCACCCCTAGACACACAAGTTGATCCGTGTGATCATATTCTTAGCCGTGTGCGGTGCCCCCTCCACCATAGTCCTCGATAATATTGTAGCGGTGCTTAGGCGAAGCCCTGCGACGGTAGTGCATCAAGATCGTCACCACGCCGTCGTGCTGACGGAACTCTTCCCCGACACTTTGCTGGATCAGAGTCCGGGGATCGTCATCGAGCTGAACGTGTGCTAGAACTCGGAGGTGTCGTAGTTTCGGTGCTTGATCGGTCGGGCCGTGGAGACGTACGACTACATCAACCAAACACTTACGTTGTCGATCTACAAGGGTACGTAGATCACACTCTCCCCTCTCGTTGCTATGCATCACCATGATCTTGCATGTGCGTAGGAATTTTTTTGAAATTACCACGTTCCCCAACACCTTTTTATCTTTCAGTTTTGTTTTTCTCTTTTATATTTTAGATAACTACTAAATGTATTTTTTATATACAAAATTTTGCACAAAAGTCCAAGGCTATATGTCCAAAACAACACAAAAAGTTTCAGGGTAGTTTGAGATGTTTAGAATTTTATTTGCATTTAAAAGCCTAATTTTTAATGCGGCTACTCCACTAAAATGTTGCTATGGTCAACTAGGGGTTCGAAATGGAGTTGGGTCTACTTGGACAACTACTTGGGGATATTATGGAATAATGTCAACATTTATGTATCTTTGTTTTGAAGAAATATTATTATTAACCTAATTTTAAATTTTGAATTTGAACCGGGTTTGCATCAAAATGAAGTTTAGCAAATAAATTGTGATGACATGGCAAGTTAATTAGCATAAGTAGTGTTTAGTAATCTGGGGATGTCACACGCTCTCTATCTTGTTGTGATGAATTGAGTCTTGGTCTTTGAGGTTTCGCTATGTTGGATTGAGTATTGGATTTAAGAACACTTGATGTATGTCTTGCGATGGGATATCTGTGGTGACAATGGGATGTTCTATTGATTCACTTGATGTATGTTTTGGCACTCAACTCGCGGATTCCCGATGTGACATTGGGGTAATCTATGCATAGGGGTTAATGCATGTTTTCGTCCTACGTTCTCCGATAGGAACTTTGGAGTGATTCTTTATTGCACGTTGAGGGATTGTTATATGATCCAATTATGTTATCATTGTTGAGAGATTTTGCACTAGTGAAAGTATGAACCCTAGGCCTTGTTTTCAAGCATTGCAATACCGTTTTTGCTCACTTACTACTTGCTACCTTGCTGTTTTTATATTTTCAGATTACAAAAACCTATATCTACTATCCATATTACACTTGTATCACCATCTCTTCGCCAAACTAATGGACCTATACAATTTACCATTGCATTGGGTGTGTTGGGGACACAAGAGACTCTTTGTTATTTGGTTGCAGGGTTGTTTGAGAAAGACCGCCTTCATCCTACACCTACCATGGATTGATAAATCTTAGGTCATCCACTTGAGGGAAAATTGCTACTGTCCTACAAAACTCTGCACTTGGAGGTATTTTCTATCATATTGAAATCAAAAATACCTTGCTGCAATTTTTTTTATTTCATATTTCAGTTAGATCTATTTATCAAAACCCATACAATTTAATCTTGCTCATAACCGTTGAGGGATTGACAACCCCTCTACATGTTGGGTTGCAAGCATATGTTGTTTGTGTGCAGGTGTTGTTTACATAGTGTTGCTTGATTCTCCTATTGGATTAATAACCATGGTTTCATAACCGAGGGAATTACTTATCTCTATTGTACTGCATCATCCACTCCTCTTCGGGGAAATCCCAGCGCAGCTCACAAGTAGCAGGAAGAATTTTCTCGCGCCATTGCCGGGGAGACATCATCAACATCTATCAAGTACCTACGCATAAACTCTCATCTCCTTGCAATTACTTTATTTGCGATTTGCCTCTCGTTTTCATCTCCCCACTTCTAAAACATTTTCAGAAAAATACAAAAATATTTTCCTTTTAATTTGCCTTCTTTCTGTTTGCCTTTTTCTTGTTTGATCTTTTGTTTGCTTGTTATCTTGTTTGTGTAGTCATGATGTCTCAAGAAAATACCAAGCTGTGTGATTTTTCTAATACTAATAAAAATGATTTTAGTACTACTCCGATTGCTCCTCCCGCCGCTACTGTGGAGTCTTATGATATTAATGCTGCTTTGTTGAATCTTGTTATGAAAGAGAAATTTTCTGGTAATCCTAATGAGGATGTCGCGTCCCATCTAAACACTTTCATAGAACTGTGTGATATACAAAATAAAAATATGTGCACAATGATATTGTGGAAATTATTTTCGTTCTCTTTGCGTGATCATGCAAAAATTTGGTTTTCATCTTTGCCACGAAATAGTATTGATTCTTGGTACAAGTGCAAAGATGCTTTTATCACTAAGTATTTTCCTCCCGTGAAAATTATTTCCCTTAGGAATCAAATCATGAATTTTAAGCAACTTGAGAATGAACATGTTGCCCAATCTTGGGAAAGGATGAAATTGATGATAAGAAATTGCCCCACTCATGGTTTAAATATGTGGATGATCATACAAATTTTTTATGCGGGATTGAATTTTGTTTCTATAAATCTTTTAGACTCCGTCGCAGGTGGTACTTTTATGGAGATTACTTTGGGTGAAGTCAATAATTTCTTTATAATATTATGGCTAATTATTCACAATGGCATACTGAAAGAGCTCCTACTAGTAAAAAGGTGAATTCTATTGAAGAAATTAGTACTCTGAGTGATAAAGTTGATGCTCTTATGAAATTGGTTGCTAGTAAAAATGCTCCTATTGATCCTAATGATGTGCCTTTGTCCACTTTGATTGAGAAAAATAACGATCCCGTAGATGTGAATTTTGTCTCACGGAATAATTTTAATAGCAATGCTTATAGAGGTAATTTTAATCCTAGGCCTTTTCCTAGAAATTCCTCTAACAATTATGGCAATTCCTATGGTAATTTTTACAATAATAATAGGATGCCCTCCTGATCTTGAAAGAAATATTAAAGAATTCATCAATACTCAAAAAGTTTTTAACACTACGGTAGAAGAAAAATTGAGTAAACTTGATGATATGTCTAGGAGCATCAATAGAATTACTCATGATGTGGAAAATCTTAAGACTAAAATTTTGCCACCTAAGGTTGATATTAATGAATCGATCAAAGCTCTGTATGTCTCTATGGATGAAAGTAAGAAAGAACCGCCATGCTTAGAGCTAAAAGAGATTTTTAGAAAAAGTGATTCCACTGGATTTCTTTCATAGTAAAGATGAAGAGATTAAAATGATTGGTGGTTCTTATATTGTTTCCTTGTTTAGTAATGTTAAAATTGATGATAAGAGGACTAAAGAAGAGTCAACTTTAGTTAGAAAGCGTCCTCATGATTTAGAGGGTGAAAAACTTGATGATTTTATTTACTAAAAGTGGGTTTGGCGAGGTAAAAATTTTAGCTAGTGATGTGCCCACTCGTTTGGATTACAACGACTTTAATTATGTAGTTGCTCCTTTATTTAGTGTATTTATTTGTTGCAATCCATGTTAATTCACCCAATGCCTATGAACAAAATAAAGATTTTACTAAACATATTGTGGAAGCATTGATGAAGGCTTTAGAAGAAAAGTTGGAATTAGATATTTCAATTCCTAGAAAATTATATGATGAATGGGAACCCACCATTAGAGTCAAGATTAAAAAATATGAATGCAATGCTTTATGTGACTTGGGTGCTAGTGTTTCCACAATTCCGAAATCTCTACGTGATGTGCTCGGTTTTACCAATATGGATGAATGTTCTCTCAATTTGCACTTAGCGGATTCTACTATTAAAAAGCCTTTGGTTAGAATTAATGATGTTCTTATTCTTGCAAATAGGAACTATGTGCTCATTGATTTTATTGTGCTTGACATTTATTGCAATCCGGCTTGCCCCATCATACTTGGTAGACCGTTTTTACGAATTGTAGGTTGTGTTATTGGAATGAAAGAAGGGAATATCATATTTTAGTTTCCATTAAAGAAGGGTATGGAACACTTCCCTAGAACAAGAATTAAGCCACTACATGAGTCAATCATGAGGGACACCTACGGAACCAAAACCAAAGATGACAACACCTAGAAATTATGCAATATGCCTAGCTAGGGGCGTAAAACAATAGCGCTGGTTGGGAGGCAACCCAATAGTTATGTTTTAATTTTTTTGCTTTTCTTTCTATTTTTCAATAAATACACAATTATGCTATTGTTGTGATTGTGTTTTGGTGTTTTAATTAGTGTTTGTTCGAAGCAAAGCCTTTGGGATGATTTGGATGATAGTTGATTTGATTATGTGCATTAACAGAAACTTATGCGTCCAGTAGCATAATTCTTTGCAATTGCTGGGGCATGAACAATTTCTAAAACTTTTACACATGATTGATATACAAATTGCCCATGTTGTCCTAATTTTCAGAGTTACAGAAGTATGACTAAAAATTACGTCTTTATAGATTGTTTTGTTTTTTTACAAATTCTATTTCCGTTGCATTATGTGCTTATTTTGATGAATCTATGGATTGTATCGGGGGGTATAAGCCATGGCAAACTTAGAATATAGTAGATATAATATAATAATAAAATATAAATGGGTTTGCAACAGTACTTAAAGTAAATATTGGTTTTATTATACTAACAAATCTCATGGGGTTTTGTTGATTTTTGTGCGATCTAAGTTTTCAAGTTTTGGGTGAGATCATGATGGATGAAGGAATAAGGAGTGTCAAGAGCCTAAGTTTGGGGATGCCTGAGGCACCCCAAGATAATATTAAAGGACTACCAAGCAACTAAGCTTGGGGGTGCCCCGAAAGGCATCTCCTCTTTCTTCTAACGGTCATCAGTAATTTTACTTGGTACTATATTTTTATTCGTCACATATCATGAGTTTTTCTTGGAGCGTCTTGTATTATATGAGTCTTTACTTGTTTTGCTTTTTAGTTTGTCACAATAATCCTTGTTGTACACACTTGTTTGAGAGAGCCACACACACATCATGATTTGCTAGAATACTCTATGTGCTTCACTTAAATCTTTTAAGCTAGGCAGTTGCTCTAGTACTACACTTATATCTGTTTGAGCACGACGGTGGTTACATTCTAAAGAAATGTCCTCTCATGCTCCACTTATATATTTTGAGAGATGGAAATTTTGAAGAAATATTTATGCCCTCGTGCTTCACTTGTATCTTTCTGAGAGTTGAAGAATAATAATGGTAATTTGCACAAGATATGAAATTAGTCCCAAGTGATAGATGTCCAAGAAGGATATAATGAAAACATTCATGAAGATCATTGGAAATTATGAACTTGATTCCTTGCAATAGTTTTGCGATATGGAGATAGTGATATGTGAGTCACGTTGATGAGTAATTATGGTTTAGTAAGAATATTCGTGTTAAGGGTTGTGATTCCCTATGCATGCACGTAAAGTCAATAGTTATGCAATGAAATTATATCCTGCTTGTGGTGCATTATTCAATGTTAATTATGTTCAATGTTCGTTTGACCATTTTTGTTTCTTGGTTGGTCACTTCTCAATCTATTTGCTAGCATTCATTTGTACTAAGCGGGAATAACGCTTGTGCATCCAACTCCTTAGACCCAAAGTTGTGCCAAATGAGTCCGCCATACCTACCTATATGTGTGATTTCCATGCTGTTCCAAGTAAATTTGTATGTGCCAACTCTAATTTTCAAAATAAATTTCCATTTTATATGCCCGTACCGCTCATGAAGTAGCAGGGGGTGGCCAATATTTTCCATGCTTGATATTTTATTCTCATGATGAGTGTTTATTCACTTGTCATTGCACGAGAGTGTGGCAGGTAATAGGGATGCCCGGTCCCGAAATGCAAAAAATATACTATAACAAATTCCTTGGTATGTGTTGGTATGGAAGACACCCGTGGATACGACTATCCATGTATTGCGAAAGAATGGTGGAAAGGAAATAAACTTTACCTTATGTTTGGGAACCACCTATAATTTGTCTAGCATGGAAGATATTGGGAATTCTCGATCGTTTTCATTGATAGGAAAAGCATGCCTCTCAAAATAATTTTATCTCTCAATTTAAGCTATGAGCTCTGGCACCTCTACAAATCCTTGCTTCCCTATCTGAAGGGCCTATCTATTTACTTTTATGCAATTGAGTCTTCATCTTCTCTTATAAAGCACCAATTAAGGAACACTATTGTCATACTTGTGCGTTGGATGTAGTTAATATTTGGATGTGTTTCATGAATGGATCAATGATTGAGCATAATGGGCTAGGGATAACTTTCTTTCGCATTGATATTTTGAAAGACTTAGCTGCTTGTTGATATGCTTGAGTATTGATGTCTTCATGTCATATTATAGACTATTGCTTTGAATCATTCAAGTCCAAATGTCCATGCTACAAAGAAAGAATATATGATGAATATTTTGAAGGAAATATGCCCTAGAGGCAATAATAAAGTTGTTATTTATATTTCCTTATATCATGATAAATGTTTATTATTCATGCTAGAATTGTATTAACCGGATTAAACTTAGTACATGTGTGAATACATAGACAAACAGAGTGTCACTAGTATGCCTCTACTTGACTAGCTCGTTGAATCAAAGATGCTTAAGTTTCCTCGCCATAGACATGAGTTGTCATTTGATTAACGGGATCACAACATTAGAGAATGATGTGATTGACTTGACCCATCCGTTTAGCTTAGCACGATGATCGTTTAGTTTGTTGCTATTGCTTTCTCCACGACTTATACACGTTCCTATGACCATGATATTATGCAACTCCCGAATACTAGAGGAACACTTTGTGTGCTATCAAACTTCACAACGTAACTGGGTGATTATAAAGATGCTCTACAGGTGTCTCTGATGGTGTTTATTGAGTTAGCATAGATCGAGATTAGGATTTGTCACTCCGATTGTCGGAGAGGTATCTCTGGGCCCACTTGGTAATGCACATCAATATAAGTGAGGGAGTCTTCGATTAGGGGGTCTCCGGACAGCCGGACTATATCCTTTGGCCGGACTATTGGACTATGAAGATACAAGATTGAAGACTTCGTCTCGTGTCCGGATGGGACTTTACTTGGCGTAGAAGGCAAGCTAGGCAATACGGATATGTATATCTCCTCCTTTGTAACCGACCTTGTGTAACCCTAGCCCCCTCCGGTGTCTATATAAACCGGAGGGTTTTAGTCCGTAGGACAAGATACAATCATACCATAGGCTAGCTTCTAGGGTTTAGCCTCTCTGATCTCGTGGTAGATCAACTCTTGTAATACTCATATCATCAAGAATAATCAAGCAGGACGTAGGGTTTTACCTCCATCAAGAGGGCCCAAACCTGGGTAAACATCATGTCCCCTGCTTCCTATTACCATCCGCCTTAGACGCACAGTTCGGGACCCCCTACCCGAGATCCGCTGGTTTTGACACCGACATTGGTGCTTACATTGAGAGTTCCACTGTGTCGTCATCATAAGGAAGATGGCTCGCCTCGTTGTCAAGGACAACATCACCTCTGGGGGAGCCCTGGCTGTAGGCCAAACTCTCCGACTAGGCGGCTTCGTCATGACCGCCCGCTCGGCCGCTGCGCCGATGATGACCTCTCGGGTCATTGGAAATAGCCTCCACATCAGCTCAAAATTTGCCGAGCAGATGGATCCAATGGAGCTCTCCTCTTTGAACGAGCTCTTGGATCGCATTATCGCTCTGGGAGTCACTACGGACTACGATCGGATCGGGCTTAAACCTGACCGAAGGGAGATTAACTCTCTGCCGGTCACCCATCAGATAGCGGTGGTGGAGGAGCAATGAGGCGATTCTCCCTCTATCTTGAGGATGACCTATGTACGGATTCCTGAGCTCTCCGAACAGGATACTCGCTCACTGGAGGACGCCGCCCTAACCCTGAATCCAGAATCAGGCTACATACCGAACCCGCGAGGCAACATCCCAGAGCCCGAACTTCCAAGATCGGCAACTCCCCCGCCCCGGGATCACAGATTGGGTCAAGGTCTGGACTTAAATCCACCCACCCACCCAGGTACAAACTATCTTTCCCACATTAGGCAAGTGCCCCAAGAAACAGTACATCACTATTGGGCCAGATTCCTCCTTGTAATGAACAAGGTCAAGGACTGCCATGAGGAAGATGCAATTTCGTTCTTTTGCAACAACTGCACGGACAAGGGAGTCCTCAACTCCATAAGTCACCACGACGTAGCACACTTCGCTGACTTGGCAGACATAGTACAGAAATACTGTGCGATGGAAAGTGCCTGGAAAACCCAAAGGCAATTTTGGGATAATCCGGCTCTGACAAAACTCCCAGTCCGAACTAAAAGGGCGCACTCTCATAAGTCGCCCGACTCAATTAAAAAGAAGCAAAAGCCCACTACAGGGCGTGGAACCGTATTGGAGGGATGGCTCGATGGGCCCTGCAAAATCCATAGTACAGCGGATACCATATCAACACACAGCCTTAGAGCATGTTGGGTACTCCGGCAGGTGGCCAAAAGCAGTGAGGATCTTCTCACCCAAAATGCCTCAGAGCACCTTCCCACGGATAAAAACACAGTATTAACGGTCTTCAAGACCTTCGCCTCAAATAATAGGCGTAAGCGAGCACTCAGTGGCCTTGCCGAAGTCTGCCACGTGGCAGCAATAAATCCATGGAGCGACACGGCTATCACCTTCAACGCCAGTGACGAACCTAAATTCTGAACAGCCCGAGCACCAGCCGCTTTGGTCCTTAGTCCAATTGTGGACGGCTTTCGGCTCACTAAGGTGCTCATGGATGGCAGCAGTGGATTAAACCTCATCTATGAGGAAACTCTCCAAAAAATGGACATAGACAACAACCGTATTGAGAAAAGCAGTACGACCTTTCGAGGAATCATCCCTAGTCGGGAGGCACGTTGCGTTGGGAAAATCACACTTGATGTGGTATTCGGCACTCCGGAGAATTACAAGTCCGAAGAAATTACATTCCAAGTGGCCCCGTTCAGTAGCGGATACCACGCCCTTCTAGGGCGGGAGGCATTCACGATTTATCAAGCCATACCCCATTACGGGTACATGAAGCTCAAAATGCCCAGACCCAAGGGAATTATCACTCTAGCTAGTGATCCGGACATAGCACTCCGCGCCGAGAACAAAACAGCAGCACTAGCCCTCGAGGCATTATCCGAAGCCCTTGTGGCGGAGGAGTTAACCGTGCTGCGCTCCATGGTGGACAGGGACGACGTGATACTAGACAAAAGATCCAAGTCCACCTCCTTTAAACCAGCGGATGAAATAGTTAAATTCCAAGTCCATCCAACGGACCCTACAAAAACAGCATCCATTGAGGCACAGTTAGACCCCGCTGTAGACGCCGCACTACGGGAGTTTCTATGTGAGAATTGGGATATATTCGCCTGGCATCCTTCAGACATGCCAGGAATCCCACGCAGATTGGCCGAGCATAGCCTTAATGTTCTAAAAGGATTCAAGCCGGTCAAGCAGACTCTTTGGCGTTTCTCTGAACCTAAGCGACAAGCCATGGGAGAGGAGCTGGCCAAACTACTGGAAGCCGGATTCATTAAAGAAATAAAACATCCGGATTGGCTAGCAACCTGGTGATGGTACCAAAGAAGGACAAATCCTGGCACCTATGTGTCGACTTCAAAGACCTTAACAAGGCTTGCCCAAAGGATCCCTTCCCACTCCCTCGCATCGATCGAATCATCGATGCTACCGCAGGACACGAATCATTGTGCTTCCTTGATGCATACTCTGGTTACCACCAGATTAAGATGGCGGAGTCTGACCAAGCCGCAATGGCATTTATAACACCATACGGCCCCTTCTGCTTTAACACAATGTCCTTTGGGCTCAAAAACGCTGGCACAACATATCAGCGCATGATCCAGACATGTCTGGAAAAGCAGATCGGTAAGACTGTGGAGGCATATATAGACGATGTGGTCATTAAAACTAGACATGTCGACTCTTTAATAGACGACTTGAGGCTCACGTTCACCAATCTCCGAACATACGACATTAAGCTCAATCCGGAAAAATGCGTTTTTGGCGTTCCCGTTGGAAAGCTTCTGGGCTTCATCGTCTCCAATAGAGGAATTGAAGCAAATCCGGCTAAAATCTGAGCTCTGTCACAGTTGGCTATCCCAACTGACCTCAAGCAAATCCAGAAATTGACTGGATGTGTGGCGGCTTTAAGCCGCTTTATCTCCCGATTAGGAGAAAAGGCACTTCCCCTTTATCGCCTTCTTCGCCGCACCGAACACTTCGAGTGGACGGACGCAGCCATGGCCGGACTGGAAGAAATCAAAGCCATCCTGGCCGCGCCAGCCGTTGGCAAACCAATGTTATTATATATATAGCGGCAACTCACCAAGTTGTAAGCGTAGTGCTCATCGTCGAACGAGAGATGGACAGACATAAATTCCCGCTTCAAAAGCCGGTATATCATGTATCCACCATCCTCACTCCATGCAAATCACGGTACCCACATTACCAAAAGATAGCATACGCGGTATTTATGGCATCCCGGAAATTATGACACTACTTTCAAGAGTGTTCGATTACGGTGGAATCCGAAGTACCACTCAATGACATAATAAACAACCGTGATGCCATGGGCCGGATTGCCAAATGGGCCATCGAGCTCCTCCCGTTCGACATAACATATAAGGCACGACGAGCCATTAAGTCGCAAGTACTGGCCGATTTCATAGCCGAATGGACAGAAGCCGAACTCCCTAAAGAGTACGGCGCATACTCCAATTGGATCATGCACTTCGACGGCTCTAAAATGCTGGCCGGTCTAGGGGCTGGCGTCGTCCTGACGTCCCCCACTGGAGACACGGTGCAATACGTGCTCCAAATACTATATACGGACTCCAATAACGCAGCCGAATACAAGGCCCTATTACACGGCCTCCGGATAGCAGTCTCCATGGGCATCCAACGCCTAGAGGTGTGTGGGGACTCGAACCTCGCAATATCCCAAATAAATGGAGACTTCGATGCCAAGGATCCGAAAATGGCGGTATATCGCAACGCCGTCCTCAAAATGTCAGCCCGGTTCGAGGGGCTGGAATTCCACCATGTGGCTCGGGAAAACAACCAGGAAGCGGACATCCTAGCACGTATCGGCGCTAAACGCGACCCTGTCCCACCAAACGTCTTCCTGGAAAGACTGTTTAAACCATCCATGGTATGGGAAGGGGACACCGGCAAAAATAGTCCGGACCCGGCCACAACCCCAGATACCGAATACTCTGACACAATCAGAGGCTCTGCCACCGAAATAACACCTTCAGCCCATGTGATAATGGCTGTCATCGCCCCGTGGACAGAACCATTCCTGGCCTACCTAACTAGACAAGAATTACCCGAGGACCAAAATGAGGCTCGTTGCATAGTGCGGCGATCTAAAGCCTACAAGGTCCATGAGGGAGAGCTTTATAAGAAAAGCACAACCGGAGTCCTTCAAAGGTGCATCTCCGAAGAGGAAGGGTGGAAGCTTTTGGCACAAATCCATGCCGGACTCGGCAGCCACCACGTAGCAGCCCGGGCCCTTGTAAGTAAGGCCTTCCGTACATGTTTTTATTGGCTGACGGCCCGGGCAGATGCACAACATCTGGTTCAACATTGTGTTGGTTGCCAGGGTTTTGCAAGCCAAAGCCACATGCCACCTACCGCCCTCCAAACAATCCCCATTACTTGGCCCTTTGTGGTCTGGGGGCTCGATATGGTCGGACCCCTCAAAGGGGGAACCCATAAGAGAAAATACTTACTGGTCATGGTGGACAAATTCACCAAATGGATAGAAGCCAAACCTGTCAAAACGGCTGAATCCGGACCGGTGATATACTTCATATCCAGGGTTGTACACCATTATGGTGTCCCCCACAGCATCATCACTGACAACGACACGAACTTTACTGCCGACGAGGTGAAACTTTGGTGCGGCAACATGGGCATCAAGCTCGATTATACTTCTGTCTATCATCCACAAACTAACGGTCAAGTCGAATGAGCGAATGGTCTTATCATGAGTGGTATTAAACCCAGATTAGTCTGGTCCTTAAAGGAATCAGACACCCATTGGGTAGAGGAGCTCGACTCCGTACTATGGGGGATGCGGACCACGCCGAATCGCACTACCGGATACACACCGTTTTTTATGGTGTACGGCGCTGAGGCGATGCTGCCTTGCGACATAATTCATGACTCACCTCCAGTGCGCATGTATGAAGAAAGAGAGGCCGAGCTCGATCGACAGGACAGTTTGGATGCCCTAGAGGAGGAGCGCGACATGGCAAAAGCCCGTTCCGCATTCTATCAACAACAGGCTCGAAGGTATCAAAGCAGAGAAGTGCGGGCCAAAACCTATAATGTTGGTGAACTAGTTCTGTGCCTTCCGGAGAAGAAAAAGAACAGGCTCAAGCCCAAATGGGAAGGTCCCTTCATTATCAACCAGGTTCTGACCGGTGGAGCGTACCATCTGCGGGATGCATCAAATAATCGACTCGAGCCAAACCCATGGAATGCAGCCAGACTCCAAAGATTCTACGCCTAGCGTCGGACTCTATGTTCATCTCCTTACCTCCATGAAATTTTTGCACATCTGTTTTTTCTCTCTTTCTTTCTCTCTTTTCTCTTCAAAGCCCTAAAGGGCTAAACCTATGTCTTGGTTACACAATCTTGACGCGCTAACCGCGCTCAATATACCTGGGGGCTTCCTATACAGAAGCTTAATCTAATTATTTTTCCGGGCTTCATGCCCCACACATGTGTTATTCTTCCGCATGTACCCTTTTTCGCCATTATATGCATCGATATGACTTAAGTTTTGGCCAAGCTGGGTTGCCTGGCTCTTGTGTTTATGCCCTACGTTTCCGTTAATTCGGCTAGGGCATAAGGGGAGCACCTCTGTGATTGTTACTGCCGGGTCAGCCGGATGTGTACCTCAGACTAGGTGAAGCCGAAAGCTAGCGTTCTTAAGGGAATATTCGGTCCGTGAATAAAAGATGACTTTCATTTAAATTACTACACGCCCCCAGATGTTTTTAGCCTGCGTCTCGTAGTTCGAACATGCACATTAGGGCATGCGTACCCAGGGAAAGGAACCCTTAACGGAATTATTCTCCCTGGAAGATGTTTCTTACTATCCATGTAATATAACATAGCTAGTTGAGTACTTGTCTGTTCAAGCACTTATGACCCCTACGCCTGGTTTCCATGCATACCCCGGTTTTTATATAACCGAGTGGGTATTCGGATACACTCCGGACTATCAGGTCCAGAGGTCGAAGCGAAAAGGTCCGCCATGACAAATGATTTACAATCCGGCTAGGGACATTACATATGTCACTTGAAGTACACAGTCACTAAGACTGATTAAATTCTTCTTCTATACCATCCAACAGGCTGTCTAGCCTACAATCCTGTTGGGAATACTTTGCGGCTAATTCTACTTGATCATACACTAAACTGACAGGGATCTCTTTCCCATCGGGCCCCACAGGTCCGACCTCGGCCATGTGGTTTGGGTCAGCCTTGGTATATCGCGTCTTCACCATAGCCCAGGCTTCTCGTGCACCTTGTCGGCAGGCTGATATCTTCCATAATCGAAAGTGCCGCCGCGCTCCCTTAAGCTTCTCTATAAGCTCCCCCATGCCTCCTGGCGGGGACGTGGACGGCCACAAGGCTTGGGCAATACTCTGCATCACCTGCCAAACTTGTTCGTGCAGTTGTGAGAGCTCTGGCAGAAGATCACCCGAGGACCCGGGCATCTCCTCCATGGGACAACCTGTCAGCATACCTGCAGACATAACGCTGTTAGCAGGCTTCTTCGCCGAACTCCTTTAAAAAGTTCGTTCAAGCACTTACTAAAAATGCCGCGCTGAAGCCGTTTATTCTCCTTCACGGAGTCCGCAAGCTGGGCTCGGACATCCTTCAGTTCCATGCCCAGCCAGATATTGGCATCTTGGAGATCATTTTTCTCCTACCTGACTCGCATCAGCACGCGCTCGCCAGCATTTCACTGTCGATTATCACGTGCCGTATCCGCCTCCACGGCCTCCGGACTCACTCCGGGGCCACCTGCAACATCTATTGTTAGGTGTGCATATACGCCGCATACTACCTGGTACTGATATTCTTTGTAATAGACAAAAGAGTTACCAGGGGGACCCTTTTTGGACTCCTGCAATGCGGCAACAGCGGCCTCCAGCTGGGCCTTGCACTCGTCCAACTCTTGAGATAGTTGGGAATTCTTCTCCGTAAGAACCTGCACAAATAATGATCCTTAAAACAGTTGCTCAACTGTTTCAACTCCCAGGGGCTACTGATACATATAATCGTCAGATTCGCTTACCCGTACATCCATTACATACTGGTTCGTGGCTCTGGCTAGACCATTTTGAGCAGCGCGGAGGTACGCGTCTTCAGAATTGAAGGCATCAAATGCCTCTGGTGAGAAGCAAGCGTCACGGAGTACGGCCCGGCGACGCCCATGATTCATGGTGCTCTTCACTTCTGAATTTGTAGCGTACAGTCTATCTGCATCCTCTATAGGAGGAGTATCCGGCGTCCGCCCCATGTCGGCTTCCGCCTCTATGTCCGGCCCTGGAGCCCAACTGGTGGAAGCGTGATCGGCAGCCTCTCCGGACATATTCCGGCGAGCATTTTTTCTATTAAAGAAACATGGACGTCATTACGTTTTGAGACAGAGGACAACCACGAAGCGAGGTTTTTTGTCATACCTCTGCGCCGGCGTCTCCGTCCTGACTGCCTTCCTTTTTGGCCTACCCAGCCTCGGTGCCTCTTGTTGGCGAGTTGCTGCGGGTTCGGCACGGCGTCCTGAATGCCTTCCCTGTAAAACACCATATGTATATGGTAGGTGAAGTGTCTAAAAGGGGATCTTAGTTTTTGGAGTTGGGATTTTGGTTTTTCTTACGTGCGACACATGGAGCAGTCCGGGATAGTCGGCCGTAATGGCCACCATGGCGTCATCACAGCTCAATTGATAGAACTGCATGTCTATCAGCTCCACGAATATGTCCGTATCTTCTTCGAGTCCGGGACCAAGGGCCCGGTCAGGGTCCTTTGGTTGTGGAGATGGGCTGTTGACCTCCCTTACAGCTCTTCGCAGTTCCTGCCGTAAAATGGCAGGGTGAGTACCTACGACAAAGAATGCGGGAAGAATGGGAGTAAGGAGATATAACTCACCCAGCTTGGAGGGTTGTACATGGAGAATCCATCTCATGGCTTGATGCGGATGAACTCCTCTTCCTCTCCCTTGAACAACTCGGACAGAATTTTTGCTAAAGCAGCAGTGGAGTCCGGTCCCTTACGCCCGCAACGGGTGGCATCATCTTTCCCGTTAAAACACCACAGGGGGTGCCCTCGATATTGAAGTGGCTGCACTCCCCGCATTATGCATATTGACATAACCTCGATTATTGTCAATCCTGATTGAGCCAGCGCTTTAATCCGGTTCATCAGGTAAAGGACTTCTCCGTTGTCTTCCTCCTGGGGGCTCCATGGGCGCCAGCTTCAGCGTTTCTTCAGAGGAGCATTGTTGAACTCAGGAAGACCCCGCCGAACAGGGTTCGGAAGGGGGACGTCCTCCATATAAAACCATTCCGAGGGCCAGTCTTCGGACGTCCTCTTCGAAGTACCGGACAGGTATCCGGTTTCGGCAATGCGCCATATTTCGGCTCCGCCCACTTGATAAAGTGACCCCTTTTGTGTGCGGGGGACGAGGCAAAATAACCTTTTCCACAGCTCGAAATGAGCCTCGCAGCCCAGGAATAACTCGCAAAGGGCAACGTAGCTGGCGATGTGTAATATGGAAGCATGGGTGAAATTATGTAGTTGGAGGCCGTAAAACTCCAGGATCCCGCAGAGGAACAGATGAATTGGAAATCTGAGTCCCCTTAATAAGTAAGGAACAAGGCACACCCGCTCCCCCGTAGAGGGGCTAGGGAAGCTCTCCGCTTGCTCCCCGCCATTGTAGGTGGCGAGCCCGGCTTAGACAGGAACCATATACGCTGGAGGGAGAAATCCCTGAGTCTGCAGTTCGACTAATCAACTGTGTGGGACAGAACACCTCTCCCAATCACCGGGCTTAGGGCTACGGGGGCGAGAGGAGGAGCTGCGGTGGTCGGCCATGTTGGAGTGGATTTTTCCGAGGCGTGCTCCGATGGATTCTCGCTGTGGGAGGATGGTATGGATTGGATCTAAGAATCCCCATCCCTTTAATAGACAATTTATTTATCCGGCTAGGGGGGCGAATGTAAAAACACCCTCGCTCCTCGTATTCATTCGACGCGTGGAAGATAGCCCTTATTGGGCGCAGAAGCCAAGAAGTCCAACATTTATGGGGTCAGACACTACTTGACAAACATTCAAAATTTGGAGAAGGACCCGCCTTGCAATGCCGAAGACAATACTGCGTGTCCGACTTGACGTCATTGAAGCCTGGTTCGGGGACTACTGAGGGAGTCCTGGATTAGGGGGTCTCCGGACAGCCGGACTATATCCTTTGGCCAGACTGTTGGACTATGAAGATACAAGATTGAAGACTTCGTCTCGTGTCCGGATGGGACTTTACTTGGCGTAGAAGGCAAGCTAGGCAATACGGATATGTATATCTCCTCCTTTGTAACCGACCTTGTGTAACCCTAGCCCCCTCCGGTGTCTATATAAACCGGAGGGTTTTAGTCCGTAGGACAAGATACAATCATACCATAGGCTAGCTTCTAGGGTTTAGCCTCTCTGATCTCGTGGTAGATCAACTCTTGTAATACTCATATCATCAAGAATAATCAAGCAGGACGTAGGGTTTTACTTCCATCAAGAGGGCCCGAACCTGGGTAAACATCGTGTCCCCTTCTTCCTGTTACCATCCGCCTTAGACGCATAGTTCGGGACCCCCTACCCGAGATCCATCGGTTTTGACACCGACAATAAGCCTTACAAGCAATGTGACTAATGAGTTAGTTGTGGGATGATGCATTACGGAACGAGTAAAGCAGAGACTTGCCGGTAACGAGATTGAACTAGGTATTGAGATACCGATGATCGAATCTTGGGCAAGAAACATACTGATGACAAAGGGAACAACGTATGTTGTTATGCGGTTTGACCGATAAAGATCTTCGTAGAATATGTAGGAACCAATATGAGCATCCAGGTTCTGCTATTGGTTATTGACCGGAGATGAATCTCGGCCATATCTACATAGTTCTCGAACCCGCAAGGTCCGCACACTTACGTTCGATGATGATCGGTATTATGAGTTTATGTGTTTCGATGAACCGAAGGTTGTTCGGAGTCCCGGATGTGATCACGGACATGACGAGGAGTCTTGAAATGGTCGAGACATAAATTTATTGGAAGGCTATGTTTGGACATCGGAATGGTTCCGGGTGAGTTCGGGCATTTACCGGAGTACCGGAGGGTTACCGAAACCCACCAGGGAGTCTATGGGCCTTATTTGGCCTTAGTGGGAGAGAGGAGGAGGCGGCCAAGGTGCCCCCGCCAAGCCCAATCCAAATTGGGGTGGGGGCCGGCCCCCCTTTCCTTCTCCCTCTCTCCTCCTTCCTTCTTCTCCTACTCCAACTAGGGAAGGGGGAATCCTACTCCCACCGGGAGTAGGACTCCCCCGGCCCCTTGGGCGCGCCATGAGAGGGTCGGCCCTCCCCTCCTCCACTCCTTTATATACGGGGGAAGGCGACACCCCATAGACACACAAGTTGATTGTTTAGCCATGTGCGGTGCCCCCCTCCACAGATTTCCACCTCGGTAATATCGTTGTAGTGCCTAGGCGAAGCCCTGCGTTGGTAACTTCAGCATCAATGTCACCATGCCGTCGTGCTGACAAAACTCTCCCTCGACCTCAACTGGATCTAGAGTTCGTGGGACATCACCGAGCTGAACGTGTGCAGATCGCAGAGGTGCCGTACTTTCGGTGGTAGGATCGGTCGGATCATGAAGATGTACGACTACATCAACTGCGTTGTCATAACGCTCCCGCTTTCGGTCTACGAGGGTACATGGACAACACTCTCCCCTCTTGTTGCTATGCATCACCTAGATGGATCTTGCATGTGCGTAGGAATTTTTTTGAAATTACTGCGTTCCCCAAGAGTGGTATTAGAGACAGGTCTATGCGTAGATGTTATATGCAATAATAGTCATACTGCTTACCAGCATGTCATACTTTGATTCGATGGTATGGTTGGATGAAGCGGCCCGGACCGACATTATGCGTACGCTTACGCGAGACTGGTTCTACCGACGTGCTTTGCACACAGGTGGCTAGCGGGTGTCAGTTTCTCCAACTTTAGTTGAATCGAGTGTGACTATGTCTGGTCCTTGTTGAAGGTTAAAACAGCACACTTGACAAAAAATCATTATGGTTTTTATGCGTAGGTAAGAACGGTTCTTGCTAAGCCCGTAGCAGCCACGTAAAACTTGCAACAACAAAGTAGAGGACGTCTAACTTGTTTTTGTAGGGCATGTTGTGATGTGATATGGTCAAGACATGATGCTAAATTTTATTGTATGAGATGATCATGTTTTGTAACAGAGTTATCGGCAAGTGGCATGAGCCATATGGTTGTCGCTTTATTGTATGCAATGCAATCGCCCTGTAATTGTTTTTACTTTATCACTAAGCGGTAGTGATAGTCGTAGAAACAATAGTTGGCGAGACGACAACGATGCTACGATGGAGATCAAGGTGTCGCGTCGGTGACGATGGTGATCATGAAGGTGCTTTGGAGATGGAGATCAAAGGCACAAGATGATGATGGCCATATCATATCACTTATATTGATTACATGTGATGTTTATCCTTTATGCATCTTATTTTGCTTAGTTTGATGGTAGCATTATAAGATGATCTCTCACTAAATTTCAAGGTACAAGTGTTCTCTGTGAGTATGCACTGTTGCGAAACTTCGTCGTGCTGAGACACCACGTGATGATCGGGTGTGATAAGCTCTACGTTCACATACAATGGGTGCCAGCCAGTTTTGCACACGCAGAATACTCGGGTTAAACTTGACGAGCCTAGCATATGCAGATATGGCCTCGGAGCACTGAGACCGAAAGGTCGAGCGTGAATCATATAGTAGATATGATCAACATAGTGATGTTCACCATTGAAAACTACTCCATCTCACGTGATGATCGGACATGGTTTAGTTGATTTGGATCACGTGGTCACTTAGATGATTAGAGGGATGTCTAAGTAATATGATTAATTGAACTTTAATTTATCATGAACTTAGTACCTGATAGTATTTTGCATGTCTATGTTGTTGTAGATCAATGGCCCGTGCTACTGTTCCTTTGAATTTTAATGCGTTCCTAGAGAAAGCTAAGTTGAAAGATGATGGTAGCAACTACACGGACTGGGTCCATAACTTGAGGATTATCCTCATTGCTGCACAGAAGAATTACGTCCTGGAAGCACTGCTAGGTGCTAGGCCTGCTGCAGATGCTGCTGATGACGTTAACAACGTCTGGCAAAGCAAAGCTGATGACTACTCGATAGTTTAGTGTGCCATGCTTTACAGCTTAGAACCAGGACTTCAACGTCGTTTTGAACGTCATGGAGCATATGAGATGTTCCAGGAGTTGAAGTTAATATTTCAAGCAAATGCCCGGATTGAGAGATATGAAGTCTCCAATAAGTTCTACAGCTGCAAAATGGAGGAGAATAGTTCTATCAGTGAACATATACTCAGAATGTCTGGGTACCACAACCACTTGACTCAGCTGGGAGTTAATCTTCCTGAAGATAGTGTCATTGATAGAATTCTTCAATCACTGCCACCAAGCTACAAGAGCTTCGTGATGAACTATAATATGCAAGGGATGGATAAGACAATTCCCGAGCTCTTCGCAATGCTAAAGGCTACGGAGGTAGAAATCAACAAGGACCATCAAGTGTTGATGGTCAACAAGACCACTGATAACCCACAAGTATATGGGATCGCAACAATTTTCGAGGGTAGAGTATTCAACCCAAATTTATTGATTCGACACAAGGGGAGCCACAGAATATTATCAAGTATTAGCAGCTGAGTTGTCAATTCAACCACACCTGGAAAACTTAATATCTGCAGCAAAGTATTTAGTAGCAAAGTAGTATGATAGTAGCGTTAACGGTAGCAAAAGTAATAGTTTTGGTTTTATAGAGATTATAACAGTAGCAATGGAAAAGTAAATAAGCAAATATCAATATATGAAAAGCTTGTAGGCATTGGATCAGTGATGGATAATTATGTCGGATGCGATTCCTCATGCAATAGTTATAACATAGGGTGACACAGAACTAGCTCCAGTTCATCAATGTAATGTAGGCATGTATTCCAAATATAGTCATACGTGCTTATGGAAAAGAACTTGCATGACATCTTTTGTCCTACCCTCCCGTGTGTAAGGGCATTTTATCCCTTAGTTGGTTTTGGTGATTGATGACAATACTTTTGCGGACTAATCATGTGCATCAAATATTTCAGATATATATTGACTAAGGCACAAGATGATTTGGTTCCCCTCGAAGGCTATGGAAGACAACATTTCTCTTCGTTTATTTTCGGTGGTATTGAGTCGTAGGAAAGCCGTACTATTAAGAGGGGGTCCGTATTGGAAAGGGTGGGCGGATTCATCACGTACACATCTTCCTGTGTTCCTCATTTTCTTCTAAGCCTTCGGAGCATCCCATGTTTTCCTTGTCTATGCAAATATTGCTCGTGCTTGCTGAACTAGGGCGTGCGGTAGTACTGCTCCTCAGAGCGGTAGTACCGCAGGCCCTTGCGGTAGTACCGTCCGCCGGTGCGGTAGTAATGCAAGTGCCCACAGTAGTACTGCTTCCTGGCAAGCGGTAGTACTATGGCCGGAGTCCAGATATTGTCACTCTCTCCCTAGTGGGTGATACCCATCGTGGTAGTACCGCACACTGGGCATGGTAGTACCATGGTATCTGGCTTAGTTCCGCAAGTATGCGGCAGTAAGGGGCGGATGAAATTTTTTTCATCCGTGCCTAGCGCGGTAGTACCGCTATTGTCTTATAGTACTACCGTATCGGGTTTTTGCGTTGACTCCAACTCAGCGGAAGTAGCCACAGATGTAATTCATTATATACGTGCCTTCCCATATCTAGTCAGTCCCTGCCTTGCGGTAGTACCGCGCCAGCAGTACTGCCGCCCTCTGCCTTAGTGCTTTTTGGGCTGGTCCGGTCTCTGCTGCATGGGCGGTAGTACCGCGGGGTCCTGCGGTAGTACCGCATGCCCCTGCAGTAGTACTGTGCCTCTGGTACGGTAGTACCGCGTTGCGCAGGCTGAGTTGGTGGATAACGGTTGGATTTGTTCTTCTACTATATAAGGGGTGTCTTCTCCCTCTAGTTGACTACCTCCTCCACCTCCAAGCTCCATTAATGCTCTAAGCTCCATTTTCGCCCGATCTCTCTCCCTAGCCAATCAAACTTGTTGATTTGCTCGGGATTGGTTGAGAAGGCCCCTATCTACACTTCCACCAAGAGAAATTTGCATCCCCCACCAATCCCTAGCGGATCTTGTTACTCTTGGGTGTTTGAGCACCCTAGACTGTTGAGGTCACCACGGAGCCATAGTCCATTGTGGTGAAGCTTCGTGGTGTTGTTGGGAGCCTCCAATTAAGTTATGGAGAAAGCCCCAACCTTGTTTGTAAAGGTCCAGTCGCCGCCTCCAAGGGCACCAATAGTGGAATCACGGCATCTCGCATTGTGTGAGGCCGTGAGGAGAATACGGTGGCCCTAGTGGCTTTTTGGGGAGCATTGTGCCTCCACACCGATCTAACGAAGACGTACTTCCCTTCAAAAGGAAGGAACTTCAGTAACACATCCTCGTCTTCACCGGTTCCACTCTTGGTTATCTCTCACCTTTACTTGTGCAAGCTTATTAGTGTTACTTCTCTTGCTTTCTTGTGTGTTCCTTGTTGTTGCATCATATAGGTTGATCACCTAGTTGCACATCTAGACAACCTAATTTGATGCAAAGTTTAATTTGGTAAAGATAAGCAAAAATTGTTAGTTGCCTATTCAACCCCCCCTCTAGTCAACCATATCGATCCTTTCAATTGGTATCAGAGCCTCGTCTCTTTACTAAGGACTTTACCGTCCGAAGAGTATGGTTGATACCGTAGACGGTGTGGAGGAACACTCCGGTGTGAATCCGATCTCGTCTACGGGCGATGTGGGAACCTCGGTATCTCGTGAGGAATTCAATGTGGCCTTGGAGACATTGAAAACCTCCATGACGACCGAGGTTGAAAGCATGTTTACTAAATTCATTGAAGGGCTTAAACTATCCACTGCACCGTTGAAAGTGGGTGATCCCACTGACAAGGTGACGGATGCTAACTCTGACAAGGGGGAAGCTAGTAGTGAAAAGGCTCCTTCTTCTAGTGGTAAAAATGGCACCGACATCTGTGCCCATGTGGAACCACCACTTGTTTATGGTGGACTGATTCCTTCCACTCATTTGAATTATGCCGGTCTGTCAGGACCCCGACTCGATGTCACATCGATCTAGCTGGTAACACCTCATATCACTTTGCGGCCTCACGCACGGTATCCCCACGGGTGTCGTCTTACCTTTTCCCGGGACCGTTTGCGCCTTTTGGCTCACGTATATGATAGTGTCGCTAGCATCCATATGATAAAGAGCCCGGGCTGACATGACTAGTCGTAAACCCAAAGTGGCACAGACTTACAGGGACAGGCATCCATGACCCAGCTTCGAACGTGTCGGTCATCAGCAAGTGGGTCCGGGCTGTAGCACTAGGCTAGCAGGACTCCGGTAAACCGGGCTGTAGCGGGCTAACAGGACTCCGGTACTCAAAGCGTGACATTTCCCCGAAGGGACAGACACAGGAACGAAGAAGGACACATGCCGGCCAGCCTAAGTGTTCCAGAGCAGTAGCAAGCTACCATGGCTCAGCGGCAACACTAGGAGACATTTCCCGGTAAGAGAGGCTACTAAAGATAAACAACTAGATAGTCAGATCCCACACATACCAAGCATTTCAATCATACACACAATATGCTCGATATGTGCAAATACAACGAAGCATCACAACATGACTCTATGACACAAGTACTTTATTTAAGGCTCAGTGAGCCATACATAACATACACAAAGGTACGGGTCTCACGACCCCACATACAAGTCATACAGTCATACAAACCAGCAGCGGAAGTAACTTGTCTGAGTACAGACAACTAGTAAAATAAAAGAGGCTTGGGAAGCCTAGCTATACTACAAGGTCCTTCACAAGCTCAGGGTCACCACCTGGGTCTTTAGCCTACTCGTTGATGTCAACGTCTACATAGAACCCATCAGAAGGGGTTGCAGCGTCTTCTGTAAAAAAATGTAGATTATAGCAACATGAGTACAAAGGTACTCAGCAAGACTTACATCAGATCCTACATACATGCTTAGTGTCAAGAAGGGTTGGTGGAGTTATTGCAGCAAGCCAGCTTTGACTCTTGGCTAAACTATCCTACGATACTCCAACTTGAAATGGTTTTGCGCACACGAGTCCACTACTCACCACTTCAATACACTACCGAGGATCCACCTCCGTCTTCCTACGGAAGAGCCATCCTCGGCACTCACACTTATCTTGAGGCTTTTAACAGTTTCCATTTACTTGTCTATGAACTGTATAGGCAACCAAGTAGTCCTTTACCGCGGACGCGGCTATTCGAATAGATTATGATAACCCTGCAGGGGTGTACTTCTTCATACATGTTTCCACCACTTAGCGTCTGCACACGACATGTGCTCGGCAGACTTCAAGCGAAAGCCGACGTGGGTGTAGACCACGACCTACCTAAACACTTAAGCCTCTAGTCCAGGTTTATCGCCTATTCAGGTTCCATCCGCAGGGAGTCCGACCGGGGTTTCCCATACGGCCCCGAACGATGTGAACAGGGTTCCCGAGATACCTAACGGGTATTCGGTACACCCGGCCACGTACCTACTGCATCACAGCCCACCCCTACGGTCAGCGCTGTCCACGGCCTCCAGTAGGCTACAAACACCAGAAACTACTTGCAACTCCTGGACAGAGAGCTAGGGTGAATAAGAAGTCGAGCGGGGTCATATTTCAGGGCCCAATGCATGGTAGTAGCTGTATCTTAAATCACGCATACAGATCTCAGTGCTTAAGGTCGGCTTCAATGAAACAACCCACCATGTACTCCTACATGGCCTCTCATCGATACCTTTACCAAATCGTGTTCATCACACCACTCTCATTACCGACATAATCATTTCACTCTAGCCCATCACCCAGATGAACCAGACCTGACACGACTCTAAGCATAGCAGGCATAGCAAGGTAGGAACAACACATACATATGGCTCAATCAACTCCTACACATGCTAGTGGGTTTCATCTAGTTACTGTGGCAATGACAGGTCATGCAGAGGAAATGGGTTCAACTACCGTAGCACACAGCAGTTTGAATCGCGTTGTCTTAATGCAGTAAAAGAGAGCAGGGGCGAGAACATGGGATTGTATCGATATGATCAAATGGTTGGTTGCTTGCCTGATGGTTCGATGCACTGATACGGTTCTTCGTTAGGGTAATCACGGTATTCCTCGGAGACAGAACCTGCCGCAGAGAGCACCGATACACAAACATTACCAAACAGTATGCAACAATATGATGCATGCATGAGACATGGCAAAATGAGTGTATTGGGCTAATGAAGCTAAAACCAGAAGGGTTTGAACAAATTTGAATCAAAGATTCAAATTTCAAATTCAAATATGGCCTTTTAAAGTGCTTTTCCTTGTTCTGCTTAAAACATCAATTTAACTTGTTTGATCATGCATGAAAATAGTACAGATGGATAGATTGGATTTTTTTGATCATTTTTCATATATAATTTGTCCAATTTGGAGTTACAGAATAAAAGTTATGAATTTTTGAAGTTTAAATAATATTCTGGAATTTCCTGATTTAGATTAAATCCAGAAATTATAGTTATTGCGCCAGCATGACGTCAGCATGACGTCAGTGGTCAACTGCGGCTGGCTGGAGTCAAACCTGACGTGTGGGGCCCACACGTCAGTGACAGGGGGGTTAAACAGGGTTAAATTAATTCTAATTACTAATTAGTGGCGCTGGGGCCCACTGGTCAGTGTCAGGGGTTAACTAACAGTGGTTAGCGCTAATCTAACCATCTGACCGACAGGGCCCACGCGTCAGTGACCCTGGGGGGTCAAACCTCAGGTCGGACAGGTCAAACCCCACCGGCGACATGACGCCGGCGAGGCCCGAGACGGCGGCGAAAGTGCTTTTTGCCATTCCGGCAACCAAATGGACGGCGGAAGGCATCTACGTGTTGCTGAGGTTGAGCCGCGACTATTGGTGGTGGTGGTTGGGCTCGGGGTGGCCGGAGTTGACGGCGGCGAGCTCGGCTGCGGCGGCCGGAGTTCGGGTGCGGTCGGAATCGATGTTGCAGGGGGCTTGGGGAGGCGTTAGTGCGCGCTACGTGCTCCTAGTGAGGTGTGGAGCACGATGGTGTGCTCGGTTGGGTGCTACGGTGACCGTGGCCACGACGGCGACATCGCCGGCGGCGTGGAGCTCTCGGCCAAGGTGGGGCTAGGGCCTAGAGGTCGGGAGAGACCAGGGGAGAAGGGGGAAACGATCTGGGGGCTCACCGCGGAGCTGCAGAGGTGGTTAGCGGGCTCGGGGACGCGCTGGAGACGACGAATTCGACGGCGACGATGATCGGAGCCCGAAGAGGGGAACGGCGACGTGGCGGCGATGCAGGGCTTCCGGGGAGCTGTGGAGCGGTGGGGAGGAAGAGGGAGTCGAGGCGGAGCTCCTGAGCTAGTCGGGGGAGCGAGGGGTGGCCGGAGATGGCTGCTATGGCGAACGGCGGCGACGGTGGTGTTCGGCCGTGTGAGAGAGAGAGCGAGGGAGAGGAAGGAAGAGCCGGGAGAGAGTGAGAGAGAGCAGGGGGGGATCGGGACGGCCTGCGGGAGTCGTCCACGCGGCCAGGAGCGCGTCGGCAAGCAGGAGGTGGCCGCGCGGCCGTGCGCGCGCGAGCACGCAGCAGCTTCGGGGCGAGGGGAGGAAGACGACGGAGGGCTGCAGTGGTGGGCTGGGCCGGCCAGCTGGCTGGGCCGCACAGTGGAGGAGCCCAGGTAAGTTTTCCCCCTTTTCTTCTGTTTCTGTTTTTATTTAATATATCTGCAACTTTGTTGAATTTAATAAAATACCTAGGCAACTTCAAAATTCACCAAACTATTCCTGGCCCATAGTTGGATTATTTCCAACATGAAACATTTTAGTTTGGAGATATTTGAGCATTTAAATATTTTATATTATTTTAAATGCCCAAATTCAAATATTTATGATTTAATTCAAAAACCCTAGGATGGCCTAGGAAAATGTGCACCATTTTTGGCAGAGGTTCTGAACCAAGGCAAAAATGATGGGCATTTTAGAAGGGCATTTCAGGTTCATTGAAAAATTATTTTAGTAACCCTAGTTGGTTTCAGAGGGGACTGGGGGTTCTGTCATCCCCATTTCAAGTTTCTGATGAAAGAGTAAACATGATGCAACACTCTAATGCATGACTAGCTAGGTTGTGACAACTCACCCCCACTCAAAAGAATCTCGTCCCGAGATTTGGGTTCCTCCGGGAAGAAGGCGGGGTACTCGAGTCGAAGACGATCCTCCCTTTCCCAAGTTGCTTCATCCTCAGAATGGTGCGACCATTGAAGCTTGAGAAACTTGATATTATGACGTCGAGTGGTACGTTCGGCCTGATCGAGGATACGAACGGGGTACTCTCGATATGTAAGATTATCTTGGAGATCAAGCGTTTCGTGGTCCACTTCACGGATAGGATCCGAGAAGCAACGCCTGAGTTGAGAAACGTGGAAGACATCGTGAACTCTGGAGAGGTGCGGAGGTAGTTCCAACTGGTAGGCAACTTCTCCTCGTTTGGCAAGAATGCGAAAAGGTCCAATGTAACGAGGAGCCAATTTGCCTTTGATACCGAAACGATGGGTTCCCTTCAGAGGGGTGACCCGAAGATAAGCCTTCTCGTCAACCTCGAAAGTCATAGCCTTATGTTTTCGGTCATATTGACTCTTTTGACGGGATTGGGCTGTTTTCAACTTTTCACGAACGATACGAACTTGTTCTTCTGCTTCCTGAATCATATCCGGGCCAAAGAATTGTCTTTCCCCGGTCTCTGACCAGTTAAGGGGTGTTCGACACCGTCGTCCATAGAGAACTTCAAAAGGGGCTTTACCTAAGCTAGATTGATAGCTGTTGTTGTAAGCGAATTCGGCAAATGGAAGGCACTTCTCCCAGTCCATTCCGAATGAGACAACAGAGGCTCGAAGCATGTCTTCTAGAATTTGGTTGACGCGTTCCACTTGACCACTCGACTGAGGGTGGAAAGCGGTGCTAAAGGAAAGACGGTCGACCACGACGAAAATAGCATTATTCCCTCTCTTGGTCCTGGGAAAACCGGTAATGAAATCCATACCAATTTTATCCCATTTCCATTCAGGAATAGCTAAGGGTTGAAGGGTGCCAGCAGGCCGTTGGTGCTCTGCTTTTACACGACGACAGACGTCGCAATTTGCAATATACTGAGCAATTTCTCTCTTCATCCTAGTCCACCAGAACCTCTGGCGTAGGTCCTGATACATCTTAGTGCTACCGGGATGAATGGTGAGAGGGGATTCATGAGCCTCCTTAAGGATCAACTGCCGTAGATGCTGGTTCTTGGGAACCACTAGACGGTTCTCAAAGTACACAACACCATGATCATTTGTGGAGAAACAACTAGCACCTCCGCTAGCAATGTTCTCCTTGATCTTAGCTATTCCCTTATCTCGCTTCTGGGCAGCAATGATTTGATCCGTAAGAGTAGGTTTCGCCACCAAGGTGGAGAGAAATCCTTGAGGAACAATGTGAAGGTTAAGCTTCCGAAATTCCTCATGGAGAAGCGGTTGACTTTGTTGTAACATCAGATTGTTACAATAGGATTTACGACTTAGCGCATCAGCCATGACGTTGGCTTTCCCTGGGGTGTAGGTTATTCCTAAGTCGAAGTCGGTGATCAATTCAACCCAACGTCTCTGCCTGAGATTCAAATCCGGTTGGGTGAAAATATACTTCAGACTTTGGTGATCAGTGAATATTTCGCAACGATTACCGAGGAGGTAATGTCGCCAGGTCTTAAGTGCATAGACTACGGCTGCAAGCTCTAGATCATGGGTAGGATAATTCTCCTCATGTGGGTGCAATTGTCGTGAAGCGTAGGCAATTACGTGTCGATCTTGCATGAGAATGCAACCTAGTCCTTGTCGCGAGGCGTCGCAGTAGATAACAAAGTCCTTGGAGAAGTCTGGCGGTACCAGCACGGGAGCAGAAGTCAGGCGTCTTTTCAGTTCCTGAAAGCTGTGCTCACATTGTGGAGTCCATTCGAACTTCTTATCTTTCTTGAGGAGTTCGGTTAGAGGTTTAGCAACTTTGGAGGAGTTTTCGACAAAGCGACGGCAATAGCTCGCTAAGCCTAGAAAACTCCGAACTTGCTTGACTGATTCAGGTGGAGTCCAGTTAAGGACGGCTTGAACTCGCTCGGGGTTAACAGCAATATCTTTACCAGATATTACATGACCCAAATAGGTCACTTCTGACAACCAGAATTCACATTTAGAAAATTTGGCATAAAGGCGATGCTCTCGAAGTTTCTGCAACACTAGCCTTAGATGTTCGGCATGTTCTTCCTCGTTCTTGGAGTAGATGAGTATATCATCGAGGTAAACCACGACGAATTTATCCAAATACTCCATGAAGATTGAGTTCATTAACCGAGAAAAAGTGGCTGGAGCGTTGGTTAATCCGAAGGACATGACGGTGTACTCGTATTGGCCATAACGAGTAACAAAGGCCGTTTTAGGAATGTCCCCGTTTCTGATTTTGATTTGATGGTAGCCCAACCTCAAATCCATCTTGGAGAAGACTGAGGATCCAGCGAGCTGATCGTACAGGTCGTTGATCCTGGGAAGCGGATATTTGTTCTTGATTGTGACCAAATTAACAGGTCGGTAATCTACAACCATCCGGTCCGTACCATCCTTCTTCTTGACGAATAGGACGGGGCAAGCCCACGGAGAAGAGCTAGGTCGGATGAAACCCCTTTTCAAGGACTCATCGAGTTGTTTCTTAAGCTCGGCTAGTTCTAGGGGTGCCATCTTATAAGGTCTTCTAGCAATCGGAACGGTTCCTGGAATGAGGTCTATTACAAACTCAACGTCCCTGTCAGGTGGAACACCTGGCAATTCCTCTGGAAAGACATCCGGGAAGTCACGGACTACCGGAACGTCCTCAAGGTCTGGCAAAGGGCTGGCGTTAAGAGAATATAATTGTCGCTTGGCTATTCGAGTCAAGACATTGACTATCTTTCCCGAAGGATGGGTGAGTTGAACAGTCCTAGAGAAGCAATCGATTTGGGCATGATGAGCTGACATCCAGTCCATACCCAGAATGATATTAATATCTGAAGATTTAAGGGCTATCAAAGACGCAAGGAAAACAAGTCTGTCGACTTGGATCTCATTTCCATAACTTACCCTAGAGGTCTGCCATCTAGAACCAGGGGTAGAAATTTCCATAGTGGATGGCATGTCACAGAATGCAACGTTATGCAAACGAGCATAACTTTCGGATATAAAAGAATGAGAGGCTCCTGTATCGAAAAGAACAGATGCCGGGTGGCAGTTAACAAGAAGCGTACCGAGAACGACGTTGGGATCCTCTTGAGCTTCTTCGGCAGAGATACAGTTGACATGGCCACGTGAAGCGGTGACCGGCTTGGCGTGGAATATTTTTCCTGTCGGCTTGCCACGGCCAACAGCTTTAGCAGATTGATTGGGGTTGGTCTGGGGACACTCACGCATATAGTGACCAGATTCCCCACACTTGAAACAAGTCACGGAACTGGTACGTGGAGGAGCATTGTTAGTTGGACCCCCATAGGGCTTGGCTGGAGCAGACTGTTGAACGGGGCGAGGCGCCTGGAAGGATGGCCTCGGTGTAAACCTGGGTGGCAGGGCGGTGTTGGGCACCCACACGCGGCGCTTCTGAGGACCAGCACCGGATGAGGAACCCGTGTCACGTCCATGCTTGCGTGTTGCATCATAGTCAGTCTGACCAGTTTCAGCACTGATGGCTTTGTTGACAAGTTTCGAAAAAGATGTGCACTCATGCAGACGGAGGTCACGGCGAAGCTCAGGACTAAGGCCCTTACGGAACCTTGCTTGCTTCTTGGCATCGGTAGACACTTCCTCGGTTGCATATCGTGCGAGATTACCAAACTCCCTGCTGTAAGCATCCACAGAAAGTCGGCCTTGGGTGAAACTGCAAAATTCTTCACGTTTACGGTCCATGAGACCCTCCGGAATGTGATGTTCACGGAAAGCCTCGCTGAACTCAGCCCAAGTTGTGACATGGCCCGCTGGGCGCATAGCTCCATAATTCTCCCACCATAGACTGGCGGGGCCTTCAAGATGATATGCAGCAAAGGTGACCTTGTCAACCTCCGCTACCAGCGCGGAACGCAGTTTGTGAGAGATACTGCGAAGCCAGTCATCAGCGTCGAGAGGCTCGACGGAGTGGTGGAACGTGGGTGGATGCAATTTGATAAAATCACTGAGTGACACCACGTTAGCCCTCTGATGGTGTGCTGTATTCTGTTCAATACGCTCCAACAAACGGTTTGTCTCCCGCTTGTTTCTCTCAGCTTCCATCATCACCTCGGCTAGTGAAGGAGGATGAGGCAGATTTACATCCCTGGCTTCACTGCCTTCGGCCTGCTCTTGGGAAGCAGGGTTAGCGCGCGTGTTGACCATCCTAGGTAAACAAGACAATGATTTAGTCAGGATGGTAAAATTCCGACATAGGATTCATAATGTAAGAAATAACTCGGAATGCAAGATGATCATCCGTATGACATGGTAGATACAGAAACTGCTTCTTTTATTCCATCGTCATACACACCATACAGGGTTTAGTACAAGACCAAACAAAGTACTATTACGGTGAAAAGAGGATTACATCTCATCGGAGGCATTCCAAGCTCCTATACATTATTTTTCTACACCTCCGGAAGGAGTACAAACTAGGTCATATCCCACGAGTCACGCGGGACGATAGAAGACACAGCTAGTGCGAACTAGTGATACTACCACTAACTCAGATCGATCCGTAGTAGTCCTCGTAGAAGTCACCTCCATAGCCTGGGAGCTCAACATGATCATCTGGAAACAGACGGTCTCGCGGAGCTTGTGGACCATAGGGGCTAGGATGAGGCCTTGGACCAACAAACGGTGGCCTGCGGGGACCGCGAGGTGGGGTGATGCCTCCTACATCACGCCAAACCATCACGTCTGGCAGAGCAGATCTCACAGGATAGAGATCGTGCATATCTGAATATCCAGCTTGCACCGCCGGTGCGAACCGAGTCAAAGTGGCCCAGTGGTCAGCACGGGTGTTGAAGAGCTCTAGCCTTAAGGCCCGATTTTCACGGTCCTTATCCTCGAGCATCTCAGCAGTGGTGCGAGTCCGTGAATCCTCCTGAGTGGGGTCAGCATAGATAGCCTGGAGATACCCTTGTGCTCCCGGAAGTGATCCTGGCATATACCGGAAATCAGAGTCCCGAAATAAACCAGATCTGACCCGCATAATGGTCATCATAGAGTAGGCGGCGTCCTGCACAGCCATCTCAATGGTAACCCCGAGTCCATAAGAGCAGTGAAGAGGCTCGGTGGATCCAGGATAAGATGGAAATATCCTGACAGTGCAGAGATACTGGCTTTGATTAAAGTCTCGGAATTGCTCTTCGACCGTGTACTCAGGATACCAGCGGTATCCAGCCTCAGTCATTACCCTGACCAACTTAGCGGTATGGCCGGGTACATCTAGGCATCGAGTCAGGCGAACCACTTGATTGAGGTCGCGAGTGGCCATCTGAAAACACAATCATAATGCAAAGGCATTAGAATTTCTAGCAAAATTTCGGCAGCATAACAGCTGTAAATGCTCAAAAAGGATTTGAGACATTTGACAAAGGATTTCGTACACACTCAACATCACCATATCAAAGTTCTGAAACCATTCTGGCAACATAATGTGGTAGTAGAACTGAACTAGGCTGGTAACCATCAAACTTATAAGGTACTACTGATTAGTAACACGTGATCCTGATAGAGAGAATAGATCCTAATTCCTTAACCAGCAGCGGAAGTAGCTTGTCTGAGTACAGACAACTAGTAAAATAAAAGAGGCTTGGGAAGCCTAGCTATACTACAAGGTCCTTCACAAGCTCAGGGTCACCACCTGGGTCTTTAGCCTACTCGTTGATGTCAACGTCTACATAGAACCCATCAGAAGGGGTTGCAGCGTCTTCTGTAAAAATGTAGATTATAGCAACATGAGTACAAAGGTACTCAGCAAGACTTACATCAGATCCTACATACATGCATAGTATCAAGAAGGGTTGGTGGAGTTATTGCAGCAAGCCAGCTTTGACTCTTGGCTAGGCTATCCTACGATACTCCAACTTGAAATGGTTTTTCGCACACGAGTCCACTACTCACCAATTCAATACACTACCGAGGATCCGCCTCCGTCTTCCTACGGAAGAGCCATCCTCGGCACTCACACTTATCTTGAGGCTTTTAACAGTTTCCATTTACTTGTCTATGAACTGTATAGGCAACCAAGTAGTCCTTTACCGCGGACGCGGCTATTCGAATAGATTATGATAACCCTGCAGGGGTGTACTTCTTCATACATGTTTCCACCACTTAGCGTCTGCACACGACATGTGCTCGGCAGACTTCAAGCGAAAGCCGACGTGGGTGTAGACCACGACCTACCTAAACACTTAAGCCTCTAGTCCAGGTTTATCGCCTATTCAGGTTCCATCCGCAGGGAGTCCGGCCGAGGTTTCCCATACGGCCCCGAACGATGTGAACAGGGTTCCCGAGATACCTAACGGGTATTCGGTACACCCGGCCACGTACCTACCGCATCACAGCCCACCCCTACAGTCAGCGCTGTCCACGGCCTCCAGTAGGCTACAAACACCAGAAACTACTTGCAACTCCTGGACAGAGAGCTAGGGTGAATAAGAAGTCGAGCGGGGTCATATTTCAGGGCCCAATGCATGGTAGTAGCTGTATCTTAAATCACGCATACAGATCTCAGTGCTTAAGGTCGGCTTCAATGAAACAACCCACCATGTACTCCTACATGGCCTCTCATCGATACCTTTACCAAATCGTGTTCATCACACCACTCTCATTACCGACATAATCATTTCACTCTAGCCCATCACCCAGATGAACCAGACCTGACACGACTCTAAGCATAGCAGGCATAGCAAGGTAGGAACAACACATACATATGGCTCAATCAACTCCTACACATGCTAGTGGGTTTCATCTAGTTACTGTGGCAATGACAGGTCATGCAGAGGAAATGGGTTCAACTACCGTAGCACACAGCAGTTTGAATCGCGTTGTCTTAATGCAGTAAAAGAGAGCAGGGGCGAGAACATGGGATTGTATCGATATGATCAAATGGTTGGTTGCTTGCCTGATGGTTCGATGCACTGATACGGTTCTTCGTTAGGGTAATCACAGTATTCCTCGGAGACAGAACCTACCGCAGAGAGCACCGATACACAAACATTACCAAACAGTATGCAACAATATGATGCATGCATGAGACATGGCAAAATGAGTGTATTGGGCTAATGCAGCTAAAACCAGAAGGGTTTGAACAAATTTGAATCAAAGATTCAAATTTCAAATTCAAATATGGCCTTTTAAAGTGCTTTTCCTTGTTCTGCTTAAAACATCAATTTAACTTGTTTGATCATGCATGAAAATAGTACAGATGGATAGATTGGATTTTTCTAATCATTTTTCATATATAATTTGTCCAATTTGGAGTTACAGAATAAAAGTTATGAATTTTTGAAGTTTAAATAATATTCTGGAATTTCCTGATTTAGATTAAATCCAGAAATTATAGTTATTGCGCCAGCATGACGTCAGCATGACGTCAGTGGTCAACTACGGCTGGCTGGAGTCAAACCTGACGTGTGGGGCCCACACGTCAGTGACAGGGGGGTTAAACAGGGTTAAATTAATTCTAATTACTAATTAGTGGCGCTGGGGCCCACTGGTCAGTGTCAGGGGTTAACTAACAGTGGTTAGCGCTAATCTAACCATCTGACCGACAGGGCCCACGCGTCAGTGACCCTGGGGGGTCAAACCTCAGGTCGGACAGGTCAAACCCCACCGGCGACATGACGCCGGCGAGGCCCGAGACGGCGGCGAAAGTGCTTTTTGCCATTCCGGCAACCAAATGGACGGCGGAAGGCATCTACGTGTTGCTGAGGTTGAGCCGCGACTATTGGTGGTGGTGGTTGGGCTCGGGGTGGCCGGAGTTGACGGCGGCGAGCTCGGCTGCGGCGGCCGGAGTTCGGGTGCGGTCGGAATCGATGTTGCAGGGGGCTTGGGGAGGCGTTAGTGCGCGCTACGTGCTCCTAGTGAGGTGTGGAGCACGATGGTGTGCTCGGTTGGGTGCTACGGTGACCGTGGCCACGACGGCGACATCGCCGGCGGCGTGGAGCTCTCGGCCAAGGTGGGGCTAGGGCCTAGAGGTCGGGAGAGACCAGGGGAGAAGGGGGAAACGATCTGGGGGCTCACCGCGGAGCTGCAGAGGTGGTTAGCGGGCTCGGGGACGCGCTGGAGACGACGAATTCGACGGCGACGATGATCGGAGCCCGAAGAGGGGAACGGCGACGTGGCGGCGATCAAGGGCTTCCGGGGAGCTGTGGAGCGGTGGGGAGGAAGAGGGAGTCGAGGCGGAGCTCCTGAGCTAGTCGGGGGAGCGAGGGGTGGCCGGAGATGGCTGCTATGGCGAACGGCGGCGACGGTGGTGTTCGGCCGTGTGAGAGAGAGAGCGAGGGAGAGGAAGGAAGAGCCGGGAGAGAGTGAGAGAGAGCAGGGGGGGATCGGGACGGCCTGCGGGAGTCGTCCACGCGGCCAGGAGCGCGTCGGCAAGCAGGAGGTGGCCGCGCGGCCGTGCGCGCGCGAGCACGCAGCAGCTTCGGGGCGAGGGGAGGAAGACGACGGAGGGCTGCAGTGGTGGGCTGGGCCGGCTGCTGGCTGGGCCGGCCAGCTGGCTGGGCCGCACAGTGGAGGAGCCCAGGTAAGTTTTCCCCCTTTTCTTCTGTTTCTGTTTTTATTTAATATATCTGCAACTTTGTTGAATTTAATAAAATACCTAGGCAACTTCAAAATTCACCAAACTATTCCTGGCCCATAGTTGGATTATTTCCAACATGAAACATTTTAGTTTGGAGATATTTGAGCATTTAAATATTTTATATTATTTTAAATGCCCAAATTCAAATATTTATGATTTAATTCAAAAACCCTAGGATGGCCTAGGAAAATGTGCACCATTTTTGGCAGAGGTTCTGAACCAAGGCAAAAATGATGGGCATTTTAGAAGGGCATTTCAGGTTCATTGAAAAATTATTTTAGTAACCCTAGTTGGTTTCAGAGGGGACTGGGGGTTCTGTCATCCCCATTTCAAGTTTCTGATGAAAGAATAAACATGATGCAACACTCTAATGCATGACTAGCTAGGTTGTGACACGGTCCTCCCCCTAAGATTGTGAAAAATGAGGACTTTGATTCTTGGGTTTATCGCTTTAAGCGTCATTTAAATCATGTGAATACTAATATTTGGAGAATCATTGAAGAAGGCTTCTATCCGCATGACCCAAGAAACTTCACTCCTCAAGAAGCCGCGGATAATCAATTCAATGAGAATGCTCTCTTCATCATCCAAGATGCAATTTCACCCGAAGATCTACCTCATCTTCGACCATTCGGCTTGGCCAAAGATGCATGGCTTTGTGTTGTCTCTCTCTACCGGGGAAGCGCAAGCATTCAACGCTCCAACTATGAAGTAGTGCAAGATGAAGCCGATGAGTTTGCTATGAAAGAAGATGAAGAACCTCGTGAGCTTTATCGGAGAGTAACGAAACTCACGGTCTCACTCCGAGATCATGGGAGCAAGGACACGGATTACAATTGAATCAAGCGCAAATTCCTCAAAGCAATGATGCCTTACCACAAGGCCATGTCCTCCGTCATTCGTTAAAGGCCCGACTTCCACACCTTGACCTCAAGTGAAGTGTTGGATGAGTTTGTGGCTATGAACATCTTGGACAAGACCGCGACAATGCGGTGCTTCGCTCTCAAAGGGCAAAGAAGCCCAACCTTGCATTGAAGGCCAAGGTTTGTGTTGAAGAAGAAGAAGAAGAAGAGGAAGAAGAGGAGAGCAACCCAGAAGATACAAAGTATGCCTATCATGAACACATGACACTTGCTTCAAGGCAATTTTGGATCAAGAAGAACTCAAGGCCAAACTTCAATAAGAACAACTCAAGTGGCACGAAGAGCAAGCAACGTGTGAGGACTTTCTACAATTGTGGCAATGTGAGCCATTTTGTTGCGGAATGTCCGTATGAGAAGAGGGAAGACAATGGTGGGAAGCTCATCCGAAAGGACAAAGCCAAGTCCTTCCCCAACAAGAGCAACTTCCCCAAGAAGATCCCTCACAAGGCGTTGGTGGTTCAAGAAGAGTACCATGAGGATGATGATGATGATGAAGATGGTGAGTTGGTTGCCATGGCCTTCGTAGCCATTGCAAAAACTCCACAAGTGTTTCTCTTCAACTCACCCAATGAGAACATCACCGCTAAGTGCCTCATGGCTAAAGCCACCAACAAGGTAACCTCAACATCGAAACTACCATCATTAATAATCCTTCCTTGACGGATTACATTGATGAACATGAGGGATACAATGTGGAGGAAAATGAGTTTGAGTCCTTTATGGGTAAACTCAAGGGTAAATCCAAGAAGCATTTTGTTGCTCTCTTGGAACAACTTGGTGAAGCCAATGACATGATTGAGGCTCACGAAGATACTATCTCCAAGATGGAGGGGCATAGTCGTGACTATGCCGATGAGATTTCGGATCTTTCCAATGCTCTTGAGGAAGAGTGTGGTCTTCGTTTGGCTCTTGAGGAGTCACACAACGTCGATCACGCTAAGTTAAAGAAAGATTTTGATCATGCTCCTGTTGTCTCTCGTGTGCTAAACTCCGAGAAGGCCAAGCTTGTGGTTGATCTTACTAGACTCAAAGAAGAGTTTTATCTACTTGACAAGGCTCACAAGGTCTTGAAGGGTGCTCATGCTAGCCTCAAAGAGTCTCATGATCAACTTCAAGTAAAGCTAACCAAGGAGAAAGCCACTTTTCCTCGTATGATGTTCATTGATAATGCAAATGCTACTAACCCATGTTGTGAGCATGTGCATCTTGTTGAGAACACTAAGCTAAAGGTACAACTTGAGAAAGGTCTTGTGTCTTGCATACAAAGCGAGAAGAACCTCAACGACCTTTTGACCAACCAAAAGGGAGTTGTGGACAAGGAAGGGATTGGGTGCGTGCCCAAGTCCAAGAACAAGAAGAAGAATGACAAGGCCAAACGAACTCCTCCCCTCAAGCAAACCTTTGTGAAGGAGGGAGAGGGTGCTACTAAGGAAAAGGAGAAGAACTCCGTGAGGGGTA
This sequence comes from Triticum dicoccoides, assembly GCF_002162155.2. Lineage (NCBI taxonomy): Eukaryota > Viridiplantae > Streptophyta > Magnoliopsida > Poales > Poaceae > Triticum > Triticum dicoccoides. The sequence goes on along the minus strand of NC_041392.1, from coordinate 184,685,432 downwards.
GTGGTGCCAAGAAGGGCAACGCTTCCATTCCCAACAAAGCCAGCGACTTTAACCCTTCTTATGTGTTGTGTCGTGCTAGAGATGGGCATGTTTATGCCAAATTTGTTGGTTCTCCTTATGAGTACATTGAATGGTCTATTTGGGTTCCTAAGACCTTTGTTACTAACATCAAAGGACCCATTACAAAATGGGTACCTAAAACCAAGCATTGATCTCTTGTAGGTGTTTCCTTCCGGTGGGGGATCATGGTTGCTCGATAGTGGAGCTACTAATCATATGATCGGAATCAAGGACTTGGTGGTGGACATGCAAAAGATTCCATCCATGCCCACCAACGTTGAGTCGGGTGATGCCTCGTCCTCTAAGGTATTGGGACTCGGTAAAGTTGTCATTTCTCATGATCTTATGATCGAGAAGGTCATGCTTGTTGAGTCCCTTGCATACAGTTTACTTTCCGTTCGTAAACTAGCACTCATGGGCTTTGCCACTTTCTTTGACATTGATAGCATGGACCTCTTGTGGAGCAAGACTCTTAAAGTAGCCTTTGTTGGGCATGTTGAGAACGGTCTCTATGTGATTAACTTTTCGAAGCGACCCACTAAGACCGCGACATGCCTAATGGCTAAAGTTGACGTGAGATGGCTTTGGCATCGCTGTTTAGCCCACGTCAATATGAGATCTTTGCAAAGTCTTCTCAAGGGGTACCATGTCCGTGGACTAACAAATGTTAGTTTTGCCAAAGATCATGCTTGCAGTGCTTGCATCGAAGGAAAGCTACATGAGAAGGCTCACCCTCCCATGACTATCATCTACTCTAAGAGGCCTTTGGAGCTCCTTCATTTGGATCTCTTCGGGCCTCCATCCTTTGATAGTCTTGGCAGTAGAAAGTATTGCTTGGTGATTGTGGATGACTATTCAAGATACACTTGGGAATATTTCTTCAAGAGGAAGAGCGAGACCCAACAAATCGTCATTGACTTTGCAAATGAAGCTCAATGACAGCACAATACAAAGATCTTGACTATAAGAAGTGACAACGGCTCCGAGTTCAAGAACTACACCTTGGATGAGTTTTTAAGTGATGAGGGAATCAAGCATCAATATTCCGCACCTTATACTCCTCAACAAAATGGTGTAGCGGAGAGGAAGAACCGGACATTCATGGATGCGGCAAGGACCATGATGGCGGAGTTCAAGTCTCCCTACAACTTTTGGGCCGAAGCCATCAACACCACGTGTCATGCATCTAATCGGCTCTACCTCCACAAAGGCTTGAACAAGACTCCATATGAGATACTCACCGGTAGCAAGCCCAACCGCAAGTACTTCCGGGTGTTCGGGTGTAAGTGTTTCATTCTCAAGAAAGGTGTTCGTTTGTGTAAATTTGAGGCTAGAGCTTATGAGGGCATATTTGTTGGTTATGCTACAAACTCTCATGCTTACCGTGTTCTTAATAAGTCCATGGGAATTATTGAGGAAACGTGTAACGTGGAGTTTGATGAGAATAACGGCTCCCAAGTGGAGCAAAGTGGTACTTGTGATGTAGGTGATGAAATTCCTCCCCAAGCCATAAGAAGAATGGGTGTTGGTCATATCCTACCCATTGAGGAACCCCTTGTGGCCGAAGGAGAAGGACAACATTCCACTCAAGTGGAACCTTCACCAACCCAAGACCCACACGCTTCCGAAGAACAAAGTGAAGGCCCTCAACCTCAAGAACAAGACCAAGGGCAAGGTCAATCTCAAGATGGTGTTGTAACATCAAGTGACGCCCAAGGCCAAGTTCTCTCCTCCGAGCAAGTTCAAGATCAAGAGCTTCCTCGAGATCAAGAACAAGCTCAAGACGGCGCTCAAGATGATCAAGTGACCACTCCTCATCTCACCCCCGAGGAGGAATTGGAGCGTCGTGCCGCCAAGATTGCTTCCAAGCTCTCCACCAAGGATCATCTCATGACAAATGTGCTTGGAAGCTTAACAAAGGGGGTAAGCACTCGTAGAAAATTAGCAAACTATTGTGAACATCACGTGTTCGTCTCTTGTGTTGAACCCCAAAAGGTCTATGAGGCGCTCGAGGATCCGGATTGGCTCAATGCCATGCATGAAGAACTCAACAACTTCGAGCACAACAAAGTGTGGAGATTGGTGCCAAGGCCAACGGAGAACCACAATGTCATTGGAACCAAGTGGATATTCAAGAACAAGCAAGATGCTCATGGGATTATCATTCACAACAAGGATCGTTTGGTAGCACAAGGCTACTCCCAAGTCTAGGGTATCGACTACGGTGAAACCTTTGCCCCCGTTGCTCGTCTTGAATCCATTCGCATGTTGATTGCATATGCTTCTCATCATAACTTTAAGTTACAACAAATGGATGTGAAGAGTGCTTTCCTTAATGGTCCGATTAATGAATTGGTATATGTCAAGCAACCCCCCGGGTTCGAGGATCCCTACTTTCCCGATCATGTGTATCAACTCGATAAGGCACTCTATGGCCTTAAACAAGCCCCACGTGCATGGTATGACCACCTTACCGAGTTGTTACAAGATCGTGGTTTTGAAGTTGGGCTAATCGACCCCACTCTTTTTAGTAAGAAGGTCAAAGGGGAGTTGTTTGTGTGCCAATTATATGTTGATGATATTATCTTTGGTTCCCCTAACAAAGCTTTCAATGAGGAATTTGCCGCTCTCATGACCTCAAAGTTCGAGATGTCTTCCATGGGAGAGTTAAAGTTCTTTCTCGGGTTTGAAGTGAAGCAAAGGACAGAAGGAACCTTCATCAACCAAGCTAAATACACTCAAGACATGCTCAAGAGATTCAAGCTAAGTGATGTCAAGCCGGCTTCCACTCCCATGCCCACCAAGTGCCAACTTGACATTGATCCCAATGGTAAAGCAGTGGATCAAAAGGTATATCGCTCCATGATTGGCTCCTTGCTTTACCTTTGTGCATCTAGACCGGATATCATGTTGAGTGTGGGAATTTGTGCACGGTTTCAAGCCGCACCTAAGGAAAGTCACTTTGTGGCGGTCAAGCGAATCTTTCGATATTTGGCTCATACCCCAAACTTTGGCTTATGGTACCCAAGGGGAGCAAACTTCAAGCTTGTAGGTTATTCGGACTCGGATTGGGCGGGAGACAAAGTGGATAGGAAGTCCACTTCTGAAGGGTGCCAATTTCTTGGTTGCTCTTTGGTGAGTTGGTCTTCCAAGAAGCAAAGTTGAGTATCTCTCTCGTCCATGGAAGCAGAGTATGTGGATGCCGGTAGTTGTTGTGCACAACTCTTATGGATGAGGCAAACTTTAAAGGATTACAGTGTCATTTGTGACAAAGTGCCTCTTTGGTGTGACAATGAAAGTTCCATCAAGATTTCTCTCAACCCGGTGAAACACTTCAAGACGAAGCATATTGAGATTCGGTATCACTTCATCCGGGATCACATTAGGCGAGGGGAGATCGAGCTCAACTACGTCAACACCCATGATAACCTCGCAGATATTTTCACGAAGCCTTTGGATGAAGCAAGATTTCGCGAGCTAAGGCTTGAGCTAAATATCATTGATTCGAGCAATGTTGCTTGAACCCTTGCACACCCCACCTCACTCAACTTGTTGTCTAATCTAGGTGTAGGCATGGACATAGGGGGAGTGTTGTTCTCTCAATGAACTCTCCCTCCCCCATTATGCATAAAATGGTCAACTCTTTCACATTAGCCATTTTTTATGGTACTTGTGCTTCAAAGACGAGTTTTGGTCATGGGCCCAAGGATAATTCTTCACGATGCCATACCAATTGACTCAAACATAGGTGGCTCCGGCCACCGCCCTCTCCTTGGAGAGTTTGTGTCTCGTTTTTGGTCTGTGTTGTCTCTTGCTTCTCCTCCTTTGTGCTGAGCTTGTGCTTGTGGTGTCCTGTGTGTTAGCTCTTTGGTGTGGTCCTTCGCTTGAAGGTTCAGTGCTTTGTTGTTTTCTCGGTTGGTTGAAACTGCTTTTTTTTTGAGCTCACGTACTACCGCGGCCTGCCACGGTACTACCGCGAGGGGAGCGTGCGGTACTTCCACACCCAGCGCGGTAGAATTTTTTTTCTGCTGCTTTGGGAGCGGTACTACAGCCTCGGTGCGGTACTTCCGCCCGGGCGGTACTACCGCAATGACATGTGGTACTACCGCGTGAGGAGTGCACGGTACTTCCGCACCCAGCGCGGCAGAAATTTTTTACTACCGCCTGGGGGAGCAGTACTAAAGCCACGGAGTGGTACTTCCGCCCGGGGCGGTACTACCGCAATGACATGCGATACTACCGTGCGATCAAAGAGTGTGGGGGTTAAACACAGGCAGGGGGAGTTCTAACTCCCCCATACCCATTCGTCTCTCTCCCCACTCCGTCTCTCTCTCTCTCTCTCGCTCAAGAACGGCACCGGAGGTCCTCGCCGGATCTCCATCTCCGGCCGCTCTCCTCGGATTCCAACCGGTGGAATCGCTCCCCACCACTCACTCTTGCCATGGATGAAGGTTTCTCCCCAATCCCTTCCTTTTCCTTGTTCGTCTTGTTGTTTTTAGGTCTTGGGGAGATGCAAGTTGTTCATGAGATTTTTAGGCCAAATCTTTGCAAGAGTCGGATATAGGAGAGTGGTTTTGTGTAGTGATGGTACTTGCTTTAGTTGTCCCGTGATGGTTTTGATCGACCGTAGTACCGCGTGTTGACACGGTTGTGCTCAGATCTCCATGGCCTTTACGGATATGCAACCGTGCGGTACTACCGCTCTTCAGGTGCGGTACTACCGTGCGTCCGGTACTACCCCCCTACTGGTGCGGTACTACCTCTTCGCCAGTACTACCGCTCCTCGGAGCGGTACTACCGCACGTGGCGCAACACACGCTACTACCGTTGTCTCAAATCCCTCTTGTGGCACTTCTCACGTACTATGTCTACTTGTTTCACCAGTTTTTGTTGTGGTCTTTGCATTGATCCTTCTCGCATTTCGTGCATGTTTGTTTTGTGGTGTGTGTTTTAGGTGGTGGCTCAGGTGCTCCGGCTCGCCGCTCCAATCCAAGCCGTAACACGGGATCCAAGCGTATGCGCAACTCAGAGGCAGCAGAGGGCACCAATGCCCCCCAACGCAGAACCAAGACCACCGCCACCAAAGAGAAGGAACCCACCATGGGTATGGATGAGATACCGCTTGTTGAGTTCATCGCTCGGAGGAAGATCAATCCATATGGAAACCCTCGTGCCAACTTTCGAGGGAATGAGCTATTCTGGACCAAGCAGCTGAATCTCATCTATCTAGATGTCATCAAGGCCAAGCAAAACACCTATGTGGAGGTGAAGTGGATCAACATGCATCACATGAGGCAAGAGAAGCATCGGGAATACATTGGTGAGGCTTTAGACCTCGTGGAGCAATTTGGCATTGAGCATATATCATCTCATTCCACAAAGACTTTGATCCTGAGATCATTGCTCAGTTCTTTGCCTTCATGCATTTTCATCCCAATGAGGACAGGACCATGACTTGGATGACCAATGGTCGGCAGGTGACTGCTACTTGGAAGGAATTCATGACTTTGGTTGGGGTTCCAAATGAGGGGCTCGCCACACCCCAAGGTGTTTTCCCTCATGCCAATTCCGAGTCTGCAAACAAGAACAAGCTTTTGCCCTTCTATGTGGAGAAGAAGCTCTCCAATAACAAGACAACTTGGGTACTCAACTCCTTTCTCGACATCATGCATTGGATCTTCCGCAACACTCTCTTCCCACGCATTGGGGACAAGGACAAGGTGCATGCCTATCTTGTGGATATGATGCTCCTGTGTGCAGATGCTCGCAACTCTCAGACACTACCACTTGATGTCTCACATATCATGTGGAATGAGCTTTGTGTTTGCGGTCTACAACCGCAAGGTCCCCATCTATGGACCTTATCTGTTTCAGTTAATCTCAGCAACTTGGGAGAAGCTCTACCCTCAGGATGATTTTGAGGCCCCTAGTTGGATCCGGAAAGAGCCCATCAACCTCCGTATCAAGACTCAGTGGGCCAACACTACCTCTCGTGCTGATGCCGCGACTAACATGGACGTGGGTGCAGATGAGCATGAGGAGGAGGCAGCAGACAAGGACAGCTCTGAGGGTTACACCCCTCCCCCTTCTGAGCCATATTGGGCTAAGCGACTGAAGAACAAGATGAAGATGTTGTTCTCCATGCAGGCAAAGGGGCTGTACAAGAGCCATGTGGCTTCCAAGGAGACTCGCTGCCGCGACAAGAGGATTTTCAGGACCTTCAGCGAGAACATCTCCAGCGGGTCAGAGGAGGACGTCACCCCAGAGGCAGAATGGATCGCTAAGCAGGGTTATCACTGGATAGAGTCTGAGGAAGAGTCCGTCCCAGCTGCCGAGTCTGGCAGGGAGCGTGCGAGTGACAACTCAGCTTGAGCCACCCGTTCTGTTGTAGGTGTCCTCTCTGCCTTTTTGGCGTCTCGATGCCAAAGGGGAGAGAATGTAGGATTTGCGAGTTGTGTTGTGTTTGGGTCAGTTGAACTTCGTTTATGTCGTTTGCTTTGGTTTGCTTTGTTTTGTGCTTGTGAGTCCTTCTATCATATGCTGTAAGACATATGCACTCTATCGTACCGTAGTGAGCTTATTCTATCTTGTGCTTTTTTCATTATGCTATTTCCTATCTTGCTTAGTTTTAGCCCTATTGCAAGATATGCCTTGTCTATAAAATATAGGGGGAGTGTTGATCCTAGTATGTGTGCCGTGCAGTCCAAAGCACTCATCAAGATAGCACACATCTAGGGGGAGCCCGTCTATATTTTAGAGACTTTGGGTTTGCCCTTGCTCTTTGCATTATACTCTTGTGCAAATCCCATGTTGTCATCAATCCACCAAAAAGGGGGACATTGTAACGGCATTTTATCCCTTAGTTGGTTTTGGTGATTGATGACAATACTTTTGCGGACTAATCATGTGCATCGAATATTTCAGATATATATTGACTAAGGCACAAGATGATTTGATTCCCCTCGAAGGCTATGGAAGACGACATTTCTCTTTGTTTCTTTTCGGTGGTATTGAGTCGTAGGGAAGCCGTACTATTAAGAGGGGGTCCGCGTTGGAAAGGGTGGGCGGATTCATCACGTACACATCTTCCTGTGTTCCTCCTTTTCTTCTAAGCCTTTGGAGCATCCCATGTTTTCCTTGTCTATGCAAATATTGCTCGTGCTTGTTGAACTAGGGCGTGCGGTAGTACTGCTCCTCAGAGCGGTAATCCCGCAGGCCCTTGCGGTAGTACCGTCCGCCGGTGCGGTAGTACTGCAAGTGCCCACGGTAGTACCGCTTCCTGGCAAGCGGTAGTACTGTGGCCGGAGTCCAGATATTGTCACTCTCTCCCTAGTGGGTGACATCCATCGCGGTAGTCCCGCGCACTGGGCATGGTAGTACCGTGGTATCTGGCTTAGTTCCGCAAGTATGCGGCAGTAAGGGGCGGATGAAATTTTTTTCATCCGCGCCTAGCGCGGTAGTACCGCTATTGGCTTACGGTACTACCGTATCGGGTTTTTGCATCGACTCCAACTTAGCAGAAGTAGCCACGGATGTAATTCATTATATCCGTGCCTTCCCATATTTGGTCAGTCCCTGCCTTGCGGTAGTACCGCGCCAGCAATACGGGCGCCCTCTGCCTTAGTGCTTTTTGGGCTGGTCTGGTCTCTGCTGCATGGGTGGTAGTACCACGGGGCCCTGCGGTAGTACCGCGTGCCCCTGCGCTAGTACCGCGCCTCTGGTACGGTAGTACCACGTTGCGCAGGCTGAGTTGGTGGATAACGGTTGGATTTGTTCTTCTACTATATAAGAGGTGTCTTCTCCCTCTAGTTGACTACCTCTTCCACCTCCAAACTCCATTAATGCTCTAAGCTCCATTTTTGCCCGATCTCTCTCCCTAGCCAATCAAACTTGTTGATTTGCTCGGGATTGGTTGAGAAGGCCTCGATCTACACTTCCACCAAGAAAATTTGCATCCCCCACCAATCCCTAGCGGATCTTGTTACTCTTGGATGTTTGAGCACCCTAGACGGTTGAGGTCACCATGAAGCCATAGTCCATTGTGGTGAAGCTTCGTGGTGTTGTTGGGAGCCTCCGATTAAGTTGTGGAGATAGCCCCAACCTTGTTTGTAAAGGTCCGGTCGCCGCCTCCAAGGGCACCAATAGTGGAATCACGGGATCTTGCATTGTGTGAGGGCGTGAGGAGAATATGGTGGCCCTAGTGGCTTTTTGGGGAGCATTGTGCCTCCACACCGCTCTAACGGAGACGTACTTCCCTTTAAAAGGAAGGAACTTCGGTAACACATCCTCGTCTTCATGGGGTCCACTCTTGGTTATCTCTCACCTTTACTTGTGCAAGCTGTTGACACCTGATTTTGGCAAGATACAGAGTGAAAGGGTTTCAGCATGAGAAAGTGTCACATCGTCGAGTGGAACAACTTTGATGTTTAGGCTACTGCCATTCGACCTCATCTCAGTGGCCGAAGTTGTACTCCGAGTGACAAAATTTAGTGTTCTGAGTGCTTTTCAGCCGATTACGCCCTCAATATGACCTCAGATGAAGGAGCACTCTAAAGGAATTGCCTTCGTCTCGTCGAGGCAATCAATTTTCATATATAAATCATCTTAATCTGAGTTCATATGCAAAAGTTACAGTCAATACGGTCTGGACAGGCCAGAGACCAAAATATTACGCTTGACACCAGACACATGTTGATGAGTGTCTGATATAATGCCTGAGCAATTCGGCCCTCGAGATGGCCTTGAATCGAAAAACCTTCAACACAGAAAAGTTTTGTCTCGTCGAGCCGATCGATTTTTATATATAATTCGTCTCAATCCGAGGTCGTATGAGGTCTGTAGAGACAAAACAAGATCAGGCTATGTTTTCAGTCGGAAAATCCGAATGAAAAGCTACCATCCGAGTGAAAACTTACCGATCGAGTGAAAGCTTACCATCCGAGTGAAAACTTACCGGTCAAGTGAAAGTTTTCTGTCCGAGTGAAATTATTATCATCCGAGTGAAACTGTTACCGTCGGAATGAAAACTTGCCGATCGAGTAAGAGATTGTCTTCCGAGTGAAAATATAATCATCCGAGTGAAAAGATTACCGTCGGAATAAAAACTTGCCGATCGAGTAAAGAGATTACCTTCCGAGTGAAAATATGGTCATCCGAGTAAAGATTGTCTTCCGAGTGAAAGATTCTAACATCCGAGTGAAAAAGTCCAGTAGGACGATCCAAGTGAATCTTATATTTACTAATTGGAGGCACCATACGAGGCACCACGTTAATCCTTAGAATTAAAGAATTTTGACCGTTGGATTAATATATAATCTATCCGTAGCCATCATATGAAGTATAAGACATGTTGTCTCAAACTACCATGTATGGAAGTCTTGACACCTTGGGACTCTCTCTATTTCCTAGAAAAAACAAAAAAAATGAGCGGCCATATGTTGTCTTATACTACCACGTATGGAAGTCTTGATCCCTTGGGACTCTCTCTATTTCCTAGAAAAAACAAATAGTTGAGTGGCCATATCAATTAGATGAAATCGTTACATTTGTAGTCCAGCTTCCTCACGTCCAACATTGGTTGAAAGAAAGAAAATCAGCCATGGTTCCATAAAAAGGATAGCCTACTTCCAAAAATATTGGGCGTTAAAAAGAAAAAAAACAGATCACATCTAGAAAAGGAAAAATACAAATCACATCTGTCACGTTATAATTTGGTGAAACAAAACTAGGAAAGACTCCACGGTTCCCTCATAAAAGAATAATATCCTTCAATAAAAACACCACCGATGAAAAAAAATAGATCTAACTCCTTGCATAAAAAACTCCAGGGATGAAAAAAAATATGTTTGACTAACAAATCTTTTTTTCCTGATTTAAAAGGAAATAAACACCCACACAAGGCTTCCATACGTGGGTGAAAGTTATACGTAACATATAGATGGCCCGGCCAAAAAACAAGCATCTACACGTAATGTTGGTGAAAAGAAAATAGTAAAACATCCTCATATAGATGGTTCCTTATATGAAAAGGGATAGCTTCTTTACATAAAAACTACACCGTCCTCAAAGAAAAAAGGAAAATGTCCCCCTCGACTCCTGTACATGGCCACTTAATCCTATATAAAAAGGATTAACATAATTCTTTGGAGGTGTAGATTGTCATATATAGTAAGTATGTACATGTAACTTTTATCCTATTAAAAAGAGAAAAATAATAGCTATTAAAACATCATTATATACATATAAATTGCTGAATTATTAAAAAAGAATTTGATTGTATCATGCGCCACAAAGATCTCATATAAACAGTATATTTTTTCTATAGCCACTACTGTCCCTCTCATATAAACATGATTGTCTATGTGATATGCATATGTATAGTACGGATAGAAAATATTTAAATTTTCCCATACATGTTAATCATAAGAGAAATTCTTTAATAAAAATTGGTACATACAAGATCTTATAATCAGAATAATCTATGGTGCTTATAGTATAATGAGAATATACAACTGCCTATTTTTTAAATATGTACATTATTCGCTACGACGTGGCGTATGTTGATAAAAATTCGTTCATGTATGTATCCATTATTCTATATAGAAACAAAGATTTTATAATTCTACCATGCTTCCGTGGCAAAAAGAAGACGCCTGCCTTTTTTTTGGCTTAATAAGAAAGTAATATATATGCTGCAATTGGGCACTTTATCTTTATACCTTCTAGAAACTTTTAGATCATAATTAAGTACATGATACATGCAACAACTTCTAGGTCCGTAACCATGTTTTTACCAACATAACACATGTATACCCTTATGTAATCTTGATAAGTAGGACATCCATATGTCCACATATCGGCCATAAATCTGATGTGGATCGCTGTGACATAATTGGATGCAAACAATCTAATCACAAAATAGTCAAAGCAATGTAACTTCATTGCAACCTATGTGCATGTGTGATAATAATAACTTATATCAACATATGCAAATTATTGATTGACATTTGGAATCTCTCAAAACATTGTTATATCTAATATTAAAATTGCTAGCCCATGCAGGTGCACGGGTTGACAACTAGTGACTCTAATCCGAGTGGATGGGCTCGAATCCAAGTGAAACTGAACATATGCCCGAAAGTTTATCAAGATGACCTCGGATAAAGAAGTGTTCAATACAGAAGTTGTGCATATCATCAAGACGGTAAACTTTGGTTTTGGAGTCATTGTCATCAGAGATAGTATATGGCCTACAAATTCACTACAAGATTCGGATAATCCAGTCTACTGCAAGATCGAGTCCGACTCGAAGGTAAAGATGACCTCGGAAAGTATTCAAGAAGGCCTTATTTGAAAAAGTGATCAACATGAGAGTTGTTCGTATCATCTAGGCGCAGAAGTTTGATATTTGGACCGTCTTGATCGGAGATCATATGCAAGCTCAGCAGCCCGCACAAGAAGGAAGACAGAGTTTGGGCCAGATTTAGATTGAATCCGAGTTGGAATAGAACTAGGACTCTAGAACGTGAATTGATGTAATTTTTCTTGTAAGGAAAGCCTAGATGAATCCTTTACTTGTACGTGAAGTCCAGCTACCTCTTATATATGTTGGGGGTGACGGCCGATTGAACAACACACAATCGAACAAATCAATATACTATTTTTCCGGTCTACGTTTTATCTCCCCACCGTTTTCTCTCTCGTTCTTCGCTGTTCTTCGTGTTTGAGAGCTGTGAATCCCGAGGCTCTAGGGGTGAGCGAACCAACCTAGGGCAGCCCATAGCCGCCGCACTCCCTGACGGGGTCCCTCCCACGTGTGCGGGGTTTCGGGTCTACAAAAGCGCCCGTTGACTGTCTTGCGTATCGCGCTGTCGATCGGGTCTCCTTCGACATGAGCTGTGGTGCATCACCCCCGGCGTAGAGGGTACACGTGACGTGTTCGTGTGTCAACACACTTTTTGGCGACTCCGCTGGGGACTGAAGATCAATCGTCATCATCCACCATGTCCGATCTTCCCAAGCCATCTGAGATAGACGCCGATAACATCATTAAGCCCAGTCTTGATGAGATATCGGCCGATCATCGCCAAGTCTATGAGGAGTACAAGAAGGCGCGTGAAGAGAAGGATTTGCAGGAGTTCCTTGCAAAATTCAAGAAGGATCGCCAAGGCAACATTACTCCGATTGAAGATATCAAGTTCCCTCCTCTTCAAGCCGAGCAGGTTAAACCCTCTGTGAGTACTACCTTTTCTCCTGAGCAGTGGGATGAGATTGAGAGTCGTATTGCTGATGGTAAAAATCTAGTCTATCAAACTTTCATAGAAAATACTAATGCTCAGAAGAATATATCTCAATCGTCTAGTGGCAATGATGGTGTAGCTGCTAGTGTGCAAAACCATAATATGGCTTTACCTATTGCATCGGCGCCTCCCGTGCCGATGGCCTATTATCCTACCGAAACAAATCAGATTGTGGCTGCACCCATCAGCCCTATTATGAGCATGCCAAGTTCGGTGGCAACGCCAAACCAAACTCTATTATAGCTACAACCACTCGGCAACTACCAAATTATGGGTCGACATACACTACAACAAAAAAAGACACATCCGTGACATTTTGGGCCGAACGAATTTTTTTCCTGTCATACATATGACACTTCTATGACGATAATTGTGATAAAACCCGGTATCATCATAGATGTGGTGGGCTCCTACTTCTATGACAAAAAATCATGACAGAAAATGGGCTTTTCGTCCTGGGCGGGCCGAAGACGCAGCTGCATGACATTCTTTGGGCCGTCCATGATGGAAAAAACCGTGGTAGAAGCGAGGGGGAGGAAAGTTTCGGGGAGTTCCCGGTTACTGTGGGAGGTCGGGGGCCGAGCGATGCACGTTTCTCTCGTACACGTACGCACGTGTGTGTGAGGCGTTGGCTGTAACTGAACCCGAGCGAGGCGTTGGCCTCTAACTGAACCCGAGCGACTGCACTGCAGGCTACGCGTTACTGAACCCGAGCGATCGATCAATGGATGTTAACTGAACCCGATCAAGCGATTCCTTCTCTACTGCTGCTAACTGAAGCCGATCGATGCTGCCTCTGGGATGAACAGTGAGCGTTGCGGGGGAGTTTGGATGAACAGTGAGCGGTGGCATTGCCTCTGGATGAACAAGACCCCGTGGTGTGGTGGAGGGTTGGATGAACAGTAGACGGTGGAGGGGTGCCCGTGGAGGGGTGGTTGAATAGGACCCCGTGGTGTGGAGGGCTGGATGAACAGTAGACGGTGGAGGGGTGCCCGTGGAGGGGTGGTTGAATAGGACCCCGTGGTGTGGAGGGCTGGATGAACAGTAGAAGGTGGAGGGGTGGTTGAACAGTAGCCGATGGAGTAGCGCGCGGTGGAGGCTGGATGAACAGGAGCCCGTGGAGGCTGGATGAACAGGAGCCCGTGGAGGCTGGAGGAGGTCGACGGTGGAGATGAATAGTATCCCGTGGAGTCCCGTTTTGCGGTACGCCACACCCCTCCCGATTAACAGGACCCCCGTTTCGACCGTAGCGCTCCAACACAAGTCCGTTTCCTCCGTTTTGTAGTACGCCACACCCCTCCCGATCAACAGGACCCCTGTTTCGACCGTAGGAGGTCCGTTTCCTCCGTTTTACGGTACGCCACACCCCTCCCAATCAACAGGACCCCCATTTCGACCGTAGGAGGTCCGTTTCCTCCGTTTTGCGGTATGCCACACCCCTCCCGATGAACAGGATCCTGTTTCGAACGTGGCCGGTCGAACACAAGGCCGTTTCCTCTGTTCTGCGGTACGCCAGGCCTCGTTTCCATCGTGTGTTCCGTCCAAGCCCTCCCGATGAACATGACGCATTCCGTTGCCTTCCCATGAACATGACGCTTTCCGTTGCCTCCCCATGAACACGACGCATTCCGTTGCCTCCCCATGAACACGACGACGACGCTGTTTCTCCGTTCCGACCCAGCCATGTACACGAGCCCTCGCCGTACGTATGCGCGAGTAGGCATTCGAGACCCTGCCCGTATGTACACATACGTGGCCGTATTTTCTTTCTTGCACCCTGACCGTTGTACGTACGTGTACATGCTACGTGCGCGCCTCTACTACGACACGTGCGCGCCTCTACATCGACCAGTATATATGTACGTACACGTTCGCGACCAGAATGACAACGCTACATACGCTTCGACCAGGTGGGTCCCGACTATCAGGCACTTCCTTGCATGCGAAGATGTAGCTGGTGGGTCCCAGCAGTCGGGGGGCGAATCGTTTTGTTTTTTTGCCCGGACGCACTTCCATGCGTGCAAAGGTGTAGCTGGTGGGTCCCAGCAGTCAGGGGAGAAACGTTTTTTTCACGAAATACGGTGGCCCGTCCGGTGGGTCCCTACTGTCAGGTGGAGGAATAATTATTTTGCACGTAATAAGGAGGCACTTCCTTGCTGCAGCCGTGGACCCAGCTGTCAGCCTCTCCACGTACAGTCCACGTTCGATGGAAGTCGTTTCTTGACCATGTTGACCACGCCGCGCCGAGAGCACCAGGGCGGTGGACGACGGCGAGGCCTAGGAAGGGGACGACGGGGAGCCGGGGAAGACGCGACAGTGGAAGCCCGCGCGGAGAGGAGTACGAGGGTTCACTGGTTCGGCTGCGGTGTGAGGCTGCCGTCGCTGCAGGGCCTGACCAGCGGTGGGAATAGTAGGGGGCGGTGAGGCCTCCACGGCAGCACAACCGGCCACGAGAGGCAGGAGCATGCGGCACGACCGGCGCTGCTTTGGGCGGCTGGAGCAAGAAGACCAGAGGTTGAAGAAGCACTACGGCCGTTGGATGGACATCGTACGGTCACTGGAGCTAGAATCATTCATATTGACTAAAGTTGACAAAGGCCCCCATCCCAGTCAACTTAGTAGGCCCACAAGTCAGCCTCCCACCATGGTGGGTCCTAGCTAGCAGGGGGAGTATTCATTTTTTGTGCGTAATAAGGAGGCACTTCCGGTGGGTCCGAGCTGACAGCGGGGGGGACGTTTTTTTCGCGAAATACGCTGGCCCGTCGGATGGGTCCGAGCAGTCAGGGGGGAAACATTTTTTCGCAAAATAAGGTGGCCCGTCCGGTGGGTCCCTGTTGTAAGGTGGAGGAATAATTATTTTGCGCGTAATAAGGAGGCACTTCCTTGCGGCCGCCTGGACCCAGCTGTCAGCCTCTCCACGTACAGTACTCTTTCGATGGAAGTCGGTCGTTGACCACGTTGACCACGCCGCGCCGAGAGCACCAGGGCGGTGGTCTGGACGACGGCGAGGCCTAGGAAAGGGAGACGCGGAGCCGGGGAAGACGCAGCAGTGGAATCCCGCGCAGAGAGGAGTACGAGGGTTCACTGGTTCGGCTGCGGTGTGAGGCTGTCATCGCCGCAGAATAACAGGGGGTGTGGGTGAGTGAAGGGATGGCCTGGCCAGCGGTGGGAGTAGTATGAGGGCGGTGAGGCCTCCACGCCAGCACAGCCGGCCACGGGAGGCAGGAGCAGGCGGCATGACCGGCGCTGCTTTGGGCGGCTGGACCAAGAAGACCAGAGGTTGAAGAAGCACTACGGCCGTTGGATGGACATTGTACGGTCACTGAAGCTAGAAACGTTTATTATTGACTAAGTTGACAAAGCCCTTGGTACGCTCCAACTTAGTAGGCCCACAGGTCAGCCTCTGAAACGGTGCGCCCCAGATGTCAGGGGGAGGAATCATTTTTTGGGCGGCCGAAGCTAAGAATATCCAAGATTGAAGAAGAAGCACGACATCCGTTGGATAGACATCCAACGGCCACTGCTGCTAGAACCGTGTGTTGACTATAATAAGTTGGCAAAGCCTTGCATACGCGTCAACTTATTTTTTAGCGGACGCGTCACTTAGTAGGCCCACAAGTGTGTGGCAGAGAACTTATAGCCCATTTGCGTTTTGTAAGAATGTACAGCCCACTTTGGAATTCTAATGGAATTTACAACAGTCCATTTACAGTTTGTTAAAAGTATAACCCATTTTCTAGCTAGGACAATGATTAATAATTTCAAACAACCATTGAAGACAGAATTCAATAAAATTTCCCACATTTTAATGGGCTCTAAAATATTTTTATCCCGAAATTTCTAGTCAAATTAAATATAAATTTGTATTACGTAAAAATCCAACGAAACATTGCGCGCGCAACAATGAAAATTTAAGATTTTCAAAATCCATAAATAATATTTTATAAACTAATTTCGTGTTTGGTTCATTTTTTTATAGTTACTGCCCAGTTTTTATAATTACATCCCATTTATTATTTTTTAAATCCCATTTTCCTGTTAAGCCTAATGCATCCCTCCTAGGAAAGATTTGCAGCCCAGCGGGGCGGAGAATAACAAGTTGACCTTGCCTGGGTATTCCTCAAAAAGACATATAGCTGGGCTAGCCATTTTCATCTTGAAAAAAATAGTATCTGGGCTGGATATCTGGCCTGGGCTAGACGGGCCACAGCCCGCCCAGTTAATACCATGCTCTCCTCTGAACAACAATGAAATCATCGCCAAGAAAAACTCTGCAGTGCTCACGCCTCAAAAACACAAATACTGCTCGAGCTGCTTGGTCCCAGCTGTCGGCCACACCTTGTGCAATTCTCTCGTTTATATTGACTACATAGGTTGACAATGGTGTGGGACCGTAATGTCAGGAAACCAGGAGAAAGCAAAAAAAATAGTTGTACATAATAAGGAAGCACTTGCGTACGTACGGCTATGACCCTAATGGGTCCCTAGTGTCATCCAGTCAAAATAAAGTCATCTCCTGAATCCTCATGTTCGTTGACGATGTTAACAATGCTCGGCGCCACGGCGAGCGCAACAACTCGAAGGACAATGGAGAGGGTAATACAGCGCCCGCTACTCATTCAGGAAGCCAGCATCATCAGACACCTATGAGCACCTTCGAGAAACTGAGACGGCATGAAACGGTAAGGCCGCGCTTGGGAGCTCTGGTTTATTTCAAACATGTATTAACATACAAGTGTAATTTACTCATCATCGAAAACAATGCATAAAATACAGGCGTAACGAAACCGAGGGCCCGAGGTCTGTAAGTAAAACCGGCGGGTTACGCGTGTAATTTGAGAGACCAGTGTATATTTTACGAGCACTGCTATATGGACGACATTACCAGACAATATATGCACGACGTGCGTATCATGCCATCCATGGGCAAGGCTGAAACAACAGCTAACGGCTGGATTAGCAATCGTCCGAGTGTCGTTCAACGTTTTTATCGTGTGTCAAGTACTTCCGATATTTCACTAGTCGAAATCGACCAACCAAGCGCCTTCATCTGAGACCATCTGCTTTAATTTACAAGCGTCAGTTTTACAAGCGGTTTTGGTTGGAAAACGATGATCCAATCATGGCCAAATATCATGAGTTGGTCGGAAGATCATATGGTTTCATGTCTAACCTACCCGACTTGTCGTATAGGCTATGAATGAAACATCAGACTATGAACTTCTTAAGCACGGAAACAACATAAGAGGATGATCTTCTTAACAAGCAAATCACTGGCATTAGATCGACATGCAAAACAATACGAAGCATTATTCTCAGGAGGCACGGTGAACAGCTCGTGATGCCGCATGCCACAACATTCCAAGCTCAACTTTGCAATCAAACACAAGGCCTGGCATTACATAGACAATATTCAGAACAAACTCTTAACACAGGAATATCTCAGCAGAGTAACTATTTACTTCTGAACTGAACACAGGAATAGGAAAAAACACTTGACACTGCTCACAGCAAGGGCATCCCACTTAAAAATATCAAATGCATGTCTTCTGGCTAACAGCAATGAGCAAATTTTTGACAAGGTTTTCCAATTCCAATATATTAAACTAACGTCTTCTTGCTAACATCAATGATTAAACTTTGACAAGCTTTTCCCATTCAAAATATGTAATGACTATGATCGTGGAGTCCTGTCGCTTCTTGTACTTGTTTGGGCACTTCTTGCCCAGGGCACTCCACATGTTGTTAAATTGCCAATGGTCTCTGCAGACTAGTCATGTCACCGGTGTCTAATATTTATGGCACCGGCTGTAGCAATGGAGGGATTCGGTGCCAAACTAAGAAAAGGTGAAATTGGCACCTCTTTTGGCCTACATAGTGGAAGGCCTAATACTCTGTAAAGCTTCTCGGTCATTCCTTCTGTAATGTAGCGCAAACAATGATTGCTTCTTTCTGCAAAGTGGAACGACCAACTGGGCCCAGTAATGCAGCAGTTTGCCTTGGACACATTGGCTTCTTTTGTGCAGTTGAACTAAAATCGAAGTCGGAATAAAACCGAGCTTTAATTTTGATATCCCTGTAAGCAACAAAAGGTATAAGGGAAACAATTACTGAGAAATAACGGTTGATGACTTGTACTCCCAGAAGAAAAACATCTACTGATCTACCTTATCTTAATGGGAAACAAAGCAAGAGAGTAGCAATTCTCAATCAGTGTGATTCATTCATATTAACTGAGACATTATCTTAACAATGCCTTGTTTCAAGATGTATAAAGAACGAAAAAGCAGAAAAGTATCATTCCTAAAACAATGCGACTGATTCATTTTAACAGAGACATTATCTTAACAATACCTTGGTTAAACATGTAGAAAGAACTACAAAGCAGGATAGTACCATTTGTAAAACACTGTAAGTCTGTAACTGATATATAATAACAGAGACATTATCTGAACAATACATTTCTTAAACATGTACTCCGGCCGATCCCTAATAGAAATGGTACTCCTGTCGATCCCTGACAAGTGTTTGCAGTTTTGAACTAAGATTCAGTTCCAGGGTAGAGTGGGCGCAACAACAGTATGTGCTTCCATCTACTTATAAAGGGGGTGATGCAGAGTTTGTTGTAACAAAGCAACAAGCATCATGTCTGGGTTGGTTCCATTTTTGTTCACTACTTAATGGGAAAAGACAGCAATACAATAGCTTCAATTCAACATTTATTTAAAATAGTACCAATACAAGTAGCACAACATCTCAAAGCACACTGCACAATCATGTGGATGAAGGCCTGTACTGACCTTTCATGAGACCGACAATGATAAAATACGAATCTACCAACACGAATAGGAAATCCAATCTCGTTTTGTGCAGTTGCACTGAAATCAAGCAAAGTGTTTTGTGTAGCGAAGCAAAATGTCGCAATAGCAACAAGTTGAATAGATATCCCTGTATAAATAGAGGCAAAAAAAGGAATCAATTACTGGCTAATAAAGGAGGATGAAACATGCGGCCACAAAAATGGTAATCCCGCCAATCCCTAACAAGTGTTGCAGTTTTGAAATAAGATTCAGTAGTTAATTCTGAGAGTGGCATCAATTACTGGCTTATAAAAGGGGTGATGATGAATTTGTTGTAACAAAGCAACAAGCATCATGTCTGGGTTGGTCCCATTTTTGTTCACTACTTAATGGGAAAAGAGAGCAATACAATAGCTTCAATTCATCATTTTAAAACAGTACCAATACAAGTAGCACAACATCTCAAAACACACTGCACGATCATGTGGATGAAGGCAAGTACCAACCTGTCATGACGCACACAAGATCACGTATGAATCTGCCAACACGAATAGGAAATCCAATCTCGTTTTGTGCAGTTGCACTGAAATCAAGCAAAGTGTTTCACATAGCGAAGCAAAATGTCACAATAGCAACAAGTTGAATAGATATCCCTGTATAAACAGAGGCAAAAAAGGAATCAATTACTGGCTAATAAAGGAGGATGAAACATGCGGCCACAAAAATGGTAATCCCGCCAATCCCTAACAAGTGTTGCAGTTTTGAAATAAGATTCAGTAGTTAATTCTGAGAGTGGCATCAATTACTGGCTTATAAAGGGGGTGATGCTGAATTTGTTGTAACAAAGCAACAAGCATCATGTTTGGGTTGGTCCCATTTTTGTTCACTACTTAATGGGAAAAGACAGCAATACAATAGCTTCAATTCATCATTTATTTAAAATAGTACCAATACAAGTAGCACAGCATCTCAAAGCACACTGCACAATCATGTGGATGAAGGCCTGTACTGACCTTTCATGAGACAACCAACATAAAATACTAATATACCAACACGAATAGGAAATCCAATCAAGTTTTGTGCAGTTGCACTGAAATCAAGCAAAGTTGCCGGTGTGACATTTAAGTTTTCTATAGCAACAAGTTGAATAGATATCTCTATTTTAAGAGGCAACAAACAAAACAATTACTGGCCAATAAAGGAGGATGAAACACACGTCCACAAAAAGAAGCATCTACCTTATCTTGATGGAAAACAAAGTATAGGACAGTATCATTTCTAAAATGGTTGCATTGATTCATATTAACAGAGAAATTCTTTTAAGACATATCAGTAGTTAATTTTGAGATTAACAACAGCAAAATAGCAGCATGGGACATGCTAGCACCATGTGC
Source organism: Triticum dicoccoides (assembly GCF_002162155.2). Taxonomy (NCBI): domain Eukaryota; kingdom Viridiplantae; phylum Streptophyta; class Magnoliopsida; order Poales; family Poaceae; genus Triticum; species Triticum dicoccoides. Next base: position 184,664,879 of record NC_041392.1, on the reverse strand, counting down.
GTCCACACGTATAAATGGGTGATGCAGAGTATGTAGCCAAGCAGCATATATGCGTTGATCCCATATTTGTTCTCTTTGAACCTTCTTCCTATGTGAGGGCAGCAAATCTAATCGTGCACAAACTACCCGACCCCCCAGTTTCTTTCCCTTTTCAACAAAGAGATCAGTTCCTTGCAGATGTGTGTATTGGGTTACCCCCCTTTTCCCTTTTCGACCTACAAAGTGGCTGGATAGCCAGTCTATACTACTTTCCGCCCCTCCTTTCCTCATTGAACCACGTCCTAGATTCTTGCTCCAGCCCACCGCACCCTTCTTTCCTCTTTGAACCAAGACCTAGATTCGACTACAGATCGAAAAAGATCCACATGCAGCTAGAGCAATGACGGTTTAAAAGAAACTTATACCTTAGGGTCGTCGGGATGTGGCAAGGCGTGCGGCGGGAGGCCGGATCTGCCCACACTATGTACGACAGCGAGGAAGAAGGGGTCGGTGGCCCTCCCGCACAGACGCTGGGTGAAAGAGAACAGTGCAGCTGGCAGTGGATTGCCTCCCTCGCCGAAGGCGATAGAGTGAACACCGCACCTCCTCCCCTTCCCGGTGCGACGGGATATGGACGCCTCCTTCACCAGTTGTGAGAGGGGAGAGAGAGACAAGAGGCCAATGCAGTCTTGTTTAGATCTGGTGAAGAGAGGGTGAGAGACCGTTAATATAGCAAACCCTAGCAAATGAACGCTGAGCCTCCAGCGTGTAACATATATGTAGTGCGGCGAGCGTGTGGAGAGTGCAAACCCCAGCAAACAAGCGATGAGGCTCCCGCTTATATATATATACTACTGTAGTACGGATTGAGCTCCGGTGCCTTCACTGCACCTGCTTTTGGCTGTATGACAGCTGAGCCAGCCACATTTTGGGCCCACATGTCGTAAATCCAAAGGCAGGTGCACTAAGTCAATGAAGCTGCGTCCATATATATAGTACTCTCGTGTATACGACTAAAATATAGTGGAGTGGTTTTCTTATTCTCTCCATAACAATCGTTTTAAATTGTGTAAGTACGAAACGAAACTCTTTATTTAATGTACAGTGAAGGAAACTAGTACTACTTCCGATGAACTAACGATCCACGCCCACGCGTCCTGGTCGCACTTCATGTCCTTCACGTGTGGTACACTACCCTCCCTTAAGAAAACTCGATCAAAAACACGCCCCCGCTTCCAGGTCACGAGAGTCGTCGCGCACACACACATAGACATAGACATGCATATCCGTGTTTACGTAAAATTCCATTTCCATCTCCATCTCCAATCATATTTGTCCAACTGGCACATTATTTACGTTGTTAATTATATATGCAGCAATATTAACGTACATCATCTCTTGTTTGCGCACGTCCAGACCGCTGCCACGACTGGTCCTGACCAACCCGAACCCTCTTCATCACCCGCGCATGCTTCCCGCCCGAAACGGTCAGTGCCGCATTCATGCCCGGCCAGAGCAGACGCGACCTCTCACTGGCGCCGGCATTGAAGCGGTGCGCCGGCCGAGAGAGCGTCGCCCGCGCCGCTTCCGGGTGCACGCGGCTGCTCCACGTTCAAAGGTAGCAATAGCCGGCTACAACATGTGCGATCTCTTCCAGTAGTAAGTTCTTGGGAGTCCGTGCTACAACTAGCTATCCTCCCCCAACTCGTCAATCTCTTCCAGTAGTGCTAGTACTCCATGGCGCGATCCATCGACAAGCAGGCGGGAAAGTTATGGTATACTACTCGATTTGCGGTGAGTGGCATGTCGAGCGACCGTGTGGGGTCGAGCCATGGAGGAGGGTGAGACACGAACATGACAGACATGATTTAAACGTTGGTTTTGCTCGATGGCGTGATCCAACGAAACGAAATGTTGGTTTCTCTCCTTTTCCATTTTTTCTCTGGAAAAACGGAAACTCTTCCACTCCATTTTCATTCCTATTCCAAGGTTGCCCCATTACAACATTCCATCAAATACAAAGGAAAACTAACACGCATGCTGATGCATCTCAATGATTCACAGATCATAGCCAATATTTTCGTCACAACTAAAGAAAAAAGTTGTGAGAGCATGTACGATAGAAAAACTACTAATGGGGTCACTACGACTTAAACCCTAAACCCTAAACATGATTTAATTTCCTGGCCAGGTAGAACCTATCGAAGGAAAGACGGCTGGCACCCTCGGATCATACGATGCTTTTGTGCAGTTCCACTAAAATTGACCTGAGCATCCCTGATGGCAAAGATATTGAAGAAGTGTGATTAGAATAATAGTACTGGCACTAGTTCATGAGACATAAACTCATCACAAGTAGAAGCCGGTAGAAGTAGAGAAAGATCGACATGGAGATGGAGCTACGGCAGTGGAGCAAGCCGGCTCCAAAAGGAAGATGGACTACATGGGACGTCGGGCTGTAGCTAGAAGGGCGATTGGGACGCGGCATCGGCCCATACCACGGTGACCCCCGATTGGGACGCACCGACTATGGGTTTTCTCCCTTGCCGATTTCGACCGTGTCTACGCAGAACATTGTTCCCTTCCCCCAGCTGCGGGATCAGGCCCGTCGTTCTATGCTTGTGAAGAGAGCAACCTAAGCAAGCAGGCTTGTAGCTTAGGCTCCTGCTAGTGTATATATAGTGGTTTTCTTTTTCTCTCCATATCAACCATTTTATATTGCGTACGTGTCATTCAAGAGTGAAATGATGGTTGCTTCTTCTGACTAACTTACTGTGTGATTTGACTGCTCCTTAGTGGCCCCTACACGTACTCCCCCTACGTGTATGCAACAGTCACACGTGCACATGGACGCAAAAACGCCCGCGACGCCCTAATGCATGCATGTCCGAGCACACGACGGAACACACACGGTCACGGTCAAGTGCTCAACCTACACGTGCATGCACACACATACTCAGTCAGGGTGAGCTAGTGATCATATGAACACCGGAAAATATATATATTGAGCGCAAAGAGCGTATGATGAGGTCCACTGACCATATTTTTACAAATATACAGTGACAGACAGTGTATTTATCTCGTTTGAAATTAAGCCATATTAACTGGAGAGGAGGCAGCATGGACTAGCATTACTTTGTTGTGTCCCGTCAACTTGCCGAACAAGGAGAAGGTTGCAGGACGGGAGAAGCTTGCGCGCGGTGGCTCGCATGACAAGGAGAAACTTTTGACTAATGCAAGCTCTCCCTCGCTCAGGCGGTGGACGTGCAACAGTTAATTTGGTGTCAGATTGCCAGAAGCATACACTATACTACTAGTGCTATTATTGTTCGACTTCCCGAACAGCCAAGCACAAAGTTTACTAGTACTACTACTATAGTCCATAAAGGTACGTACTATACTAGTATTAGGAACCGGATGGAGGAGCGTCTGCACTCTTATTATAATTTTAAAATGTGATAAAGCAATCTTCAACACATTTGGTTCTCTTCGAGGGTTCTCGCATGTGATAATGGAAGTTAATTGCATGGAACACTCGCCACAATTCTCGCTTAATTCTGGCTCATATCCTGTTACAAATAGTAGCGCTCAGTAATATTTCCTCTTTTTTGGTTATTCAGCATGTAAACAGGTCAGCAAACCTTGCGGCGCATCTTCGTGCGAACCGTGCTTGCTGCACTTTGAATGTCGCCGAGAGCTGGCTTGATGAAACACCTCGCTTCCTACTTCTTTTTTTGCGGGGTACCTTGCTTCCTAGTGACCAGTGTCTTGGTTGATCGTCCTAAGAATGCTTATATATGAATAAAGCTCTCTCATTTACCCGCAAAAAAGATTAAGCCATATTAACCAGAAAGGAGGGAATATGGACTAGCACTACTTTTTGGTGTGTCCCGTTAACTCGCAGAACGAGGAGAAGCTTGCAGGACAAGGTGAAGCTCGCTTACGCCTTTTGACTAATGCAACCTACCCTTGGTGGACATGTATCAGTCCATTTGGTGTCAGATTGTCAGAGGCATACACTATAGTACCCAACATGTGGAGTACCATCATTGTTCGACTTCACGAAGGGGCGAAGAGCCAAGCGCAGTAGTACGCGCACTTGGTTTTGCACCTTCATACTACTCCACCCTCCGTCACAGTTTATAGAGCGCGCTTCATTATGATGCATTTCTCTCAATGCATTTCCACCACCAAAGAGACTTTAACGCGTTTGGTTTAATGCTCAATTAATTAGGGCGTGGTAACCGCAATCAAATCCACAATTTTCTCTCCATGTACTGTACTACTACGGAGTGCATGCATGTGTGTACCCAGGGTGGAAGCACTACATGCATGTGTGTACGCATTATTCCCTCTAGTAATAGACGTCGTGCTATAACTACCAATGCTATTTTTCAGGCCGATCGCTAGTCGCCTTGGTCCCACATATTTTTTTCTTTTTTCTGAAGCGCGCTGTATAAACAGTGACGGATGGAGTAGTATGAGTGGATTCAAAGAAGAGCGTATTGATGGTAGCTTCTTCAGAGCAACTTACAGTGGGAAAGGTGGGGCTTATGATTTGACTGCTCATTACTTACTATTAATGCGGCGCAACGACCGGGCTGAGTCTCCCATGCGGTTGGGCACTACCCCCTCGGTTCTTAAATATACTCCGGAGTATTTGTCTTTCTAGAGATTTCAACGAGTGACTACTCAAATATTTGTCTTTTAGAGATTTCAAATGGACTGGCACATACGGATGTATATAGGCATATTTTAGAGTGTAGATTCACTCATTTTGCTCCGCATGTAGGCACTTATTGAAATCTCTGTTAAGACGAATAGAATATTTAGGAACGGAGGGAGTACACATACGAAGCAAAATGAGTGAATCTTCACTCTAAAATATGCCCATTTGAAATTTGTAAAAAGACAAATATTTAGGAATGAAGGAGTATAATTTTGTGCATGGCACATGGACCCGGATGATGAAGAGGCTTTTGGCAATGCTATCAAGCTTCCATCATTTGTTTACATAATTGATGTACTATACAAATAATTTTCCAGCGGCATGAAATTGTACAATGGTGTGAGCTTTCAACTTTTGTTTCACGTGTCTTGCCATCGATGCTCTTTCGGAAACAATAAAAAACTAACTTCCTTGCTAATGCATGTCAATTATTAGCAGATCAGAGCTAATAATTACATCACAACTGAAGAAAAAGTTGTGAGAAGGTGTTAAATTAAAATTGATCCATGCTTTCATTGGCAGCAACGTCCCCCCAGCTCTTTCTAAATCAACAAGGCACGTTGGGAAAAAAGTAGCTGTCTGGAGCATGCAACATTCCGATCATTTTGGCAGTTCCACTAAAATAGAGTTGAGCGTCCTGTTCCAAAGATATCAAGTGTGATTACGATAATAGAGGACTGCTGATGAAACAATAAACACACAAAGCCGGTCACCTTTGCAGTCTCTCTTAAGACTAACTAGTTGGAGAAGATTAGGCTCAGACTTGGATGAGGAGGATAGAGCAAAACCAATCTCCCTTTGTGCAGTCGCACTGAAATATAGAGACGTTGCCCGTGTGACATTTTAGTACAACTACACAAAACACTCTTAAGAAGAAAGTGATTTGTGCAGTTCACCAAAAGGTCGCAATAGCAACGAGGTGAAATGGATAGCCCTGTTTGCAAAAAAGAGGTAGAAAGGAAACAATTACTGGCCAATAACAGTTGATGACACATGCGACGACAAAAAAGAAGCATATTCCTTGTCCTAAGGGAAGATAACAACACAGTTGTGTTTGTCTAAAACGGTGTGAGGACAAGAATGCAATATGGAAAGTACGTCGGACGAGCTACGTTTTGGGCAAAGAACTATGGAAGATCCACATGCAGCAACATGGGAAAACGGGCAGTGGAGCAAGGCCGGAGGGGATACCTGGAGGTCGTCGGGATGTAACTAGGTGAGCGGCGGCGGGCGGAATCTACGAGCAGGTGGCGTAGGCCCTGCCGCACCGGAGCTTGGTCAGAGAGAACGGCGTGTACCGCAGATCGAGACGTGCTGCCTCGGCGCCGTCGAACGGAGAAACGATGCACTTCCTCCCTTTCCCCCGGCGGACGGGATGCATCCGGATCAGTGACCAACTGTGTGAGAGAGAGAGAGGCCACCGCACTCCCTTTCCCCAGGCGGACGGGATGCGGCCGGATCAGTGACCAAGGGTGAGAGAGAGAGGCCACCGCACTCCCTTTCCCCCGGCGGACGGGATGCGGCCGGATCAGTGACCAACGATGAGAGAGAGAGAGAGGCCACCGGAGCCTTGTGTGAGATACTCTGAAGAGCGGACTACCTTTTCCTCCATAAAAATCGTTTTATATTCTGTGTACGTGCCATTGAGCGCTATAACTTTATTTAAAAATAACGCGTCAAGTCGAACTTTGTTTCGTGCATGCGTGGTACATGAACTCCCTAGGTAAACAACCGCTATAGGCATTCAAATTAGCACATGGGCTGCCATTTCATAAAGAAATGAGCTCCACCATGTACCCGCGCGGGTGTGGCTGGGCACGGAGCGTGAGTACATGCACGGTGCACCTATTCTCTTCTTGTATACGTACACCACCTACGTGGGCTTGTGTGAGAGAGATACAAACCTAGAGAGATATAGTGTGTGGGTTCTTGAGAGTTTTTTGGGGGGGGGTCAATCAAAATATTTAACATATGCAATGTATGTGAAATAGAGTCCTGGATATAACATATATATAGAGGGGGCGATTCATGAGAAGAGAGTGGAGGTATCATCGGCTTGAGGTGTCCATAGAATCGAAGAGAGGGATGATGTGTGTGTGTGTGTATGCGTGCATGCGCATGATCGATAAAGAGTGCCATCGAATTTGTGTGTGCCCACGTCAAAGATATAGAGTGGCTGGCCTACTGGAACGTGAGATGGGACATGTGTAGTTTTTCTCTGTGGCATGGATACCTACCTGCAGCGCTCGACTATCAGTGTGTGGTGGGGGAAGAGGGAGGCCCAATTAACTATAGAGGTACAATGGCTGGTATATGTGTGGAGGAGGAGAGAGGCCTACCTCATGTATTAAGGAGATCGATCTGCCTCATGTATTAAGGGAGATCGATCGGCATCCATGCATATGTGCAGGAGATGAATAAGGTTTGGAAAGAGACAGAGCTAGAGTGTTGGAGGGGGTGGTAGTGGAGTTGCTTCTAACAAATGGTGGGATAGGCTTGCTAGACAAACTGAGGGCACGCCCGCAATATCAAAAGAGAGGAGATGGATGCTTGTTGTCTGTGCACGTGTGTGTGAGAGACGGGTCAGGAGGCATGCACGAATGATGAGGGGGGACGATGTGGCTGTGGTAAGCAGACGTAACTACATAGGAAGATCAATCGCCCTTTGTAAGAGAAAGGAGAGACATAACTTGTGAGGTACATCGATCGATGGGGGGGTAGTTAAAGATGATCTAGGTATATGCTGGGAGATCGATCGGTATACATGCATGTGTGTGTTAGAACAAATGAGGCACGAGGAGAAGGATAGAGAGAGAGGGATGCATGTAGGAGGTGGTACAATAGGCATACTATATCGAGGGGAGGAGTGTGTGAGTACGAGAACGATGAAAAGAGTGGTGGGAGTGAGGCATGGACGGTGACAAGAGAAGAGGGGAAGCTTGTGTTTGTGCTAGGCACACCTAGCTAGAGAGGCATATCGATCGATGTGTGCCGTAAAGAAGGAGCTGGGGGGCCTACACACACCGTGGGTGAACGATCTAAATTGAAAAGACGAATTTGCGCGATGGAGCTAGAGAATGCTGAGGGAGGGTGAGAGGGATGCGGGCGTGTGCATGCACAAGAGAAAGTTAGCGCTAGCTACAAAGATAAGAGGGTTGTGTGGGTGTAAAAGACGAATAGAGATCATATATACTTCATTATAAAAAGCGAATTCAGATATTTGAAGAATTTATCATAGTGTTTCAAACCGACGGATGTGTGAATATATATAACGGTGATACACATGGTGTGGTTATGAACATGGTATACTGCATTTAATATATTTTATCTCTACTCTTATAAAAATGGAGTTGTTGATGATGGTGTGCCTGCCATCCTGCATTATAGGCCGTCTGATTTATATCTGGCGGATAGCAAGGAAACTATGATGGTTGAAGTTGGCAACAATCATGATTGTAGATTCTTATTGAAATAGAGAAACAAATTCAAATTTAGTTCGAATTGCAGCGGTAGTATAGACATTTGGAATGCACTAAAATGTTGGTATGAGTAGGTTACATGCATTATACAGCAAGCAAAAATAATAATCGGACATAACATGGATTCATACTCCCTCCTTCCATCTATATAGGGCGTAATGAGATTTTTAAGACCGCCTTTGACTATTGACAAGATTAATAGTACATGACATGCACAATGTGAAAATTATATCATTGAAAGAACCTTTCGCAGACGAATTTAACGGTGTGCTTTGTGTAAGTTGCATGTCATATATCATTGCTCTAATATTTGGTCAAAGTTAGCATCGAAAAACGCATTAGACCCTATATAGATGGAAGGAGGGAGTAGCTTTGAATAGCATTTGTATAGTAAAACGGGGCAAGACTCTCTCTTTGTGTGGTGTGAATAGTTTTATTTTTTTCGTTTTCTTTTTGGTTGAGGGAAGTGCGAATTGATTTGGTACGTACAAGTACAATATTACTACACGTTAGGCTTGTCCCTAAAATTCAACCCGCGTCTTGTTATATCCCGAAAATTCAGATATCGTGCTCCCAAAACTGGCGCCTTCACAGCCCGCGCCTTATTATCCCGAAATTACAACGCGCGCGAAAACTCCCTCCAGCTGCCAAATCCCGACACGCGAAATCCCCCTTCTAACCATGAGCCGAAAGGGCCACTAGTTCAAATCGGTGGGGGGTACTTTTGTAACACACCCTACATTTTGGACAAGCGCGTTCCTAAGTCATCCTTCACCCCCTCCCATCGCCCCCTTTTCGCCATTCGAAATCCCAGGCCGCCATAACCTCTCCGCTCCAATCGCGAAACCCCACCCTCCTCCGTCCGCCACGTCACCGCTGCCCAGCCAGAGCCTCTTCCCCGACGATGTCGTCCACCGCAACAGCTCGACGTCCCTCGTCCACCTCCCCGGATGAGGATCCGTCGTCCATCTCGCCATCCTGCCAGTTCAGCCGCCCCGTCCTCCACCTCCAAGGAGCTGCTCCAACGATCGCCTCGTCTATCGCGGTTGCTCCATCCCCACAGCGCCGCCTTAACCTACTCCACCGGAACCGCAGCATCCTCACCGACTCCTTGAATGAAGCCGAGGCCTACTTGGCGCCACCAAAGAGGTTGTACACTCATCGCATCGCACCTTCTCCTTAACTCGACCTCCCGGTGCCGACGGTGCTCCATCACGCACCCCCATGGAGTGGCTACCTTGAAGCCGGCGCCGCGGGTGACATCTCCACGGCGGCTCTCCCCTAGTGCGAGGCCCCTTCGGCGCTGGCGTCCATACCAGCCGGATCTGCTGCTTCTGCTCCGTCTCTCGCTCGATCGCTCGCTCGCCCAGCTGCTGCTGCTGCTCTCCCCCTCGCTCCTGCTGCTGCTCTGCTCTGATTAAGCCACACTTCAGTCGACTGAATCGACTTTTGGGTTAGTCGATTTTCAGGGGTTGGGGGGCTCGCCGGAGTTAAGGAAGAACCACCCGCAGCGAGGACGGGGGCTCGCCGGAGAGGTACCCCACTATCTATCTTAGGGTTCAGGGTGGGGGCGGGGGCCTAGAGGGCTGGCCGGGGCGGCGGTGGTGAGTTGTTTCGGGGCGGCAAGGCGGCGCTGGGGCCGGCGGTTCGGCCGGTAGTGGCTGGCGGCTCAGGGGGGTGCAGGTTGAAGATGAACTGCAGGCCCTCCCTAAACTACATGTCAAGTGCCTTTCTGCTACCATTGCGTTCAGTTTCGACAGTAGCATTCAGATTCCATAGTAAATTTCAGTTTCGACAGTTAAGTTCAGAGTCAACAGTTTTTACCTCATCTGTTGTAGTCGGGTGGTTTTTGGTGATGTTAATTTTACATCCATTTTACATCATCTATTGGAGATGCTATTAGAATCCCACTTGAGATTGACGATGTCTATCTTGTGCTGCTTCAGCCTTGATGTCTTACGGCTCACCGGAGCTGCTCGAACGACAGAACGATCCATCACAACAGAGCAGTGCCCTGGATGCCATCTATAGATTCCTCAGATCTTCCTCCACACCTCCGACAGTCACCTCTGCCTCAACTGCTTCAGCGACCAACCCAATGATGCTGAGGTCGACACGGCTACGGCAAAGAGGTTGTACACTTGTTGCATAACTTATTACTATGCATTCACGTCGATCCATTAGGGCTATTTTGGTTCAACGGAAAAACATCGATCCACTGGTTGTTACCATCACTCTAAATTTCTGCATGCTCTCCTTACATAATCTCACCATGTTTTTTTCGTATGCATGTCAGATATTGTACACAGTCATGCTGAACATGTAGAGAAAAAGAGAAGAGTTTTGCGCGGCAATACAATGTCATGCAGACATCTCTCCATGGTGGGTTCAATGGCAAACCCTACCCACCCCTCTCCAGATTGTAATCCAGAGGAAGATATCTGTTCTGAGGTGGATTCGGACGCCGCTGACCACTCCTATTTACCACCCAAGGTGTTTGCTCTACCTTGGCATGATGATGTTAGTCATATCATGCATATGTTGCCTTGCAGTGCCTACTTTTTACATCATATATGTCATCTGCTTAGTTTAGACATGTTCTATAATGCCACCTGTTTAGTTTCTATATCATATATGGGAATTATGTAGTCTCATGTCTTTTAGCCAGCCATAATATATGTGAAATGTGCAATACCATCCTGTTTAACCATGCATCATATATTTGAATGATATCTTGCCCATTCTTTTCTTCATTACATTTCCATTTGTCAACAATGTTTGTACATTAAACTACTCTTCCTGTGAATCAGCCATTTGGGTGGCAGATGGAAAAATCTGGAGTTAAAACAAGGCCTTCAGAGCAGACAGTGCTACCTGTCGAAGCAGATCTCTTGTTGGCTCCCGATAGCTCCTCAGAGATGGATTCAGAGACAGATGACCAGTCCTATTCCCCCACTAAGGTGTATGCTCTAACTTGGCACGGTTATACTGCTCATATCATGCATACGATGTCTTGCATTGCATAGTTTAGACATCATATACACAATATTCAACACCATGTTCTTAGTTCACACATCATATCGAATGCCCTCTGTTTAGCATATAAATCACATATGTGAATTAAATGATGCGATCCTAATTACTTAGATAACATGTAGGTGAATTATGTCATGCGATCCTGTTTAGTTATTCATCATATCTTTGAATTATGTTATGCTATGCTATCCAGTTTAGATAGACATCATATATGTGAAATTATGTCATGCTATCCGTTTTAGTTAAACAATATACATGTCAACTATTTCATGCCCTCTTTTTTCCACACTATCTATTGCATTTGTCTCTCATACAATGTCTGTACATCCAACTATGTTTCCTGTTTATTAGCCATTTGAATTGGAGCTGGTGATGCTAGTATCTAACAGACTAAAAACACGGTCTTCAAATAAAATAGTGCTACCTCTTGGTGGAGATAGCACCCCGGTTGTACATGCACAAGAACCAGCCCTACCACATATAACCCAAACTCTCGCAAATTGTACCCCTACTACGATGGACAGAGAACCAGCTTCACCCAATCTAACCCCAACCCCAGCCGATAGTAACCCAGTTCCTGTTGACACAGCACCAGCTCCACCACAGAGCTCCCAAACAAGAGCAGTTAGTAAGGCAGCTCCAGTGCCCAAAGGGCCAGTAGTATCACGGCGAACCCCAACTCCACCAGTTAGTATGCCTATTCCTGTGGAGGAAGCACAACCAGCTAGTCGTAGTTTAGCATCTATCTCATTTGATGTTGTTAAATCGTATGTGCGTATCTTCCCATCTTGGAAATATTATACTGAAGATGAAGGAAAATGCCAGTTGCAGGTGTTTGTCCAGGAGCTATGTGTAAGTAATGTTATTCATGGCAATTACTTTGCTTCGTCCCATACATCCTACCTCCATGATGGTTATAATACAGCAAATTTTCCCATTTTTCTCTATAGAGAAGGACCGATTTGGAAACTCGGGATGAGGTAACCTGTGCTAATACCTCTGCTATCTTCAAGAATGCTTGGTGGTAGTAACGGAATTACCTGAAGAAAACGTACTTCACCGACAAAGAAACTCATCAAATTCCCTTACGTTCTCCTGAGACACATTTACTGGACGATGACTGGGAACGCCTTGTTCTGTACTGGTCCCAAACCAAGAATGTGGTAAGGTATATGAGCTCATTTTCTATTTTTAAGTATTATATTCTTGTGTCTTACTTTACTCTGTTCATGTAGAACAAGTGCCTAAACCTGAAGAACAACTGTTCTAATTTAAGATTCCATTGCTACCATAGGACATAGATATATGTTTGTTTGATGCTTTTATTATGTACTAGTACTTGGCAATAGAAGACTTGGTAGTTTAATCCTGTCCACCTTACTAATGAACTGGTTCACCGAAATGAGTTTCATATACTAGTACATGCTAAACTTGTTATGTGTCTGCTTGTTTCTTCTTTTAGAATGCTGACAGAATATTGGGGAAGAGTGCCTTATTAAGCAACGGTAAAGGAAGTAATGCAGATAAGGTTCAGGATAGTGACACATCCTGTCTTGGTTTAGTGTTGGAGTTACTGGCCACTACCGCTTGCACAAGCTATTCAAACTCACTGTCTGAATCAGTTCAGTTTCTTGAGTCTCAACTACAAGCTGAAAGACATCAATCAGTTGTGCTGCGACAAGAAGCGGAAGGACTGCGGAAGTCCCTGGAGCATTCAGATGCATACTTTCTGGTGCAACAGCAAGCGTTGGAGGATTTTAGCGCCAAACAGGACAAAGCTAATCAGCTTGCTAAGCTTATTGCCAGCATGGTGGATACCCATGATAACGTTTCTTGAGCTCTTCTGAAGTTGTTTTGGTTATGCTCTTGTTTTGCTATCGCGTTTATTTGCACTGGTGGCCAATTTTGATGGCCAATGTATATGATATGCTGCTTTGTTCCCTATATTTGCACTGGTGGCGAACTTTGATGCCCAGTGGATGTAATATGTGTAATAGCCGTGATAGCCTAGCGTTAGTTGCTTGCTTATTTATTTCCTTGTTGTCTTGTTTATTTGTTTGCTTGTAGTCAATTTAGTTCTTTTTCCGTGTTTAACTAGTGGCTGCAATAACCTATTTTTTAAAACTAGGCCACAATAACCATGGGCTAATATTTACTGTAGTGACACTGGGCCTCCTACGGGCCGTAGAAACAGTGGGCCTTCTACGGGTCATAGAAACAGTAGGCCTTCTACGGGCCGTAGAAACAATGGGCCTTCTACGGGCCGTAGAAACAATGGGCCTTCCATATCATCAATGGGCCTTAGACGGGCCGTATGGTCGATTGGCCAAACATGGGCCAATAACAGGCCGGCAGGCCGCATTATGGCCGTAAATGGGCTAGAGTTGGAATCGTCCGTTCATGGGCCGACCGTAACGGGCCATCGTTAATAGGCCGTATTTGATGACACTATGAAAATGGCCCAACGTATTAACGGACCACAAACGGGCCGACTGTAACCACGGGCTGAATTTGGCCCACAAGCAGAAAATGACAGTAACGGGCCGTAAGTAAACGAATGCTGGAAATGAGCCCAAGAATAAATGGGCTCTGAGAGGGCCAAAAGATAACATGGGCTGGAAACGGCCCAACGGAATAACGGGCCGTTAATGGGTATAAAGTGATACACTATTCATTATGGGCCAGTTTCACCACGGGCCGTTAATGGGTGTAAATTGATACACTGTTCATTACGGGCCTGTTTCACCACAGGCCGTTAATAGGCCAAGAGTTACATAGGGCCTCATATGGGTCGAAAGACGTCATGGGCCATACATGGGCCAGAAGTGAAAACGGGCTGGAATCATATTGGATGGCCCAGATGACGCTACTGGGCCTAATTCGGATAGGGCGTAACGGGCCTTGGGTTAGCGGGCTGTAAATGGGCTATATGCGAATAGGTCATTAACAGGCTTTCCATGGGCCGGCCCGCCACCTTTTGACCAAGTCAAACGGGCCGGCCTTTTCACAGGAATGGGCCTCTGTTGGGTCGTGCCACGTGTCGACGTATCATAGGCGCCTACCCACTGACAAGCTAACACGTGTTTCATCCGGCCAATAAGAATTTTACACGTGGAAATTTCCCATTGGTCGGGGCTGTTAACGGGTTATCGGATCCAAAACCCGACCCGATAGCTTAAAGGCGTTCCGTTACGGTGGATGCCACGTGTCGGTCACCCTTGACGAAAGCACTTCTGTGTTGCACGATTTATCGTCATGGAAGTGGACACTTCCGTGATGATAATTTTGGTAATGTCATGGAACACTTCTACGACAGCACAGGTATGACTATCTTGATTCTGTCATAAATTTGTCATGGATGTACATGCATGACAAAAAAAGCGACCTACTGTGACAAACACGTATCATCATGGAAGTGTATTTTTTTTGTAGTGATACATGCCACAATTCCTACCTACAGCTAGTAACCGTACTCCTCCTATGCCACTGCCACAAGCTTCATCGTCCACTATGGATGATGGTCTAGCTAATCTTAGAGAGGAGATGGCTAAGATGCTTCGAGAAAATTTTGGAGTTGAGTTACCTCGGAATCGGATTTACCAAAAGTCGTACCCCAAGTACTTTGATGCCATCCAGTGCCCTCCGGGATATAAGATTCCAGGTTTTGTTAAGTTCCATGGAGAGGTCACAAAAACCACATGGGAGCATGTTAGTCAATACTTGGCACAATTTGGTGAAGCAGGCTCACTAAATGAGTTGAAAGTGCATTTATTTCCTTTATCATTAATTGGTACCGCATTTTCATGGTTTTCTTCTTTACCACATGGTTCCATTCGAGTTTGGTCGTAGCTAGAGCAGAAATTTCATGATCACTTTTATAGCGGCGATAATGAACTCAAGTTGTCACATCTAACATCGGTTAAACAGAAGCATGATGAATTGGTCTCCGATTACGTCAAGAGATTCAGAGAAACAAAAAACCGGTGTTTTAGTTTGGTGATAACCGAGAGAGACTTGGCAGACCTAGTGCTGAATGGTTTGAGAACTCCCATTAGAGAAAAGCTAGAAGGCTATGAGTTCTTAAATATCAACCAAGTCTTACAAAGGGCTTTGGCTCAGGAAAGCCAAAGCAAAGACCTCAAAGAAGTGCATAGATACAAAGCCGATCGTCCAAAGGTGAATATGGTGGAATATGACAGTGATCACTCGGACGATGAGGGTGATGTTTTTGCTACTGAATTTGTTTGGACATCTAAGGCCAAACCCTTTACTTGCAATGATCTGAAACTGATTCATAAGAATCGTGATGAAGATATGAAGTTTACTTTTAACATTGCTAAGTGTGATAGAATATTTGATGCTTTGCTGCAGGCTAAGATTATTAGAATATCTCATACTTTACCGCCGTTTGAAGAGCTAAAACGGCGTGCTTATTGCAAGTATCATAATTCTTTTTCTCATGCTACTAACGATTGCAATGTCTTTCGGCGACATATACAATCGACCATTAATGACGGACGATTGAACTTTTCTGAGATGCAAGTTGATAAACAACCTTTTCCAATGAATACCATGGGTTTGGAGGGGAAGAAGATACGCTTCGGCCGGAGGTAGCCGAATCTGCTAATAAAGCTAATATCATTGTTGGTGAACCCAGGAAAGACAAGGAAGGCAACACGGTCTTGGGGAGACATGTTGTGCTTGATAAGCAGCCCGATGGCAAGGAAGTGATCAAAATCACCATCAAGAATCCTACACTCGGGGGGCAACCGCAAGTGCAAGAAAATACTCGAGTTAAATTTGTCAAACCCAAGAGTCCAGAAGTTAGCAAGTGGAAGAGGAATGAAGCTAAAGTGCAACGCAAGCGGATCAAGCCAACTTTTGATATGTTGTTGTCCAAGTATGCCAATCAGTCGGTTGGTTCCAGCTCTAACCAGCCATCACAGTTGAAGCGACCAAGGTCACCATCAGATGATATGTTCAGTCAGTATATGAAGCCGAGTGGACCAAAGGCGTTGTTTCCAGAAGAGCAAAGGCAAACTGTTTGGGATCGACTTGAATACTCATATAATGGCCGATTGAACATCGGTAACTATCGGTCGGCTGGTCAAAACATGCGACCGGATGGAAATTATCCGAGTGTAAGAATGCACCCTGGTGGAAGCTACCCGAGTGAAAAAATGTGGTCAAGTAGATTCCATCCGACTGAATTCCATCCGAGTGAATTCCATCCGAGTGGATTCCATCAGAGTGATATCCATCCGAGTGGATTCCATCAGAGTAAAAAGGTGCACCCGAGTGGAAATTTCATGCATCTGGAAAGTCGAAAAGAATGGCATGTTAAATCACCAAGTGTTGCAGCAGTTGAGTCGGGAAAAGGCAAGGGGAAAATGGATGCCGACTCACTTATCTTGGGCACCGAAACATTCGCCATACAACAGCCGATTGTGCATAGCAATCCGACTGAGCCGATACTTGCTATCGCGCCAAAGCACTCGGCTAATGACCATGAAGCAAGCACCAGCCAAATAAAGACGAGAGATCCTAAATACACTCAGCCAAAGTGGTGTCCTCCAGGGCTAACAAAGACACAGAAGAGGAAACTACATAGGTTAAGGAGTCAAGAAATGGTAGAACAGGAGGCCGAGAAGCAAAGGGATAAGTTGTTCAATGACATTAGGCCCGTGGTTCCAGGAAAACAAGTGTGGAGGCCTAAACAAATACAAGATGCATCATCTTCTACATCTATCACAACAGCACCTACGCCACCGAAAGAGGACGATGCAATTATCACATCGTCCACATCACCTAGTACTTTCTCTTCACTCGGACAAATTTCAGAATCGGTAGATGCACGCGAGGAGGAGGCTAATATGTTGGACTATGAGTCTACGCCGGTTCATGAAGGTATGGATATCAATATGGTGTATTACTTACCTGCCGAGTTTCATGCTGTAGATGAGGAAGGGGAGGTGGATCAGCTGGATTTTGGCCCTAAAAATGCAATATTCGAGAAGCCAAAAGAACCAGTAACGCATCTAAAACCGTTATATCTCAGAGGTCATATCAATGGGTCGCCGCTCACTCGGATGCTTGTTGATGGGGGTGATGTGGTAAATCTTATGCCCTATTCGGTCTTCAATAAATTGGGTTTGCCTGATGAAGAATTGATCAAGACCAATATGGTGCTCAACGGGTTTGCAGGCAAAGAGAAAACTGAAGCCAAAGGTGTAATGTATGTGGAGCTTACAGTCGGAAGCAAAACTTTGGCTACTGCATTCTTTATCGTTGAGGTGCAAGGTAACTACAATGTTATACTAGGCGGTGATTGGGTTCATGCAAACCAGTGCGTGCCATCCACTATGCACCCGTTTTTGATTCAGTGGGTTGATGATGAAGTGGAAGTCATTCATGCGGATAACTCGGCCTGTGTTGCTTTGGCCGATGCATCGGTGGATTGGCAACATCCCAATGCTACTTGCTTGATGGGACGTGACTTATCAGAATTTGATTTTCTCAGCGTGACCAAGAATGGTTTTGTGCCCGTCTCTTTAAAGCCGACTAAATGCAATCAGCTCCAAGGTATGATATGTTTAAATGGATCGTAATTCTGAGTGGTTACAAAAAATGTCTTGTAAAGTATCGGTCCAGTGAGAATGATATGTATGAGTCTATAGAGGAGTTGGATGACATGGATAAACTTCGACAAGGTTTTACATCACCCGATCCGTTAGAAGAGGTAGATATTGGAGATGGTTCTGTCACTCGACCGACATTTATAAACAAAAATTTGAAAGCCGATTGTAAGGCTAAGTTAATCGAGCTATTGAAAGAATATGTTTGTTGCTTTGCATGGGAATATCATGAGATGTCAGGGTTAAGCCGAGAGCTAGTGGAGCATCGGTTGCCTATAAAGGCCGGTTTTAGACCTTATAAACAGTCGGCCAGAAAATTTAATCCGAAAACATATGACCGGATCAAGGAAGAGATCGGTCGACTGCTTGAAGTTAATTTCATTCGACCTTGCAGGTATGCCGAGTGGATTTCTAACATTGTCCCAGTGGAGAAGAAAGGATCTGGCAAGTTGAGGGTGTGCATTGACTTCAGAGATTTGAATAGGGCTACACCCAAAGATGAGTATCCCATGCCAATAGCCGATATGCTTATTAATGATGCTTCTGGACATAAGGTTATTAGCTTTCTAGATGGTAATGTCGGATACAATCAAATTTTTATGGCTGAAGAGGACATGTACAAGACAGCTTTTCGATGCCCTGGTTTCCTTGGTTTATTCGAATGGACAGTGATGACATTCGGATTAAAAAATGCTGGCGCCACATATCAAAGGGCGATGAATTTGATTTTTCATGATTTACTCGGTGTCATACTTGAAGTTTATATTGATGATATTGTTGTCAAATCAGATGCTTTTGAATCTCACTTGGCCGATTTGCGTTTAGCTTTTGAAAGAATGAAAAAGTATGGACTGAAGATGAATCCTTTAAAGTGTGCATTCGGCGTGTCAGCTGGCAAGTTTTTGGGTTTCATTATTCATGAAGATGGCATAGGGATTTATCCCAAAAAGATAGAGGCCATACAGAAAGTGGAGGCTCCAACATGCAAGAGAGATATGCAAAAGTTCCTTGGCAAGGTCAATTATTTGAGAAGGTTCATAGCTAATCTGTCAGGAAAAGTTGATGCATTTACTCCTATCCTTCGGTTAAAGAATGATGTTGATTTCACTTGGGGGGCAAAACAACAAGAAGCCTTTGATATGATCAAGAATTATTTGTGCACTCCTCGGGTGATGACAACACCTAAACATAGGGAGCCCTTTAAGCTTTATATTGCAGTAGAGGAAGGTGTTATTGGTGCTATTTTGACCCAAGAAACCGAGGGAAAAGAGCATGCTATTACATATTTGAGCAGGCGCTTATTGGACGCCGAGACAAGTTATACATTTATTGAAAAATTATGTCTATGCTTATATTATGCTTGCACAAAATTGAGACATTATTTAGTGTCGAGTGCTTGTGTAGTAGCTTGTCAGACCGATGTCATTAAATACATGTTGCATAGGCCAATTCTTAGTGGTAGAATTGGCAAGTGGGCTTATGCTTTGATTGAATATGATTTGGCTTATGAATCTCTAAAATCCATGTAAGGCCAAATTGTTGCTAATTTCATTGTTGAACATCGGATTAATGACAAGCATGATATTGATATGAACCTTGTTTCATTAGTACCATGGAGATTATACTTTGATGGTTCAGTTTGTAGCAATGGCCAAGGTGTTGGTATTGTTTATATTTCTCCTCATGGTGCTGTTTTTGAAGCCTCATGCCGCTTAGAATATTTTTGTACAAACAATCAAGCCGAATATGAAGCATTATTATTCGGCCTAGAGATGTTACTTGCTATAGGTGTTACACATATTGAGGCTTATGGTGATTCGTTATTAGTGGCACAGCAAATATCCAAAGTCTTTCAGTGTTTGGACGAATCACTTAATGTTTATCTTGATAAATGTCTAGATATAATTTCTACTTTGGATTGCTCTAGCATTGCTCATATATCTAGACATGACAATTGGAAAGCAAATGAATTGGCACAACAAGCATCCGGATATCATGTTGATCATGGCATGTTTCATATCTCTCAAAGACCGATGCCTTGTCTTGCCAATATGGGAGAGGCCGAACCTGAACCCACTGATTCAGCCATTAACAAAAAGTCTAGTGTAGATGACAATCCCGACTGGAGGAAGCCCATTGTTGATTACTTGTGCAATCCGAGTGAAAGGGTGGACATGGCTGTTCGGCGTATGGCTTTCAAGTATACAATGAGAGATGATGGTCTTTATCGCCGAACAGTCGATGATGTTCTTCTAAAGTGTTTGGATGAGGACCAGGCAAGAGTTGCTATGGGAGAGGTACATGAAGGCATTTGTGGCACTCACCAGTCGGCTCTCAAGATGAAATGGTTATTGCGACGTGCTGGGTTTTATTGGCCGACTATGATTAATGATTGCTTCAGATATTATAAAGGGTGCGAAGCTTGTCAAAAATTCGGTGATATTCAATTGGCTCATGCTGCTATGTTGCATCCTATTATCAAGTCGTGGCCCTTCAGAGGATGGGGTTTAGACTTTATTGGGCAAATTCATCCATCTTCCTCAAAGGGGCCTCGGTTCGTAATTGTGGCAACTGATTATTTCACTAAATGTCTGAAGCAGTACCTCTCAAGAACATGACACATACAGAGGTAATTCAATTCATAACTAAGCACATTATTCATAGATTCGGTATTCCTCAAACGTTATGTAATGCCCTCGATGCGGCTATAGCTCCCACATGTCGAGGCATGACTTAGAGGCATAACCGCATTGAAAGCAATGTCGCAAGTTAGGCAATCTTCACAACATCCCATGTAATATAGATAATAAAAGGGGAGAAACATAGTTGGCTTACACTCGCCACGTCAATCAAAGTACATAAATAGCATTACAACATTCAAACACTCATGGCCCGACTACGGCGCCAAAATAAAAGATAAACCCAACATGCGACACGGTCTCGATCACCCCAACTGCGCACCACTACTGATCATCAGGGAAAGACACGTAGTATCGGCGTGAGTCCTCATCGAACTCCCACTTGAGCTCAAGCGCGTCATCTGGAACGGAATCATCAGGCCCTGCATCTGGTTTGGAAGTAATCTGTGAGCCACAGGGACTCAGCAATCTCACACCCTCGCGATCAAGACTATTTAAGCTTAATAGGTAAGGCAAAGAAAATATGTGGAGCTACAGCAAGCGACTAGCATATATGGTGGCTATCCTGTTTGCAAAAGAGAGCGAGAAGAGGAGGCAAAGCGCGATCGAGTAACTAGAGGGCATCCTGCGGCAAGCATTACTCCAACACCGTGTTCACTTCCCGGACTCCGCCGAGAAGAGACCATCACGGTAACTCACACAGTTGATTCATTTTAATTAAGTTAAGGTTCAAGTTATCTACAACCGGACATTAACAAATTCCCATCTGCCCATAACCGCGGGCACGGCTTTCAAAAGTTCAAATCCCTGCAGGGGAGTCCCAACTTAGCCCACGACAAGTTCTCACGGTCAACAAAGGAATAGACCTCCTCCCGAGATGTTCCAATCAGACTCGGTATCCCGGTTCTTCAAGACACTTATCCCGGTTCTTCAAGACACTTCGACAAGTTAAAACAAATCCGGCAACACCACCCAGATGTGCCGACAAATCCCGATAGGAGCTGCACATATCTCGTTCTCAGGGCACATCAGATGAGCAAGACGTCGGGTAGGCCAGCCCAGAGTTGCCCATGGTAGCCCCGGACATCGCTCGGTTGGACCAACACTCAGAGGAGCACTGGCCCGGGGGGGCTTAAATAAGATGACCCTCGGGCTTCGGAAACCCAAGGGAAAAAGAGGCTAGGTGTCAAATGGTAAAACCAAGGTTGGGCATTGCTGGAAAAGCTTTAATCAAGGCGAACTATCAAGGGGTTCCCATTATAACTCAACCGCGTAAGGAACGCAAAATCCGGGAACATAACACCGATATGACGGAAACTAGGGCGGCAAGAGTGGAACAAAACACTAGGCGAGGGGCCGAGCCTTCCACCCTTTACCAAGTATATAGATGCATTAAGATAACATGGCAATATAATGATATCCCAACAAGTAAATAATGTTCCAACAAGGAACGGTCTCCAATCTTCACCTGCAACTAACAATGCTATAAGAGGGGCTGAGCAAAGCGGTAACGTAGCCAATCAATGGTTTGCTAGGACATGGTGGGTTAGAGGTTTGACATGGCAATTTGGGAGGCATGATAAGCAAGTGGTAGGCATCATAGCATAGGCATAGCAAAAGAGCGAGCATCTAGCATAGCAAAGATAGTAGTGATTTCGAGGGTATGATCATCTTGCCTGCAAAGTTATCAGAGTTGACTGGATCCTCGAAAGCAAACTCAATGGGCTCCTCGTTAGCGAACTCGTCTCCCGGCTCTACCCAAACAAGACAAACAAGCAACAAGGACAAAATCAACCACGTGCAAAGCTCAAACAACATGATGCAAACATGGTATGCTATGCGGGATGCGATATGGGATGCATATGCAAGATTTGACAAGGAATGAAAGAACCTGGCCTCAACTTGGAAATCCAAGTGTGCCACTGGAAAGGTGAGGTGAAATCTCTTGAAAACGATATAAAGATCACCGGAATCGGAGTTACAGTTTGGAAAAGGCAAGCAATTCAAATATGACCACGTTCTGCGATTTACAGCAAGTAGCCGTCTAAATGCAACAAGATGAACATGCTACAACACTCAAACATGGCAACAAAATACATGGCAGGGATCCATTCATGATGCTTAACAAAATACTAGCACTGAGCTACGGCCAATTCATCCATTAACAGGTTCAAACAAGCATGGCAAAAATGCATTTGGCAAACAGATCTCACACTTAGTGAAATTAACACTTGTCTGGAATTTCAGATCAGATAGCACTTTTTGGAGCATGAAAACTATATGCTACAAGACCTGAATATGGCAAAGTAAAGCATGGCATGGAGCTACTCAAAGAGCTTAACAAAAGTCCCTTAGTGACCTTGAGCCAAAAGGGATCAGAAAATACATTTGCAAGCATGTGAACATGGCAAAAACACAATCAGATCACAGACTTAGTGAAAACTGGAGCATGCTGAAACAGATATCAAGTAGGCATGTTAACGAGATCGATGCACTCAGTACAGAGCATGTCATGACAATCTAAGCATACACCCATCAATAATACACAAAATACAAGCTATACATGGCAAGAACAATAACATAGCATGCACGGATCAACTACAACATCCTCGGCAAAATCGCTAACAAGTAGACAATCTGCCCAGATTCATGAAATGAAAAAAGTAGAGCTCGATTGACTCAAGCTAGG
Source organism: Triticum dicoccoides (assembly GCF_002162155.2). Lineage (NCBI taxonomy): Eukaryota > Viridiplantae > Streptophyta > Magnoliopsida > Poales > Poaceae > Triticum > Triticum dicoccoides. Next base: position 184,641,693 of record NC_041392.1, on the reverse strand, counting down.
GTGCTCCATAATTGTAAACAAAGACATGTATGGATAGAGCACTACAAGATTAACAAAACATCCTTACTGATCATCCTCAAAAGAGGCACGGATCACTAGGAAACAACATGAACATATGGCATAATGAGATAAACAGTCCAAGGACTTGGTGGAATTGCTAAGTCCCTGAAATCAGCATTAACGAATGCTCCACTTTGCAAGCTTGTGCTAGTCACCACACACATCACAAAAATACATGGTTTGCACCTCTGGATAGATGGCAAAACATATAACAAAACACATGTAGAGCTCAGGGGCATATCATGCACACATTAATCATGGCAAAACTGACAAATATCTAATTGGAGCAGCAGATCTGACAATTATCTCAAATAGCATTCTTCTAACAGCATTTTGGGCAACAAGATGAACTCAAATGAAAATGATGCAATGAGATGAAATGATGTGCTCTCTGAGACGAATATTTTGCTATGCTATATGCCCAAAACGGAGCTACGGATGCGGAGTTACGATGCGATGAACATAGCCAAAATATTAGGGTTAGGGACGGAAAGTCAACCGATCCGATCTAGATCTGGATGGTACTGTAGCGGGGCGCGTTCTCCGAGGTTCGCCGGCGAGGAAGTGGAGCTCTGGCGAGGAAGTAGAGGCGGCGGGGAGGTCGGATCCGGCCCGGGACGCGGACGCCGGCGATGGCGCGGTCGGCGGCGCGCTCCGCAGGGCGGGGCGGCGCGGCGTACTCCGGCCACCGGAGCGGGGTAGCGCGGCGGCCGGCGAGGAAGGTCGGGCGGCGCGGGCGGTGCTCGCCGGCGCGGCAGACGAAGGGCAGCGCGGCGGACAAAGGAGCTAGGCGGCGGCGGCTTCGGGCTTGCGGAGGGAGGCGGCGATGGCCACGTGGCAGCGCGGGATTGGAGGCCACGGATCGGGAGGACGTGTCCGGTGCGGCCCGGACGTTGTCTGGCCGCACGGATGGAGCGGGGCTAGGGTTTGGAAGAGGGGATCCGCGAATTTCGGGAGGGTGGTGTATATATAGGCATAGAGGGAGCTAGGAGTGTCCAAATGAGGTGCGGTTTTTGGCCACGCGATCGTGATCGAACGCTATAGATGATGGAGAGGGTTTTGGTGGGTTTTGGGCCAAAATGGAGGGGTGTTGGGCTGTAACACACACGAGGACTTTTCGGTCCCTCGGTTAACCATTGGAGCATCAAACGAAGTCCAAATGGTACGAAACTTGACAGGCGGTCTACGGTAGTAAACCAAGGCCGCTTGGCAAGTCTCGGTCCAATCCGGAAATGTTTAATCCCCACACACGAAAGAAAGGTAGAATTGACCACCGGAGGAGAACGGAGCGCCGGAATGCAAAACGGACAACGGGGAAAATGCTCGAATGCATGAGATGAACACGTATGCAAATGCAATGCACATGATGACATGATATGAGATGCATGACAACGATAACAACACACGGAGACAAAAACCCGAACCCAAGAAAATAAAATAACTTAAGGCCGAAAACGGCAAGAGTTGGATTACATATTGGGTAAATTACATCCGGGGTGTTACACGTTAACAACAGATCAAGGTTCATCTTTCATGTCACACCAAGTCAGAGATTTTGCTGAATCTTATAACATAAAGTTGCTCAATTCCTCTCCATATTATGCCCAAGCTAATGGACAAGCTGAGTCTAGCAATAAAATTTTAATCAAACTCATCAAGAAGAAGATTGAAGATAATCCAATGAGATGGCATGAGTTGTTGTCTGAAGCTTTATGGGCACATAGAATTTGAAGGCATGGTGCTATGAAGGTGACCCCATATGAGCTAGTATATGGTCAACAGGCCGTTTTACCAGTGGAAGTAAATTTGAATGCTTTGAGAATAGCCAAACAAAATGATTTATCGGCAGTAGACTTTTATAACTTGATGATGGACAATATTGATGAGGTTGCCGATAAACGTTTGGTTGCTTTGAAGTCCATAGAGAGAGACAAGTTGAGGGTTGCAAGAGCTTACAATAAGAAAGTTAAGTTGAAGAATTTTCAAGTTGGTGATCTCGTCTGGAAAGTGATTCTGCCAATTGGTTCAAGAGATAGAAAATTCGGGACGTGATCTCCAAGTTGGGAAGGTCCTTTAGGATTACAGGAGTTGTTCCCGGGAATTCATATTTGGTGGAATCAATACAAGGGGCATTGTTACCTCGAGCTCTCAATGGCAAATATTTGAAGAAGTACCACCCGAGTGTGTGGCAGGAAGCCTAAGTAGGCAATGGCCAATATACGATTATCGCCCTTAGCACAAACATGGCCGATACATAATTATCGCCCTGAGAAAAATAAATGGCCGATGGAGTGTTGACATCGTCCTTAGAACGAACACCATGCATATTATTTTTCAGCGTGCAAGCTTTGCCGAAAAATAGGGGGGCATGTGTTGACACCTGATATTGGCAAGATACAGAGTGAAAGGGTTTCAGCATGAGAAAGTTTCACATCGTCGAGTGGAACAACTTTAATGTTTAGGCTATCGCCATTCGACCTCATCTCAGTGGCCGAAGTTGTACTCCGAGTGACAAAATTTAGTGTTCTGAGTGCTTTTAGGCCGATTACACCCTCAATATGACCTCAGATGAAGAAGCACTCTAAAGGAATTGTCTTCGTCTCGTCGAGGCAATCAATTTTCATATACATATCGTCTTAATCTGAGTTCATATGCAAAAGTTACAGTCAATGCGGTCTGGACAGGCCAGAGACCAAAATATTACGCTTGACACCAGACACATGTTCATGAGTGTCTGATGTAATGCGTGAGCAATTCGGCCCTCGAGATGGCCTTGAATCGAAAAACTTTCAACACAGAAAAGTTTCGTCTCGTCGAGCCGATTGACTTTTATATATAATTCACCTCAATCCGAGGTCGTATAAGGCCTGGAGAGACAAAACAAGATTAGGCTATGTTTTCAGTCGAAAAATCTGAATGAAAAGCTACCATCCGAGTGAAAACTTACCGATCGAGTGAAAGCTTACCATCCGAGTGAAAACTTACCGGTCGAGTGAAAGTTTTCCGCCTGAGTGAAATTATTATCATCCGAGTGAAACTGTTACCGTCGGAATGAAAACTTGCCGATCGAGTAAGTGATTGTCTTCCGAGTGAAAATATAATCATCCGAGTGAAAAGATTACCGTCAGAATAAAAACTTGCCGATCGAGTAAAGACATTACCTTCTGAGTGAAAATATGGTCATCCGAGTGAAGATTGTCTTCCGAGTGAAAGATTCTAACATCCGAGTGAAAAAGTCCAGTCGGACGATCCAAGTGAATGACTCTAATCCGAGTGGATGAGCTCGAATCCAGGTGAAACTGAAGATATGCCTGAAAGTTTATCAAGATGACCTCGCATAAAGAAGTGTTCAATACAGAAGTTGTGCATATCATCCAGACGGTAAACTTTGGTTTTGGAGTCATCGTCATCAGAGATAGTATATGGCCTACAAATTCACTACGAGACTCGGATAATCCAGTCTACTACAAGACCGAGTCCGACTGGAAGGTAAAGATGACCTCGAAAAGTATTCAAGAAGGCCTTATTTGAAAAGGTGATCAACATGAGAGTTGTTCATATCGTCGACGCGCACAAGTTTGATATTTGGGTCGTCTTGATCGGAGATCATATGCAAGCTCAGCGGCCCGCACAAGAAGGAAGACAGAGTTTGGGCCAGATTCAGACTGAATCCGAGTTGGAATAGAACTAGGACTCTAGAATGTGAAATGATGTAATTTTTCTTGTAAGGAAAGTCTAGATGAATCCTTTACTTGTACGGGAGGTCCAACCGCCTCTTATATATGTTGGAGTGACGTCCGATTGAACAACACACAATCGAACAAATCAATATACTATTTTTCCATTCTACGTTTTATTTCCCCACCGTTTTCTCTCTCGTTCTTCGCTGTTCTTCGTGTTTGAGAGCTGCGAATCCCGAGGCTCTAGGGGTGAGAAAATCAACCTAGGGCATCCCATAGCCGCCGCCCTCCCTGACGGGGGTCCCTCCCGGGTGTGCGGGGTTTCGGGTCTACAAAAGCGCCCGTCGACTGTCTTGCGTATCGCGCTGTCGGTCGGGTCTCCTTCGACGTGAGCTGCGGTGCATCACCCCCGGCGTCGAGGGTACACGTGATGTGTTCGTGTGTCAACAGAAGATTATTAGTGTTACTTCTCTTGCTTGCTTGTGTGTTCTTTGTTGTTGCATCCTATAGGCTGCTCACCTAGTTGCACATCTAGACAACGTAATTTGATGCAAAGTTTAATTTGGTAAAGATAAGCAAAAATTGTTAATTGCCTATTCACCCCCCCCCCCTCTAGTCAACCATATCGATCCTTTCACCGTGGCAGCCGGGTCCTATTGGAAACTAAGGGATATTAAAGCCTCCTTTTAATAGAGTATCGGACCAAAGCATTAACACATAGTGAATACATGAGCTCCTCAAACTACGGTCATCACCAGTAAGTATCCCGATTATTGTCACTTAGGGGTTAACAGATCATAACACATAATAGGTGACTATAGACTTGCAAGATAGGATCAAGAACTCACATATATTCCTGAAAACATAATAGGTTCAGATCTGAAATCATGGCACTCGGGCCCTAGTGACAAGCATCAAGCATAGCAAAGTCATAGCAACATCAATCTCAGAACATAATGGATACTAGGAATCAAACCCTAACAAAACTAACTCGACTACATGATAAATCTCATCCAACCCATCACCGTCCAGCAAGCCTACGATGGAATTACTCACGCACGGCGGTGAGCATCATGAAATTGGTGATGGAGGAAGGTTGATGATGACGATGGCAACGGATTCCCCTCTCCGGGGCCCCGAACGGACTCCAGATCAGCCCTCCCGAGAGAGATTAGGGCTTGGTGGCGGCTCCGTAACGTAAAACATGGTGAATCCTTCTCTCTGATTTTTTTCTCCCCGAACGTGAATATATGGAGTTGGAGTTGAGGTCGGTGGAGCGTCAAGAGGCCCATGAGGCAGGGGCGCGCCCAGGGGGTAGGGCGCCCCCACCCTCGTGGATAGGGTGTGGGCCCGCTGGCCTTGATTCTTTCGCTAGTATTTTTTATATATTCCAAAAATATTCTTCATTGATTTCCAGGTCATTCCGAGAACTTTTATTTCTGCACAAAAATAACACCATGGCAATTTTGCTGAAAACAGCGCTAGTCCGGGTTAGTTCCATTCAAATCATGCAAGTTAGAGTCCAAAACAAGGGCAAAAGTGTTTGGAAAAGTAGATGTGTTGGAGACGTATCAACTCCCCCAAGTTTAAACCTTTGCTTGTCCTCAAGCAATTCAGTTGACAAACTGAAAGTGATAAAGAAAAAAATTTACAAACTCTGTTTGCTCTTGTTGTTGTAAATATGTAAAGCCAGCATTCAAGTTTTCAGCAAAGATTATGAACTAGTCATATTCACAATAACATTTAGATCTCATGTTTACTCATATCAATGGCATAATCATCTAGCGAGCAATAATAATAAATCTCGGATGACAACACTTTCTCAAAACAATCATAATATGATATAACAAGATGGTATCTCGCTGGCCTTTTCTGAGACCGCAAAACATAAATGCAGAGCACCCCTGAAGATCAAGGGCTGACTGGAAATTGTAATTCATGGTAAAAGAGATCCAGTCACAATCATACTCAATGTAAACTAATAGTAATGCATATGAATGACATCGTTGCTCTCCAACTGGTGCTTTTTAATAAGAGGATGATGACTCAACATAAAAGTAAATAGATAGGCCCTTCGCAGAGGGAAGCAGGGATTTGTAGAGGTGCTAGAGCTCGGTTTTGAAATAGAGATGAATAATATTGAGCAGTATACTTTCATTGTCAACATAACAACCGAGAGATCTTGATATCTTCCATGCTACACACATTATAGGCGGTTCCCAAGCAAAATGGTAAAGTTTATACTCCCCCACCACCAACAAGCATCAATCCATGGCTTGCCTGAAATAACGGGTGCCTCCAACTAACAACAATCTGGGGGAGTTTTGTTCGCAATTATTTTGATTTGGACTGAGCATGGGACTGGGCATCCCGGTGACCAACCATTTTCTCGTGAGTGAGGAGCGGAGTCCACTCCTTTTGAGAATAACCCGCCTAGCATGGAAGATACAGACAACCCCAGTTGATACATGAGCTATTCAACATACAAAACAGAATTTCATTTGAAGGTTTAGAGTTTGGCACATACAAATTTACTTGGAACGGCGGGTAGATACCGCATATAGGAAGGTATGGTGGACTCATATGGAATAACTTTTGGGGTTTATGGAGTTGGATGCACAAGCAGTATTCCCGCTTAGTACAAGTGAAGGCTAGAAAGAGACTGGGAAGCGACCAGCTAGAGAGCGACAACAGTCATGAACATGCATTAAAATTAATCAACACTGAATGCAAGCATGAGTAGGATATAATTCACCATGAACATAAATATCATGGAGGCTATGTTGATTTTGTTTCAACTACATGCGTGAACATGTGCCAAGTCAAGCCACTCAAATCGTTCAAAGGAGGATACCACCCTATCATACCACATCACAACCATTTTAATAGCATGTTGGCACGCAAGGTAAACCATTATAAACTCCTAGAAAATTAAGCATGGCATGAGCAACTATAATCTTTAATTTTCATTGCAAACATGTTCCATTCATAATAGGCTGAATCAGGAACGATGAACCAATCATATTTACAAAAACAAGAGAGGTCGAGTTCATACCAGCTTCTCTCATATCAATCAATCCATCATATATCGTCATTATTGCTTTTCACTTGCACAACCGAATAGTATGGATAATAATAATAGTGCACGCGCATTGGACTAAGCTGAAATCTGCAAGCATTCAATTCAAGGGAGAAGACAAGGTAATATGGGCTCTTTGATAGATCAACAATAATGCATAAGAGGGAGACTCAATATTTTCATCATGGTCTTCTCCTCTCGACCCCCAAAGAAAAAGAAATAAAACTATTTACATGGGAAAGCTCCCAACAAGCAAAAGAAGAATGAGAAATCTTTTTGGGTTTTCTTTTTAATTACTACTACTACAGGCATGGAAAGTAAACTATCTAAAAGCTACAACTATTTTTTTATTAAGGTTTTTCAAACACACAAGAAGAAAGCTTAAAAAGAAAATAAACTAGCATGGATATTACAATGAAAAAGTATGAGCACCGACAATTAGAATGAGTGTGTGAACGTGAATGTAATGTCGGTGAGAAATACGTACTACCCCAAGCTTAGGCTTTTGGCCTAAGTTGGTCTATGCCCATGGATCAAAGTGGCCCCCTCCAGTGTACTGAGGAGGATCCTCAGGGTGCCACTGGTTAGCGATCTCCTTCGGATCCCATTGGTAAATAGACTGACGATGAGGGTCAAGTGGTGGCTCCGGCTTAGGGGCTGATGTCAGGCTCCGGTAAGCATGGATGGCCTCCGGCAAAACAAGGTACATGCTTGAAAATATGTTGAACAAAGAAGGAGCAGGCAAGGTAATAGTCTCAAAGTAGTCTTTATCAAATACCAGTCTATAGTTAAACAGCTTCTTCTTATTCTTAACAATAAAATCATGTGCTACCATACTCTTATAATCTAGAAAAATATGAGGCAGCAACTTTTCCTCTTTCTCATAATGCCTAATAGGTATGTTAATGTGTGCAGCAAGGCGCGAGGCGAAGATGCCTCCTAAGACGCGACCATTTGTACGGTTCAGATTTAAACGTTTAGCAACAATAGCGCCTAAACTAAAAGTGGTATCACGAAACAAAGCATGGCACAAAATAACAATATCAGGGGCACTAAGATTTCCATAGTTCCCGCGACCAATTAAGCATCTACCAGCAAATATTGCGAGTAACGTAGAATAGGAAAATGTATGCTAGTGATTCTTGCATCGGAAACTTTCCTCGTTTCCCCTACAGCAATCATATCAATAAATCCCTCCATATCATTACGCTGTGGTTCCTCTATGCTGCCCTCAAAGGGTATCCTACAAACCTGGCAAAAATCATAAAGTGACATCTTCTTATGCTCATCATATAAATAAAATTCCACCGAAGGTGGCGATCTCCTAGGATGGAAATGAAAATTTTGCACAAAAATATTGGTGAGTAGGAGATACTGTTCATGCTGGTTGTGGAAGAAGTCGGTGAGGCCTGCAGTCTCAGACAAATAATAAAAATCTTCGTAAATCTCGGCTTCTCTCAAGAACTCATCACAAGGCCATTCACACGGTCGAACCTCCGCAGTGCGAGGGAGATTATATTTGGGTTTCTTATTTTCTTCACTTTTCTTATCCTTCGAGCTTCGGCTCGAAGAGCCCCTCAAAAATATCTTCATATTATTCTAAAAATTTCTGAAATTTTTAGTAACTCAAAAATAAAAGTGAACCAAACTCAACAAGATTGATAGCAACTACTCCTATAAGTGTCTAGAGGCCATACCATGCATTAAAACTATTTTTGACCATATAAATTTGACATGCAAGCTCAAGAACAGGGTCACCTAAGCAGCAAAAATTTGCAATAAATAAAGCACCAGAATAAAAACTAATTGGACCATTGGAGGAGTCACATACCGAAGAACAATCCCCCAAAGCAGTTTTGTGAATGGAGCTTTGAGCAAGGAGATCGAAAATGGCAGCAAGATGAGCTAGAACTCGGGTTTGAGCTGGTGGATGATTTTTTCTGAAGGAAGACGAAGTGTGTGGGTGCAATAATAAGTGGAGGGGGCACGTGGGGTCCACGAGGCAAGGGGGCACGCCCTCCACCCTCGTGGGCACATGATGAGGCCCCCTGGTGTGCTCTCAGTGCCAATAATTCTTAAATATTCCAGAAAAAATCATATTAAATTTTCAGGGCATTTGGAGAACTTTTATTTTTGGGGTATTTTTATATTGCAAGGATAATTCAGAAAACGGCACAAAAAAATACTATTTTACTTTATTTAAACTAAATAACAGAAAGTAAAAAGAGGGTACACAAAGTTGTGCTTTCTAACTTCATCCATCTCATGCTCATCAAAAGGAATCCACTAACAACGTTGATCAAGTCTTGTTAACAAACTCATTTCGAATAACATGAAACCAGAGAAATTTCGAATAACACTAGGTTACCTCAACGGGGATATGCACGTCCCCAACAATAAGAATATCATATTTCTTCTTAATAGTAGGAAGAGGAAATTCAAAACCTCCAATAGTAATTGTTGAAATTTTTCCAATAGAATTAATACTGTGGACTTGAGGATGTTTCCTCGGAAAGTGTACCGTATGCTCATTACCATTAACATGAAAAGTGGCATTGCCTTTGTTGCAATCAATAACAGCCCCTGCAGTATTCAAAAAGGGTCTACCAAGAATAATAGACATACTATCGTCCTCGAGAATATTAAGAATAACAAAGTTCGTTAAAATATTAACATTTGCAACCACAACAGGCACATCCTCACAAATACCGACAGGTATAGCAGTTGATTTATCAGCCATTTGCAAAGATATTTCAATAGGTGTCAACTTATTCAAATCAAGTCTATGATATAAAGAGAGAGGCATAAACTAACACCGGCTCCAAGATCACATAAAGCAGTTTTAACATAGTTTTTTTTATTGGAGCATGGCCTAGATCTCCAAGTTTCTTTGGTATTCCACCCTTAAAAGTGTAATTAGCAAGCATGGTGGAAATTTCAGCTTCCGGTATCTTTCTTTTATTTGTAACAATACCTTCATGTACTTAGCATAAGGATTCATTTTAAGCATATCAGTCAAATGCATACGCAAAAAGATAGGTCTAATTATTTCAGTAAAGCACTCAAAATCCTCATCATCCTTTTTCTTGGATGATTTAGGAGGAAAGGGCATGGCTTTCTGAACCCATGGTTCCCTTTATTTACCATGCTTCCTAGCAACAAAGTCTCTCTTATCATAACGTGGATTTTTTTTATTGTGGGTTATCAAGATCAACAGCAGGTTCAATCTCTACATCATTATTATTGCTAGGTTGAGCATTAACATGAACATCATCATTAACATTATCACTAGGTTCATGTTCCTTACCAGATTGTGTTTCAGCATCAGAAATAGAAATATCATTAGGATTCTCAGGTGTGTCAACAACAGGTCACTAGAAGCATGCAAAGTTCTATTATTTTTCTTTTTCTTCTTTTTAGAAGGACTAGGTGCATCAACATTAGTTCTTTGAGAATTTTGCTCAATTCAGGTGTGTCAACAACAGGTCACTAGAAGCATGCAAAGTTCTATCATTTTTCTTTTTCTTCTTTTTAGAAGGACTAGGTGCATCAACATTAGTTCTTTGAGAATCTTGCTCAATTCTCTTGGGGTGGCCCTCAGGATACAAAGGTTCCTGAGTCATTTTACCCCCTCTAGTCATGACTCTAACAGCATTATCATTTCTCTTCTTATTAAATTCATTGAACAAATCATTCTGAGCTTTAAGTACTTGTTCTACTTGAGTGGTAACCATAGAAGCATGTTTACTAATAAGTTTAAGTTCACCTTTAACTCTAGACATATAATCACTCAAGTGTTCAATCATATAAGCATTACGTTTCAATTGTCTACCAACATGAGCATTGAAGTCTTCTTGCTTAACCATAAAATTATCAAACTCATCTAAGCATTGGCTAGCAAACTTAGTAGATGGGATTTCACATTTATCAAATCTATAGAGAGAATTTACCTTTACTACTTGTGTCAGGTTATCAAGACCATGTATTTCTTCAATAGGTGGTAAATTCTTAACATCTTCAGCTTTAGTACCTTTTTTTCATAGATTTCTTTGCCTCTTGCATATCTTCAGGACTGAGAAATAGAATACCCCTTTTCTTAGGAGTTGGTTCAGGAAGTGTCCAATCATTTTCATTACTCAACATATTATTCAATAGCAATTCAGCTTGATCAACAGTTTTTTCCGTGAAAACACAACCAGCACAACTATCCAGGTGGTCTCTGGAAGCATCGTTTAGTCCATTATAAAAGATATCAAGTATTTCATTTTTCTTGAGAGGATGATCAGGAAAAGCATTAAGTAATTGGAGAAGCCTCCCCCAAGCTTGTGGGAGACTCCCTTCTTCAATTTGCACAAAATTACATATTTCCCTTAAGGCAGCTTGTTTCTTATGAGCGGAGAAATATTTAGCGGAGAAGTAATAAATCATATCCTGGGGACTACGCACACAACCAGGATCAAGAGAATTAAACCATGTTTTAGCATCACCCTTTAATGAGAACGGAAACAACTTAAGGATAAAGTAATAGCGAGTTTTCTCATCATTAGTGAATAGGGTGGCTATATCATTTAATTTAGTAAGATGTGCCATAATATTTTCAGATTCATAGACATAAAAAGGATCAAATTCAACCAAAGTAATTAACTCAGAATCGACAGAGAAATCATAATCCGTATCTATACCTAATATTAAAGGAAGGAAGATTTCATAGTTATTCATAGGTCATCCTTTTATATCCATTGATTTTGTGTTAATTTATACCTAATATTAAAGGGAGGAGCCTTTCATAGTTCTCCATTCATCATCTCTTTATATGCGTTAATTATAAAGATAGACGGCTGAGATTTAATAGAGCATAACGTTTTGGACGGGTCAAGATGGACTCAAATCTACACAACCTACGATTAAACTCACGATTGAAATCCACACACACGGTCTCCTTAAGCGGCTCCCACCCCACGTCTCCTAGGTTACGACATGCCAGCCGCTGGCCTTGCCCTCGCCGTCCAGCCGGCCGTGGCCTTGCCCATGTTTGATCCCATGTAATAGGCCTCGGCCATAGTCACCGCTATATCCCACGTCTTTCATAAACTGATTTTTCTGTTCAACGATGGCCGAGCCGAGCGAGAGGCCTTCGACGACGACTAGCAAGACTGCAGTTTGTTATAAGGCAGAAGGCGGACAAGCGCGAGCCTGCGCGTCGCTGCCGGTTACCCATCGGATCTGTGGACAGAAGCAGCGGTGGCACGATGCCCCATGATCTCGGCGCGACGCCGTCCAAATCCCACAACATGTCAATGGATATAGGCCTTGTTTATGGTTATGAATCCACAACGAATTTTGGGCTCCCTACTGGCATATCCCCGATCATTCTCTACCACCGCGTAGTCCCCATGACATATTCAGGCGATGCTCATGACCGGTGTGGCCTGGATCTCGGCCGTTGATTTCTCCTAGATACCAAGTTGCATCTCCCAGCACCGATGTTCAACGGCGTACGACTCAATAGTGGCATGGCTGCTGAGCAAGTCGACGGGGTCGGCGTCGCCGGAGCTTAGAGCGGCGAGCTCTAAAGTGGAGGCGTACCCCAGCGAGTGGCCAAGCGGAAGGACACGGTGGTGTATGTCGGCAATTTCAACCCCAGCGTGGTGGGTCGTCTCTTGCAACAGGTTCCCGTTCTGCAGAACGTGGCCCGTTTCCTCATTCACGCCCCTCCTTTGCTTGAGCACATCACTGCAGCGACTTAACTTAGCATCAATCCCATCTCAAGTCCAACCTCCACTTTACAGCATATAGTAGCACTGAATTAGTCTGCATGTCTTGGGTCGGATTAGTTCACAAGCTTTCCCATAAAAAGATTTAGTCCACAAGGACGTGCTTTCATATACACCTTACTGAACTGAATCTGATAATACTCCATTTTCATATTGTCGTCAGTGCACTTTCAGTGTTCTTTTCTTCCTCGCTTTCCCTATGGATTTTGTGTGTTCCAGTGCTCAAATTTCTACAAATATGATGCAAAGAAATACCTGAAGATTGAGGTTACCACGTAGGTAAAAATATGGATGACTACATGGATTTGTTTATAACTATTTTATTCTACTTGGATTTGATTAGATGCTTTTAGGCCATAGTGCAGTTTTTTTGCCTTTAGGAAAGGCCATAATGCAGTTTAACCGTGCTCCTGCTTACTATTTCTAAACAATATATTTTCCAGGTAGATTATATGATTAAAATTTGTCTCTTTTACCCAGTTTGGTGTTGCTTGAGTGTATGCATACTAAATCGGAAAAGAAGATGCATGTATCTCTTTTGCTTTATAGTACATTTGTTCAAAAGATTGGTGCTCAGAAGATTAAGCTTTTCGTGCTAAATGTCATTCTGTTTTGACTTGATAATGCCAGGTAACATGATAGAATATTATTGTTGTATCATAACAATGGTAGTCCAATTGTAATAATACAGGTATAGCGTCGACCAATTCAGCTTAACTATAAGGAAGTGTAAGGACAAAGAAGCATTAGATATTCAAGCACAAATAAGTGTGTTCTAATTGGTAACAACTCAATCGACAATATTTCTTTCTTCTATCTTCGAGTTTCAAGATGAATTAGACGAGTCAGCCTATACTACATTATCCTTTCCATTTGCATCTGCTATACTCAATATTTATTTGTGGCATTGATGTACAGTTATTTAGAGAGCTATTGTTTCAAGATTTTGTGATAAAATCAGTTGCTTGATTTGAGTGGTATTCTTGGTTTCTGTCTCAGCATCCTGGTTTGAAAAAAGGTGTTGTATGACCGGCTCTTGAGGATATTTTGCACTAAGTACTTTACGTCGGCCTACTTATATGTTGTTTTATTAAGTACAACCATTCTGTTTAAAAAAATTACAAAATGAATTGATCTAAAATCTATAGTGCCTCTTTTTGGCTCTATTATTCTAGATGCTTGGTGAAGTAGTGCCATGTTTGTTTGTTAGGTTCACTAAAGAACATTCAAGAAGGGATGATGCAATCTTTTACTTAATTCAGAAGCTCCTCCTTTCAATTGTTAAAATTGTCGTCATTGCAAAATGTGTGTGATAATGTTGTTTAACATTGGGTGTTGACGTTCTTTCCATTTGAGAACTCAATAAGAAAATTGTAGTTTTACAACTAAGTTGGGTTTAGAAACCCGGAATCCAGAATTCGCATCATTTGAACCACGGTGAGACCTAGGTGTAGGCATATATTTTTTAGACCTAAGCAGCTACATAGGGGGCATGAGATAGTTAGTTCGGACCGACTTCAGGGTATAGCGGTTAATATGACATTCGTTCTTCAATTAGTTGTTTCATGCCATTTTTTGGAATTTTATATGTTTCATGCCAATTGGAATGTTTAGGGAACACATTATGATAGTTGGTATTTTTGGCCCTATCACTTTAGCTCTTAATATGTTTCATTCATCGCATGGAAATAGGATAAGGTGTGACATGGATTGGGTGCCATGTTTCCTCCCGTTGCAACGCATGGGCATATGTGCTAGTCGGAAATAAAGATAGGTGAAGTAGCAAAAGCAGGGTCATATTTCATTCTTGCATTCAAAGACTTTTCTTTAAGCTTAACTAATAATTTCTTAAGATCATATCTATCATTGCAAGCTAAGAAGTCTCTAGCAGTTTCTTCATCCATAACATAACCCTCAGGGACAACAGGCAATTCATATTTAGGGGAGAATCTTCATCATCACTTTCATCAACATTATCAGTTTCAATAATTTCATTCTCTCTAACGCAAGCAAGTTGTTCATCAAGAAATTCACCTAGTGGGCACAGTATTATCAAGCATAGAAGTAGTTTCATCATAAGTATCATGCAAAGCAGAAGTGGCATCATCAATAACATGCGACATATCAGAATGAATAGCAGGAGTGGGTGTCGCAAGTTTACTCAAAACAGAAGGTGAATCAAGTGCAGAGCTAGATGGCAGTCCCTTACATCCCCTCGTAGTTGAGGGAAAAATCTTGGTTCTTTTATCTTTCAAGTTCTTCATAGTGATCAGCAGATACAAATCCCAAGTGACTCAAAGAATAGAGCTATGCTCCCCGGCAACGGCATCAAAAAATAGTCTTGATAACCCACAAGTATAGGGGATCGCAACAGTTTTCGAGGGTAGAGTATTCAACCCAAATTTATTGATTCGACACAAGGGGAGCCAAAGAATATTCTCAAGTATTAGCAGCTGAGTTGTCAATTCAACCACACCTGGAAAACTTAATATCTGCAGCAAAGTATTTAGTAGCAAAGTAGTATGATAGTAGCAGTAACGGTAGCAAAAGTAATAGTTTTGGTTTTATAGAGATTGTAACAGTAGCAACGAAAAAGTAAATAAGTAAAGACCAATATATGAAAAGCTCGTAGGCATTGGATCAGTGATGGATAATTATGTCGGATTCGATTCCTCGTGCAATAGTTATAACATAGGGTGACACAGAACTAGCTCCAGTTCATCAATGTAATGTAGGCATGTATTCTGAATATAGTCATATGTGCTTATGGAAAAGAACTTGCATGACATCTTTTGTCCTACCCTCCCATGGCAGCGGGTTCCTATTGGAAACTAAGGGATATTAAGGCCTCATTTTAATAGAGTATCGGACCAAAGCATTAACACATAATGAATACATGAACTCCTCAAACTACGGTCATCACCGGTAAGTATCCCGATTATTGTCACTTTGGGGTTAACGGATCATAACACATAATAGGTGACTATAGACTTGCAAGATAGGATCAAGAACTCACATATATTCATGAAAACATAATAGGTTCAGATCTGAAATCATGGCACTCGGGCCCTAGTGACAAGCATTAAGCATACCAAAGTCATAGCAACATCAATCTCAGAACATAATGGATACTAGGAATCAAACCCTAACAAAACTAACTCGATTACATGATAAGTCTCATCCAGCCCATCACCGTCCAGCAAGCCTATGATGGAATTACTCACACACGGAGGTGAGCATCATGAAATTGGTGATGGAGGAAGGTTGATGATGACGATGGCGACGGATTCCCCTCTCTAGGGCCCCGAACGGACTCCAGATCATCCCTCCTGAGAGAGATTAGGGCTTGGCGGCGGCTCCATATCGTAAAACATGATGATTCCATCTCTCTGATTTTTTTCTCCCCGAACGTGAATATATGGAGTTGGAGTTGAGGTCGGTGAAGCATCAGGGGGCCCACGAGGCAGGGGGCGCGCCCAAGGGGGTAGGCGCGCCCCCACCCTCGTGGATAGGGTGTGGGCCCCCTGGCCTTGATTCTTTCACCAGTATTTTTTTTATATTCCAAAAATATTCTCCATTGATTTTCAGGTCATTCTAAGAACTTTTATTTCTGCACAAAAATAACACCATGGCAATTCTGCTGAAAACAGTGTCAGTTCAGGTTAGTTCCATTCAAATCATGCATTAGAGTCCAAAACAAGGGCAAAAGTGTTTGGAAAAGTAGATACGTTGGAGACGTATCAACCACCAGTTTCAAGAAAAAGGATAAAGGGAAGAAGGGGAACTTCAAGAAGAACAACAAACAAGTTGCTGCTCAAGTGAAGAAGCCCAAGTCTGTACTTAAGCCGGAGACTGAGTGCTTCTACTACAAAGGGACTGGTCACTGGAAGCGGAACTGCCCCAAGTATTTGGCGGATAAGAAGGATGACAAGGTGAACAAAGGTATATATGATATACATGTTATTGATGTGTACCTTACTAATGCTCGCAGTAGTGCCTACGCCAGGAGGCCTCACCAGAGCGACGAAGGGACTGAGGAGTAAAAAGAATCCTACTCTCCGATATATATAATCCTAAGACTCGAAACATTTTGTTTTAGACTCAACAACGTCAGTGATTCGATCAAGCAGGGGGCTCCTAAGTCGGGGATGGCTCTGATTACCAACTTGTAACACCCACAATGCGGATATATCTCGCACGTGTCGGGGCACGACTTAGAGGCATAGCCGCATGGTAGGCATGTTGCAAGAGGGGTAATCTTTACACATCCCATGTACTGAATAAGAAAGGGATAAAGAGATGGCTTACACTCGCCACTTCACACAATACATAAATATATCATATATCATCCAAGGTACAATCAAAGGTCCGACTACGAAACCAAAATAAAAGAAGACAACCCCAAAAGCTAGATCCCCGATCGTCCCAACTGGGCTCCACTACTGAACAACAGGAAAGCGAAACAAAACAACGGAAAGATCTTCATCGAGCTCCCACTTGAGCTCGGTAGCGTCACCTGCACTGGTATCATCGGCACCTGCAACTGTTTGGAAGTATCTGTGAGCCACGAGGACTCAGCAATCTCACACCCGCGAGATCAAGACTATTTAAGCTTATGGGTAGGAAAAGGTAGTGAGGTGGAGCTGCAGCAAGCACTAGCATATATGGTGGCTAACTTACGCAAAAAAGAGCGAGAAGAAAAGTAAAGCACGGTCGAGAAGCTAATAGTGATCAAGAAGTGATCTTGAAGCTACTTACGTTCAAGCATAACACGAGACCGTGTTCACTTCCCGGACTCTGCCGAGAAGAGACCATCACGGCCACACATGCGGTTGATTCATTTTAATTAAGTTAAGTGTCAAGTTTTCTACTACCGGACATTAACAAATTCCCATCTGCCACATAACCACGGGCACGCCTTTCGAAAGTTCAAAACCCTGCAGGGGTGTCCCAACTTAGCCCATCACAAGCTCTCACGGTCAACGAAGGATATTCCTTCTCCTAGGATGACCTGATCAGACTCGGAATCCCGGTTACAAGACATTTCAACAATGGTAAAACAAGACCAGCAAAGCCGCCCGGATGTGCCGACAAATCCCGATAGGAGCTGCACATATCTCGTTCTCAGGGCACACCGGATGAGCCAGACGTCGGGTTGGCATAGACCCTGGTTGCCCAGGGGGCGCCGGACATCGCTCAGGTTGGACCAACACTTAGAGAAGCACTGGCCCGGGGGGTTAAAATAAAGATGACCCTTGGGCTCCGAAAACCCAAGGGAAGAAGGCTAGGTGAGGCAAATGTAAAACCAAGGTTGGGCCTTGCTGGAGGAGTTTTATTCAAAGCGAACTGTCAAGGGGTTCCCATAACACCCAACCGCGTAAGGAACACAAAATCAAGGAACATAACACCGGTATGACGGAAACTAGGGCGGCAAGAGTGGAACAAAACACCAGGCATAAGGCCGAGCCTTCCATACTTTACCAAGTATATAGGTGCATTAAAGTAAATAAGATATAATAATGACATCCCAACAATATCCATGTTCCAACATGGAACAAACTTCATCTTCACCTGCAACTAGCAACGCTATAAGAGGGGCTGAGCAAAAGCGGTAACATAGCCAAACAACGGTTTGCTAGGAAAGGTGGGTTAGAGGCTTGACATGGCAATATGGGAGGCATGATATAACAAGTGGTAGGTATCGCGACATAGCAATAGAGCGAACAACTAGCAAGCAAAGATAGAAGTGGTTTCGGGGGTATGGTCATCTTGCCTGAGATCCCGCAAGGAAGAAGAACGAAACCATGAAGAAGACAAATGGGTGTAGTCGAATGGATCCTCACAAACGCGACGTTATCGGAACTAACCCGAAGAAGCAACACCGGAAAGAAGCAAACAACATAGTAAACAACTATCACATAAGCATGGCATGATGCACAACCAAGTATGATGCATGTCCGGCTTAATGAGGCATGACATGGCAAAATGCACAAGCAAAACTACAAGTTAAGTGGAGCTCAATATGCAACGAGTTGCATATTAACGGAACACCACATCAATTATTTAGTTCTCTCTCGTTTATTGTGACGCCCCCGATTCAATCGTACACTAATCATGCACGCAAATGTGTACGATCAAGATCAGGGACTCACGGGAAGATATCACAACACAACTCTACAAATAAAATAAGTCATACAAGCATCATAATACAAGCCAGGGGCCTCGAGGGCTCGAATACAAGTGCTCGATCATAGACGAGTCAGCGGAAGCAACAATATGTGAGTACAGACATAAGTTAAACAAGTTGCCATAAGATGGCTAGCACAAACTGGGATACAGATCGAAAGAGGCGCAGGCCTCCTGCCTGGGATCCTCCTAAACTACTCCTGGTCGTCGTCAGCGGGCTGCACGTAGTAGTAGGCACCTCCGGTGTAGTAGGGGTCGTCGTCGACGGTGGCGTCTGACTCCTGGACTCCAGCATCTGGTTGCGACAACCAGAAAGAAAGGAAAGGGGAAAAAGGGGGGAGAAAGCAACCGTGAGTACTCATCCAAAGTACTCGCAAGCAAGGAGCTACACTACATATGCATGGGTATATGTGTAAAGGGCCATATCAGTGGACTGAACTGCAGAATGCCAGAATAAGAGGGGGATAGCTAATCCTGTCGAAGACTACACTTCTGGCAGCCTCCGTCTTGCAGCATGTAGAAGAGAGTAGATTGAAGTCCTCCAAGTAGCATCTCCAAGTAACATCTCCAAATAGCATCTCATAGCATAATCCTACCCGGCGATCCTCTCCTCGTCGCCCTGCGGAAAAGCGATCACCGGGTTGTCTGTGGAACTTGGAAGGGTGTGTTTTATTAAGTATCCGGTTCTAGTTGTCATAAGGTCAAGGTACAACTCCAAGTCGTCCTGTTACCGAAGATCACGGCTATTCGAATAGATTAACTTCCCTGCAGGGGTGCACCACATAGCCCAACACGCTCGATCCCATTTGGCCGGACACACTTTTCTGGGTCATGCCCGGCCTCGGAAGATCAACACGTCGCAGCCCCACCTAGGCAAAACAGAGAGGCCAGCACGCCGGTCTAAACCTAAGCGCACAGGGGTCTGGGCCCATCGCCCATAGCACACCTGCACGTTGCGAGGGCGGCCGGAAGCAGAACTAGCCCCCTTAATACAAGAGCAGGCTTACGTTCCAATCCGGCGCGCGCCGCTCCGTCGCTGACGTCTGAAGTGCTTCGGCTGATACCACGACGTCGGGATACCCATAACTACTCCCACGTAGATGGTTAGTGCGTATAGGCTCGTAGCCGACTCAGATCAAATACCAAGATCTCGTTAAGCGTGTTAAGTATCCGCGAACGCCGAACAGGGCCAGGCCCACCTGTCTCCTAGGTGGTCTCAACCTGCCCTGTCGCTCCGCCACAAAGTAACAGTCGAGGGCCGTCGGGAACCCAGGCCCACCTCTACCGGGATGGAGCCACCTGTCCTTTTAGCCCCCTCGTCAGAATCACTTGCGGGTACTCAATGAGCTGACCCGACTTTAGTCACCATCTGTATAGTATGTATGTATGTATGTATAGTATATACCCGTGATCACCTCCCGAGTGATCACGGCCCGATAGTATAGCAAGGCAGACTGACAAGAATGTAGGGCCAATGATGATAAACTAGCATCCTATACTAAACATTTAGGATTGCAGGTAAGGTATCAACAGATGTAGCGACAATGTCAGGCTATGCATCAGGATAGGATTAACGAAAGCAGTAACATGCTACGCTACTCTAATGCAAGCAGTATAGAGGAGAATAGGCGATATCTGGTGATCAAAGGGGGGGCTTGCCTGGTTGCTCTGGCAAGAGAGAGGGGTCATCAACTCCGTAGTCGAACTGGGCAGCAGCAGCGTCGGTCTCGTAGTCTACCGGAGAGAAGAGGGGGAAGAAATAATGAATACAAAGCAAACAAAGCACCACAAAATATATCAAGGCAATACGCGGTGTTCGGTGTGCCCTAACGCGGTAGTAGGTGATACCGGTGAAGGGGGGAAAACATCCGGGAAAGTATTCCCGGGGTTCCGTGTTTTCGGGCAGAGGAACGGAGGGGGAAAGTTGCGAGTTTGATATGTTAGGGGTGTGTGGTGGACGAACGGGCTGCGTATCCGGAATCGTCTCGTCGTTCTGAGCAACTTTCGTGTTGAAAATATTTTAATCCGAGTTACGGATTAAAAGATATGATTTTCTAAAGATTTAATCATTTTCTGATTTTAATTATTTATTTAAATTCAACATTATCCAAAACAGTATTTGCTGATGTCAGCATGATGTCAGCATGACGTCAGCAGTTGACTTGGTCAACCTGACAGGTGGGTCCCACCTGTTAGGGATTGTTTAGCTAATTAACAATTAGGGTAACTATTTATTAGGTTAATTAATCTTGATTAGTTAAACTAAACAAGATTAGATAAGTTAATTAATTAGTTAATTAATTAATTAATTAATTAATTTTATTATTAATTATTTATTTATTATATATATATTTTTAATTCTTTTTTTTTATAATCGTTCTGGGGCTGGGGCCCCTTTGTCAGTGGCCCAGAGGGGCGATGCGGTTTACAGGCGCTAGCGGGCGCCGGGTCTCGGGCGTCGCCCGAGCGGGAGGGGAAGCGAGGCAAGGCCAGTGGCAAACGCCGGCGAGGAGCGTGGCGCAGGGAGCGGCCGAACAGGGAGGGGTAAGACGAAGGCCATGGCAGAGCTGGGCGGTCGTGGCGAGGCACCGGCCGTGGCCGCGAGCGGTGAAGGCGCGGGTCGCGGCAGAGGCAAGGCCACGGCGGGGCCGGGAAGCAGCGGGCGGGCGCTGGCTGCACGGGGTGTGGGCGAGGCACAGTCGTGACCCTGGGCCAGCATGCGGTAGGAGCCACGGTTCGGGGCAAGTGGCGCAGGCGGAGCACAGCCACGGTGGCCTCGGGCGCAGGAAGGTGGTGTGGAGCGGCGAGCACGACGAGCGTGGCACAGCCGGGTGGCCGCGGACGCGCAGCAACGGGCGTGGCGAGAAAGGGCGATGGTGGCGGACGGGCGTGGTGCGAGGAACGAGATAGAGACGGGGGAAAGCGGGGATCGAGGGCGCGCTCACCGGGCCCTGTAGGCGTGCAACAACGTGCTCGGGGAGGGCTCGACGGTGGCATGCGCCGGCGATGCGGACGGCGTCCTCGGGCGCGAGTAGATCCGTCGAGGGAGAGGGAGAGGGGAGCGCGAGATGGCGGAGCCGTCAAGGGCGACGTCAGAGCCGGCGAGGTGGTCCCGGGCGGCGGCGAGCGTTGGGCGTCGGGGTCGGCGGGATCGGGGCCGATCCCGATCTAGATCGGTGGGGGAGAAGGGATC